>NC_041391.1:135691409-135710103 GCF_002162155.2 Triticum dicoccoides
GCTCCAACACAAGTCCGTTTCCTCCGTTTTGCGGTACGCCACACCCCTCCCGATCAATAGGACCCCCGTTTCGACCTTAGAAGGTCCATTTCCTCCATTTTGCGGTACGCCAGGCCCCTCCCGATCAACAGGACCCCATTTCGAACGTGGCCGGTCGAACACAAGGTCGTTTCCTCCGTTGTGCGGTACGCCAGGCCTTGTTTCCATCGCCTGTTCCGTCCAAGCCCTCCCGATGAACACGACCATGCATTTCATTCCGACCCAGCCGGTTGGCTCCCCATGAACACGACGACGACGTTGTTTCTCCGTTCCGACCCAGCCATGTACGTATGCGCGATAGGCGTTAGAGACCCTGCCCGTATGTACGTACGTGGCTGTATTTTCTTTCTTGCACCCTCGTCGTTGTACGTACGTGTACATGCTACGTGCGCGCCTCTACTACGACACGTGCGCACCTCTACATCTACAACACATGCGCGCCTCTACATCAACCAGTATGTACGTACATGTTCGTGACCAGAATGAAAATGCTACGTATGCTTCGACCAGGTGGGTCCCGACTGTCAGGCACTTCCTTATGTGCGAAGATGTAGCTGGTGGGTCCTAGCAGTCAGGGGGGCGAATCATTTTGGTTTTTTTTCCTGGACGCACTTCCTTGCATGTGAAGATGTAGCTGGTGGGTCCCAGCAGTCAGGGGGGTGAATCTATTTTTTTGCCCGGACGCACTTCCTTGCATGTGAAGGTGTCGCTGGTGGGTCCCAGCGATTAGGGGGGTGAATCGTTTTGTTTTTTCCCGGACACACTTCCTTGCGTGCGAAGATGTAGCTGGTGGGTCCCAAAAGTCAGGGGGAAACGTTTTTTCGCGAAATACAGTGGCCCGTCCGGTGGGTCCCAGCTGTCAGGCGGAGGAATCATTATTTTCCGCGTAATAAGCAGGCACTTCCTTGCTGTGGCCGTGGACCCAGCTGTCAGCCTCTCCACGTACAGTCCAGGTCCGATGGAAGTCGTTCCTTGACCACGTTGACCATGCTGCGTCGAGAGCACCAGGGCGGTGGACGACGGTGAGGCCTAGGAATGGAAGGGGATGACGAGGAGCCGGGGAAGACGCGGCAGTGGAAGCCCACGCGAAGAGGAGTACAAGGGTTCACTGGTTCGGCTACGGTGTGAGGCTGCCATCGCCGCAGGGCCTGGCCAGCGGTTGGAATAGTATTGGGCGGTGAGGCCTCCGCGGCAGCACAGCCGGCCACGGGAGGCAGGAGCATGCGGCACGACCGACGCTGCTTTGGGCGGCTGGAGCAAGAAGACCAGAGGTTGAAGAAGCACTACGGCCATTGGATGGACCTCGTACGGTCGCTGGAGCTAGAATCGTTCATATTGACTAAAGTTGACAAAGGCCCCCGTCCCAGTCAACTTAGTAGGCCCACAAGTCAGCCTCCCACCATGGTGGGTCCCAGCTAGCAAGGGGAGTATTCATTTTTTTGTGCGTAATAAGGAGGCACTTCTGGTGGGTCTGAGCTGATAGCGCGGGGAACGTTTTTTTCGCGAAATACGCTGGCCCGTCCGGTGGGTCCCAGCTGTCAGGGGGGAAACATTTTTTTTCACGAAATAAGGTGGCCCGTCCGGTGGGTCCCTACTGTCAGGTGGAGGAATAATTAGTTTGCTCGTAATAAGGAGGCACTTCCTTGCGGCCGCCTGGACCCAGCTGTCAGCCTCTCCATGTACAGTACTCTTCCGATGGAAGTTGGTCGTTGACCATGTTGACCACGCCGCGCCGAGAGCACCAGGGCGGTGGTCTGGACGACGGCGAGGCCTAGGAAGGTGACGACGCGGAGCCAGGGAAGACGCAGTAGTGGTGGCCCGTGCGGAGAGGAGTATGAGGGTTCACTGGTTCGGCTGCGGCGTGAGGCTGCCATCGCCGCAGAATAACAGGGGGTGTGGGTGAGTAGAGAGATACCCTGGGCCAGCGATGGGAGTAGTAGGGGGCGGTGAGGCCTCCGCGGCATCACAGCCAGCCATGAGAGGCAGGAGCACGCGGCACGACCGGCGCTGCTTTGGGCGGCTGGAGCAAGAAGACCAGAGGTTGGAGAAGCACTATGGCCGTTGGATGGACATCGTACGGTCACTGGAGCTAGAATCGTTCATATTGACTAAGTTGACAAAGCCCTCCGTCCCCGTCAACTTAGTTGGCCCACAAGTCATCCTCCCACTATGGTGGGTCCCATCTAGCAGGGTGGGTATTCATTTTTTGGTGCGTAATAAGGAGGCACTTCCTTGCGTGCGAAGATATAGCTAGTGGGTCTGACATGTCAGCGGGGGGAACGTTTTTTTCGCGAAATACAGAGGCCCTTCCGGTGGGTCCCAGCTGTCAGGTGGAGGAATCATTATTTTGCGCATACAGTCCATGGCCGATGGATGTCGTTCGTTGACCACGTTGACCAGGCCGCACCGAGAGCACCATGGCGGTGGAAGATGGCGAGGCCTAGGAAGGGAACGACACGGAGCCGGGGAAGACTCGGCAATGGTTCCCCACGCGGTGGGGAGTACGAGGGTTTACTGGTCCGGCTGCCGTCGCCGAAAAATAACAGGAGGTGTGGGTGAGTAGAGGAATGGCCTGGCCAGCAATGAAGTAGGGTGGGGCAGTGCGGCCTGTGCGGCGGCACAGCCGGCCACGGGAGGCGGGAGCAGGCAGTCCCACCGGAGCTGGTTTGGGCGGCTGGAGCAAGAAGATCAGATACTAAAGAAGCAGCACGGCCGTTGGATTAACATCCAACGGTCACTGCTGCTAGAATCGTTTGTGGACTAAGTTGACAAAGCCAAAGTACACATCAACCTAGTAGACCCACAAGTCAGCCTCCAAATCTGTCCCAAACAGCATACAGCCTGAAATTTCTAGCCGGATTCAAATTAATTTTAAATCTAAATATACCTTAATTTAAATTAAATGAAATTTTACCCGCACAAAAACAATGAAATTTAAAATATCAAAATCCGAAAGAAAACAGTATTTGGGAACTAATTGCCTGTTTGCTATATTTTTTTCATTTTACAGCCCATTTATTATTACTTATAGCCCATTTATTATTACTTATAGCCCATTTATTATTACTTATAGCCCATTTTCTGGGCAAAATGCATCCCTCCTCGTCTTGAAAGATTTCCGGCCCAGCAGGGCATAGAAAAGCAAGTAGGCCTATGTTGGTTATTCTGCAAAAAACAAAATAGCTGGCTTTCCATTTTTCAGAAAGGAAAAAAACAAACTGGGCTGGTCATGTGCTAAACATATGAAATAAAAGCCTGGGCTAGACGGGCCACGGGTCCCGCACAACCCAATTGATACTCTTCTCCGTCCGGAAAAAACAAAATTACTGCACGCACTGTTGGGTCCCTACTGTCATCCTCACCATGTACAGTCATCTCCTTATTCCTCTCGGTTGTTGACCATGTTGACAACACCGGAGGGCGGCGCTGCGGCGAGTGCGGAGGACGATGGTGAGGCCTCGGACAGGAACGAACAGGAGCCGGGGAGGATCACAGCCAGCAGTGGGAGGCGGGAGCAGGCGGTCCCGTCGACGCTGGTTTGGCTTTGGCGGCTCGAGGAAGAAGAGACTGAAGAAACGCGACAGAAGTTTAATGTCAATCGAACGGTCAAGGTTGGCACAATCATTTTTTGACTAAGCGGACACCAAGTAGCATACTTTTTTATATATAGGAAGAAAACTATGAGGAAAATGTGTTTGTCTGCCGTCCTCCTCACAGGGAACGTTCGCCACATAAGTGACTAGCACCCTTGGTTTTCAACCGAGAGGTCTTGGGTTCGAGTCCAAGGAACTCTAAATTTTGTCCTCCTTCCTTCCTCGCAAAAAAGGGAAAGAAAATCAAAGACTTGGGAAGGCGTACAGAACAAGCTAGTGTACCGGTAAAGAGATGTTGCCAAGTTTTAGAAAAAAGAAAGACGTGCTCCTGTAGCTGGTTCAAATCCAAACCTAGACTATGACTATATATGGTGCTATGCTACTCTACAAGTAATGAAACTGACATATCCAACGTTCGCTTCTCCTCTTCTCTACTTACTCTGCCTAGCATCAGAAGCTCTGGCCGCAGCAACCATGTCCGCTGGCTGCTCGTGCACCTGCTCTTCAGTAGGCAACAACCAGATATGCGCCAAGTCGCCACCCGTACCATCGCCTGTGGGTCTCATCACACCCCCGCCGGCATGCGCACCGCAGCCGATTGCTCATCGCAACCCGCTGCCGTTGGTGTGGTGCCACTACTGCAAATCACGCAGAGTCATCTGTCGCGTTTCAACCACAATCCGCAACCCTGGCCGAGTCTTCTACAAATGCCCGTATCATGGGGCAATAATATGTTTAAGTGTTGTTCTGCTGCTTTCAGTTGCTGATTTTTTTAATAGTTTAGTTGATGATCTTCCAATTTGATTCGTGCAGAAAAGGGAAGATTCGTGTGATTTGTATTTCTGGGAAGTTGCTGATGTGGGGGAATGCAACTACGCTGGTTATTTGGTTGGCCGAGGAATCCCAATACCAGCAGGTTGGGGTGTTGGACAAGTAACTGAAGGAATGGCAGAAGAGGAAGATGCAGAGCAGAAGGTTAAAGACGCAGTTCCTCTGATCATGGCCAAGCAACAGCTGCTGAACGGCCTTGACAGCAATGAGGAGATGAAAGGGCTTGTGAAGATAATGGGCAAAATCGATGTGCTCTGTAGGATGATTGTCTCTTTATTTGTAGTGTATGTAGCACTCGTGATGTATTCAGTGGCTACAACATGAGCACTTTGCTGAAACTAGTAATGAATGAAACCTGTGTAGCAGGCTGGGCGTAGTGTTGTGAACATCTAATGATTTCTATTAACGGAAATCAGGGGGTATCCCCTTTTGCTCATATAAATAAATAGATAGCAGAGGCCTGTCGGGTCAGCTTTGTTCTCATTCGAAGACGTCAAGCAAATTGCAGTCCAACAGCAAACTATTTCCTCAAATTCAAGTTTCACAGCCAAATATGAGTACAACTAAACAACAATGTCATCATGTTTTAGTTGTCATACAATCACCAAACACAAATCAGCATACATAACAAGTGATGTTCTCATAGCAAAATACTAAACAACATGTTCATCAGGTTTCAGTTGTCATAACAAACACAATTTCACATAGTAGATAAAAAAACGTCTTCTGACAGGCAAATACGACAAAAGCAATTTAATCATCATCCACATCAGCAGCGTCAACATCTTCGCCATGTGTACCAGTCTCAATCATAATTACCCATGGTGTCATCTTCTTCTTCATCCTCAACGTCCTCGAACGTTGGCTTCTTCTTGATCAACTCTTGTATGTCCACAGCACGACAGGCAATCTTTTCGCCGGCGTCATTGACGTGATGGTTCTCAAAGATATTAGTAACATCTGTGTTATCTTGTACATCAGGAGCAGTGTAAGCATCATCTTGTTGTGCAACTTCATTAAACGAATTCCTCTGCTCAAACCTTTGCAATACTCTCCAGTCATCGCTACGTGCAAATGTGTCTTCCAAGAAAAATATCTGTGTTGCTTGATTTGCCAAAATAAAAGGCTCATTGGTCTGGTACGCCGCCTTGACATTGATGGATTTGAAATAATCATCAGCTCTGGGTTTTGCGATTCTGGAAAACAGGTTATACCAACGACAACACAACAGAACCACACATCGATGATCCTCGAAACTAGAGATATACTGCAACTGAACAATGTCTGTTATGTTAGCATACATTTCAGTTGTATCTTTGTCATATGTATACGTGCTCATGCTGGCACTGTTTTGTGTCTTCCTGCCTTCGTCTCATGCAAGGGTGTTGTAGCGCACATCTCCAACAATGCAAGATTCATAATGTCTTACCCGAGTATCAGGACCCGTTGCTAGTGAGTAAAGGGCATCATCAACTGCCTGCCCATCCTCCCGCATCTTCTTAACCTTTGATTAGAAAATAGACAAGCTGATCATCTTATGTACTCAATATGTTAAAAAAACTGACAGTGCACTTCAAAAGCTTACATGGTTCTTGAACCATTTCACAAATCCTGCCATAACTAGTTTGTCAATGTTTCTTGGATTTTGCGGCAGTAACTCCTCTTTGTACATGCTACACAACATAGTGATCGCGTCAAACATCTAAATATATAAGAATGTGCTGCAAGTTTAGTAGATTACGATGTATAAGCTGCAGTACTGCACTTACTTGATATAAGGTAGTATCTCAGGACAGTTATTCAACACATACCAAACCATTTTGTCCAAATCTTTAGGTTTGTCCTCTTGTCGACTCTTCCCTGCAACTCGAACAGAATAATCGAAAACATTGAGCCCGGGATTGTCTTCACCCACCTCTTTACTAAGTTGATCAGCTGTTTGAATGTATTTTGAGCAGAATGTCAACGCTTCTGTAGCAATGAAGTCCTCTGCAATGGAACCCTCGGGTCTAGCTCTGTTCCTAACATAGCCCTTGAAAGTGCCTAGCCGCCTTTCAATGGGGTACATCCAGCCATACTGTATTGGACCTCTAAGTAGTGCCTCATCAGGTAGATGAACAACCAAATGCACATCACATCAAAGAAGGCTGGAGGATATATCTTCTCAAGGTCGCATAGGATAGTTGGTATCTTGTCTCTAAGACGCTCCAAAGCATATATCCTGATATTTCTACTGCAGAGTTCCCTGAAGAATTGTCCCAACTCTGCAACTGCTCTGTATAAGTCAGGACGGCCCAATCCTCTAAGGATGACAGGTAAAACCCTTTGAAGTAGGACATGGCAGTCATGAGTTTTCAACCCTTGTACCTTGTTTCCATCTGCACTGACTCTCCTTTCAGGGTTGGAAGCAAATCCATGTGGGAATCTCACACATGACAGGACCTCGCAGAATTCTTTTCTTTTTACCTTGTCCAAGACGTACACAGCTGGTGCCATATCCCGTGGTTTACCTTCATCTTGCACCTGCAAATCCTTTTTGATACCCAGGTGTGTCAAATCAATCCTAGATTTTAAGGTATCTTTCATCTTGCCTTCAATGTTAATAAGTGTGCCGATAATGTTGTCACATATATTTTTCTTGATGTGCATCACATCAAGATTATGCCGCAGATCCAAATCTTTCCAATACTCCAAGTCCCACAAAGTGGACCTGCGGGTAAACAATAATCTCTCTTCTACCGTGCCACGCTTCCTTTTCTCGCTACCATTACCAGGATGGTTTCCTGGTGTAATATGCCTGACCTTCTCTAATTCCACTTGCAACTCATCGGCGGTGAGCCTCTTTGGCGCATCACGGTTTTCATGCTTTGCATTGAACACATGTCTTCGGTATTTTCTAGGATGCGGCTTGTCCTTGGCAAGGGAACGGCGGTGTCCAATGTAACAGATCTTGCTAAGTATTGCGTATGATAGCGGATTCCTGTCACAGTGAACACATGCATTGTAACCATGTGTCGTTCGCCCTGACATAGTGCCCAAAGCCGGATAATCATGGATGCACCAAATTACAACAGCACGCAGAAAGAAATCAGCTAGTGGGCTGCTATATAGGTCTCGAGTGAGAACACCCATCCATAGCTATTGAAGTTCCTCCACAAGAGGCTCCATGAACAAATCAAAATCCTTTCCAGGACTTTTTGGACCTGGGATGAGCAAGGCCATCATGTAGTTTGATTCTTTGGTGCAGACATTTGGAGGCATGTTGTAAGGGATAACAAGCACTGGCCACATGCTATATGTGGCGCTCTAGTAGCCAAATGGGTTAAATCCATCTGAAGCTAAGCCAAGTCTAATGTTTCTCGGGTCAGCAGCAAACTCTCTGTGTTTATCATTGAAGCTTTTCCACTCACTACCATGAGATGGATGGCTCATTACATTCTGATCTCTGTACTCCTGGTTCCTAGAATACCACAGTACATCCTCTCTTGTTTCAGCATCATGAAAGAACCTCTGCAATCTTGGTGTAATTGGAAAATGCCTCAGAACATTATGAGGAACCCTCTTCACAGCATCACCATCTTTCCATCTTGATGATTTGCATTTCAGGCATTCACTTAAGTTGGCATAATCCTTCCGGAACAGAACACAATTATTCTTACAAACATGGATCATATCATATCCAATTCCAACTGCACGAAGGAAATTCTTCATTTTACTGTAGGTGTGTGGCAGCTCAGACGCATCTGGGAAAGATTTGCGGAAAGCAGCCAACATCGCATTGAATGATTTGTTGGTCATCCGCTCAGATGTCTTCACCTGAAGAAAGGTGACTGTCGGTGTCAAAACCGGCGGATCTCGAGTAGGGGGTCCCGAACTGTGCGTCTAGGCGGATGGTAACAGGAGACAAGGGACACGATGTTTTTACCCAGATTCAGGCCCTCTCGGTGGAGGTAAAACCCTACTCCTGCTAGATTAATATTGATGGTATGGGTATTACAAGAGTTGATCTACCACGAGATCAGAGAGGCTAAACCCTAGAAGCTAGCCTATGGCATGATTGTTGTTCGTCCTACGGACTAACACTCTCCGATTTATATAGACACCAGAGAGGGCTAGGGTTACACAGAGTCGGTTACAATGGGAGGAGATCTTCATATCGTATCGCCAAGCTTGCCTTCCACGCCAAGGAAAGTCCCATCCGAACACGGGACGGAGTCTTCAATCTTGTATGTTCATAGTCCGGGAGTCCGGCCAAAGGTCATAGTCCGGCCATCCGGACACCCCCTAATCCAGGACTCCCTCAGTAGCCCCTGAACTAGGCTTCAATGATGACGAGTACGACGTGCAAGTTGTCTTAGGCATTGCAAGGCGGGTTCCTCCTCCGAATACTTCATAGAAGATGTTGAACACCAGGATAGTGTCCGGCTTTGCAAAATAAGTTCCACATGCCACCATAGAGAGAATAACATTTGCACCAATCTAATCTGCTGACGTATTCCGTAGCGTGACCTCACGCCACAGCCAGGCTTTTATTCATTTTACTGTTCCACCTCAGCGCGTTTAGCGAGGCGGTTTCCTTGGCACGTCTTGTCGAAGCAGAGATCATGTCCCCTTATTCCGGGATTCCCATCAATACAGGCGTGGGTAACCCAACCGCGCCATTAACCACGACGCTTGGGAGATAAGCGAGTTTTATTAGGCCGGTGGGGCTCGTAGTTTTGGCCACCCATATAAGGGGATAAGAATCCACCCTTTCCATTCACGCCTTCTTCCTCCTTTGCTTATTCGTCCCTGCGCACTCGAGCTCCAACACCCAAGCCCGCATTTCCCACCTCAACCTACTCCAATCATGTCCGGAACGGGAGGTAGATGGATGGCCTCCTCCGTCACGGAGGGGCAAATCAAAAAGTTGAGGACGGTCGGATACTTGTCTGATGACATCGTGCACCGGCTTCCAGATGCAGGGCAACTCATCCCCACTCCCAGGCCCCATGAGAGGGTTGTTTTTCTTCCCCATTTCCTCCGCGGACTGGGTTTTCCTCTTCACCCGTTCGTCCGGGGGCTCATGTTCTACTATGGCCTGGACTTCCACGATCTGGCCCCGAACTTTATCCTCAACATCTCGGCGTTCATCGTCGTGTGTGAGGCCTTCCTCTGCATCCAGTCCCACTTCGGCTTATGGCTGAAGACTTTTAATGTCAAGCCGAAAGTGGTGAGCTCCCGCCAAGCGGAGTGCGGAGGTGCCATGGTGGGCCGGATGGCCAACGTCCTATGGCTCGAAGGCTCCTTTGTGGAGACAATAAAAGGATGGCAATCGGGGTGGTTCTACATCACCGAGCCACGCGACCCCAACTGGGAAGCGGCCCCCGAATTCTGATCTGGCTTTCCCACAGGGCTCACCTCCTGGAAAGAGACGGGCTTAACGTGGGGAGATTCGGAAGCGTTGACCGGACTCCAAACCTGCGTCAAAAAGCTGGTCAGCAAGAACCTCAAGCTCGTCAATGTAATCCAGGTCATGCTTATCCGCCGGGTCCTCCCCCATGCCAACAATGGGCCTTCAAATTGTGGGAGTTTGATCCGGCACAACACCAAGCCTTGAGCGGGCTCTTCAAATACTACGTATGAAGACGCCTGGAAGGTGCTGTTTAAGGGCACCGAGGCCCCCGCATCCGCTACCGAAGATCGCGGATTCAGCCCGCGATGTCAGGCCAACAAGGTAAGTTGTTCTACCCTTTACAGGACTCTTTTCTTTCATAGTCTGAGTCTATGCGGGATCTAAACTCCCCTACCTTTGACAGGACTGGCTGAAGAAGTCCGGATAGGTTAGCTGTCCGGCTCCCTTACCAGAAGATCCAGCGGACGTGCGATTGACGGGGCTGCTGGTTCCGGCACCTCACGTGGTGCCGGAGAAGAAGGCCAAGAAGAAGGCCACGGGGACTCGAAAGAGCTCCCGGCGCCTGGTGGTGTCGGATTCATCGCCCGACAACCCCGATGCACCCTCCGCCTCGGAAGACGAGGAGGAGGAAGAAGAAGAAGCCTCTCCCCCTCCAACGGGGGGAGGAAAGAAAAGGAAGGCCGCCCCAACTGGGGAAGCCGGAGGGTCCAAGAAGGGGAAGACCCTTCTGCCGGACTATGCCTGCGATGCCGAAGACGGCGAGGAGGAATGGCCATCCAGGGTCAAGCCCCTGGAAAAATCGTAAGTGTCCGGTTACCCGAATGACTCATGGCGCTCCTCTATTATTCGATAGCTTCTGACGCCGAATTTTTAATTATGCAGTCCACCCAGAGCTCAGCTCGGCGATTCGTCGAGCAGCTCCCTGAATTCGTCGGATGTGAATCGCGCTTCACTTCCGACGGCCTCCTCCCCGCTCCCTGTGGGCGACGCCGAGGTGGAGTCCCAAAAGGGGCCGAACCAGGAGGAGGTGGTCCTGGAGGCGCCCCAAGGCGACCTCCCAGACTCCAGGCCCAAAGGGGGTAAAGCCCCAGAGGGATCTAAGTCCGGCCCCGGGCCGGACACTGCTCCGGAACCACCAACGGTTCCAGAGTCCGACAGGCGGCGCCTTCATAAGAAGGGCAAGCCTACGCCGCCGGCGACCTCCGTCCATCCAAAGGCGTCGGACAATTTGCTGGAGGCGCTTAACGGCGCCTCCATCAACGAGGAACACCGCACTGTTATGAGTGCGGTGATTCAAAAGGTTCAGTCCGCCAAAAGCGGGCTGACAGAAGCATGTACAAGTCTGTTAACAGGCTTTGAGGTATGTGTTCAAAACATATAAAAATGTTACTGCATAGACAGTAGCCGCTGATGCTCGGTTCGGCGTTCGGAAAGAAAAGCCGAGCTGAGGATCTAAAAAGATATACGCAGGAGTCTAATAAAAATATGTCGATATGGGAATGCAGGCTGCACTGCTGACCTCTGCCGCACTGACTGCGGAGGTCAATGCATTGAAGGGAAGCCTCGAGCGGTCCGAGAACGAGCTCGGCCGTGCCAAGAAGCAGCTCGAGGACAAGGAGGGTATGTAATACCGCATGTAAATGTATATAGAAATACTTGGTTGCAAATAATGACAGGACCAACTTAAATGTTGCAGGGGCCACGACCGAGGTGGCGACCCTGAAGGAGGCGGTCTCCAAGGCCGAAAATAGTGCGGCCCTTGAGCGGGCCGAGCGAGAGAAGCAGTAGGCGCGGGTGGCGGAGGTGCGGCAAGAGCTCCAGGCTCTCGTGGAAAAACACGAGAGTTTGGAGCATGACTCGAAGACTCGAGAGTCCGAGCTCGCCTTGGCTCTTGAGAGTGCCAAAAACGCTAAGGCCGAAGCCCAGAAGGCCCTCCAGGAGATCGAGGCGATGAAGAAAATAGCGGCGGGTAAGGCATTCTTTATGCAAAGCAAGAATATAAAAGTTAATTATCTGCTACTTACACGAATCCGGAGCTCTCCAGGAGCATTCTCCGATCTGCCCAGTAGTGTGTCTAATGCCACCGCATACTACCGAGCCGAAGAGGGGAGCTCGACGGAAAAAGTGTTCTGGTCTCAGTATGCTGAGGCCGAACATCCGGTGCCCCTGAGCGACCAGCTGAAGCAGCTGGTCG
The DNA here is from genome assembly GCF_002162155.2 of Triticum dicoccoides. NCBI lineage: Eukaryota > Viridiplantae > Streptophyta > Magnoliopsida > Poales > Poaceae > Triticum > Triticum dicoccoides. The sequence continues at coordinate 135,703,462 of NC_041391.1, forward strand.
AGCTCCACAAGGTGGCCGAACAGGCCATGAAGGGCCTCATAGCTTGGCTGTGGCCTGGAGAAGCCATGCCTGGGAGCTACTTCGGTCTGGTGCGGCGGCTGGTGGACGTGTGTCCGTGGATTGAGGTCGTCAAGCGCTCCGTCTGCATCGAAGGTGCCCGTCGTGCCCTTGCCCGTGCTAAAGTGCACTGGGGCAAGCTGGACGCTGAGAAGCTTTTGACGAACGCGCCACCGCCGGGCAAGGTGTATCGTACGCCCGAGATGTATTATAAGGGCGTCCTAAAGGGTGCTTGCTGTATAGGGGACGAGTGCTCCAAAGATGTAATTTTTGAGTAGGCTTGCATCTGTTATCCTGTACGCTGAAAACTTTGTTCATATGCGTTAAGCAACGCTTGTTAATTTAAAATATTACCTTCTGTGCGGCCGTTTATCAAATCTGAGAGATGCAAGTCATTGGCTTCGACCCCCATGCCACGAGTGCTGGGGTGTTCGGGATAAACCTGAGCGCTCTTGTTCCCATTCTTGGGTCCATCTAGGGAGGCGCTCAGCACAACGAACCAGGCCGTCGGACTTATAATGCTTTATCACTCTCACTTAGCCATAGAATTCTATAATTTTAAATTTCGGCGAAGCCCCTAGTATTCGGAAGACCGAGTTCAGGGTGCTATCCACGCCTAGGCTGGATAAGTCCGGTTCCTCGCTCTAAGCGACATAAGTCTTTAAGGACTCGAAAAACCTCGCGAACAGCGACCGGTCTCTCGCACTATCATGACAGTCAGTTTTAGATTTTTCTACTGAGGTGTTAACCCAGCTCAACTGAGGCACAATTGCAGTAGTTCTCCCAGTGCTACCTTAGCCAACATTGCGGAACGTAAGGTACCAAAACATGGGAGCCGGGCAAACCCAACTATTGACCAAAGACATGATTCAGAGCCGATGCATATAGTGCTATAAGTTCGGGGTGCCGCACTCATGAGAGTGCTCGGTCTTCTCACACCATGTTATGGGGTGCTTAAGCCCCTGGTGTATGGGCCGTACCAAAGTGTATGGCTGCATAATTTCATGACTGAACATATATATAAAAAAGGGATACAATAATAGATAGAAGCTATGTATTGTTTATTATTAAGGGGCTGCTATGAAAGCAGAACGATACAAATAGTGCGATAAGCAAGAGATGGGATTATTTGACATGTCCCCCTCTAGGGGCAAGCTGCGGGTTTTGTAAATAAAAACAGGTATTTAACTTGTTATAGAGGCCACCTGGACATTCGACGCGGCTTGTCCTCACCCTGGCTGTTGCATCGTGTGTTCGGCGAGTGTATTGCCGGACAGGCCTTCTGAGTAGTTGGGTCCTGAAAGTGTATATATATATATATATATATATATATATATATATATATATATATATATATATAAGGAAAACGGCCGAATAGGGAGCCCCTAAGTGCGGTTGAGCCGCATTCTGGGCGTAATTATGTACGCGTGGTATTTTCAAAGCGTAATTATGTACGCGTGGTACCAATAGCACCATCTGACGAGGGCTGGGGTTGGGGCCGCACTACTATGCTTGCTCGGATCGTGCCGGCCGGCTCTGTTGTAGGTTGCTTTGGGCGCGCTTGACATTCTCCGGACATTTGATACCCGGATTGGAAAGATGCCTTGAGAGGCTGCTCTGTACTTCCGCCGCCAGGGCCGCTGTGTGCTCCTCCGTTCGGAGAGAGCGTTCGGTGTTTCCATTGACCATGATGACTCCGCGAGGGCCTGGCATCTTGAGCTTGAGATATGCGTAGTGCGGCACCGCATTGAACTTTGCAAATGTGGTTCGTCCGAGCAGGGCGTGATAGCCACTGCGGAATGGGACTATGTCAAAGATTAACGCTTCACTTCGGAAATTATCCGGGGATCCGAAGACCACTTCGAGTGTAATTGAGCCTGTACAGCTGGCTTCTACACCAGGTATGACACCTTTAAAGGTTGTCTTTGTGGGTTTGATCCTTGAGGGATCTATACCCATTTTTCGCACTGTATCCTGATAAAGCAGGTTCAGGCTGCTGCCGCCGTCCATGAGGACTCTGGTGAGGTGAAATCCGTCAATGATTGGGTCTAGGACCAATGCGGCGAATCCGCCATGACGGATGCTAGTGGGGTGGTCCCTTCGATCAAACGTGATCGGGCAGGAGGATCATGGGTTGAACTTTGGGGCGACTGGCTCCAACGCATAGACGTCCTTGAGAGCACGCGTCCGCTCCCTCTTGGGGATGTGGGTTGCGTATATCATGTTCACCGTCCGCACTTGCGGGGGGAATCCCTTCTGTCCTCTGTTGTTCGGCGGCCGGGGCTCCTCCTCGTCATCGCTACGCAGCCCCTTGTCTTTGGTCTCGACACTTAACTTTCCTGCTTTCTTGAACACCCAACAATCCCTGTTGGTGTGATTGGCTGGTTGTTCGGGGGTGCCGTGTATCTGGCACAAGCGGTCGAGTATCTGGTCTAAGTTGGAAGGGCCCGGAGAGTTTCTTTTGAACGGCTTCTTCCGCTGATCGGGTTTAGAGCCTCTGAATCCGGCGTTGACTGCCATATCCTCAGTATTGTCGCCGTTAATGCGGCGCTTGTGCTTATTGCGACGTGACCTACCATTGTTGTCCTTGGTATCCGAATTACCAGGGCTCTTGGTTATGTTATTGCTACGAGCTAGCCAGCTGTCTTCGCCCGCGCTGAAGCTGGTCATGAGTGTCATGAGGGCTGCCATAGATTTCGGCTTTTCCTGTCCTACGTGCCGGGCAAGCCATTCATCTCGGATGTTGTGCCTGAAGGCTGGAAGGGCCTCGGCGTCCGGACAGTCGACTATTTGATTTTTCTTGGTTAGGAACCGTGTCCAGAATTGTCTGGCCGATTCTTCTGGCTGCTGGATTATGTGGCTTAGGTAATCGGCGTCTGGTGGTCGCACAGAAGTGCCCTGGAAGTTGTCAAGGAATGCGGATTCCAGGTCCTCCCAGCAACTAATTGACTCTGCTAGCAGGCTGTTAAGCCAACGTCGCGCTGGTCCTTTAAACTTGAGCGGGAGGTACTTGATGGCATGTAGATCATCACCGTGGGCCATGTGGATATGAAGGAGATAATCCTCGATCCATACCACGGGATCAGTTGTGCGGTCGTATGATTCAATGTTTACGGGCTTAAAACCCTCGGGGATTTGATGATCCATTACTTCATCTGTGAAGCATAGTGGGTGTGCGGTGCCCCTGTACTGGGCTATATCACGGCGCAGCTCGAATGAGCTTGGTCTATTGTATTTGTCTTGGCCGTATTTATTATATCCGGTGTGACGGCTATCATCATGTGATGCGGGGCGCCCATGCGATCCGTAGATCGATCTTCCTTGCCTTGCCTTGTTCTCCAATATGTCTCGCAGGTCTGTTGCGTCTCCCCGTACTATGGCATGTTTTGAGCGGTGCCGGGGTGCGGCTTGGGTCGAGGGCCTGAAGGCATCTCTGTCGCGGCCACGGGGTGGCCGATCGGGCGCATCGTACGCTGGTGATGTAGGTTTAGTTGCTTCCTCCTCAAGTTGGGGTAGCAGCCTGCGCTTTGGATAGCTCTTGTAGGGGCGCTCGAGTTTATACTCTTTGGCCGCCAGGACTTCGGTCCATCTGTCGGCTAGCAAGTCTTGGTCAGCTCTAAGCTGCTTCTGTTTTTTCTTGAGGCTCCATGCCGTGGCCATAAGCCTGTGTTTGAAACGCTCTTGTTCGACGGGATCCTCTGGCATGACGAATTCGTCGTCGTCGAGGCTTGCCTCGTCTTCGGAGGGAGGCATATAGTTGTCGTCCTCAACCTCTCTGTCAGCCGCTCTCTCATGAGGGCTGGCTCCTTCATCCTCCTGCACTGAATTCTGCTGGAGGGGGTTATCTTTGGCATTGTCCGGCATATTGTTATCTCCGGTGCCGGATTCGCCGTTCTTGCTTTGGCAGGATTTAGAGCGGTGCCGCTGACGTCGGCGCTTGGGTTGCTTCTTGGAGGGGTCATCATCCGTTTTTTCCTCGCCATCCCCTGCTTTGGGGGTGTCCACCATGTATATGTCATATGACGAGGTGGCTTTCTAGTTCCCTATAGGTGCTGGTTCTTGGTCGTCTCCTTCATCGGCGTCCATACCGTCGATGTCTTCAGAGTCAAAGTCGAGCATGTCGGTTAAATCGTCGACAGTGGCTACAAAGTGGGTGGTGGGTGGGTTTCGAATTTCTTCATCGTCCGTATCCCAACCCTGCTAACCATAGTCCGGCCAGGGCTCTCTTGACAAAGAGAGGGACTTTAGGGATTTCAGGATATCGCCAAAGGGCGATTGCTGAAAGACGCCCGCGGCGGTGAACTCCATGGTCGGAGCCCAATCAGGTTCGATCGGAAGGGGTGCGGAAGATTCGGAGTCCGGAATGGAGTCCGGCACCTTGGAGTCACAGGCCTTGCAAAGGACTAGGCTGGTATTCGGCTCTATCACCATAGAGATTGTGGCTCCTGGGGCAGCGTCCAACCGTCCGTCCCTGGTTAGCATAGTCGGCTCCGAACTAATGGTCGGAGCGGACTACTGAGCGGCACTCTGGGCGTTGTCCGGCGGCAGAGCTAGATCATGCTCATCAAGACAGTGCGCCGCGCTCGGCCGTGGCTCGAATCCGTCGAAGATCAAGTCCCCGCGAATGTCAGCCGTGTAGTTTAAGCTTCCAGACCTGACCTGATGGCCAGGGGCGTACCTTTCGATCTGCTCCAGATGGCCAAACGAGTTCGCCCGCAGTGCGAAGCCGCCGAATACGAAGATCTGTCCGGGGAGAAAAGTCTCACCCTGGACCGCGTCGTGGTTGATGATCGAAGAAGCCATCGGGCCTAAAGGCGATGACACAGAGGAACTCTCAATGAAAGCACCAATGTCGGTGTCAAAACCGGCGGATCTCGGGTAGGGGGTCCCGAACTGTGCGTCTAGGCAGATGGTAACAGGAGACAAGGGACACGATGTTTTTACCCAGGCTCGGGCCCTCTCGGTGGAGGTAAAACCCTACTCCTGCTTGATTAATATTGATGGTATGGGTATTACAAGAGTTGATCTACCACGAGATCAGAGAGGCTAAACCCTAGAAGCTAGCCTATGGTATGATTGTTGTTCGTCCTACGGACTAAAACTCTCCGGTTTATATAGACACCGGAGAGGGCTAGGGTTACACAGAGTCGGTTACAATGGGAGGAGATCTTCATATCGTATCGCCAAGCTTGCCTTCCACGCCAAGGAAAGTCCCATCCGGACATGGGACGGAGTCTTCAATCTTGTATCTTCATAGTCCGGGAGTCCGGACAAAGGTCATAGTCCGGCCATCCGGACACCCCCTAATCCAGGACTCCCTCAGTGACCATAGCTGAGAATACTGACAGCTTATTTCTTGGGGTGACAGCAACGTTGCATTGTTCCAACATGCGGGTCCACCGTTTTTCTTCTGCAGGTGAAAGTTCACGGAATGCACGAGCATTTCGTAGCATTGTTTCAATGTTGGTCAAACTCACTGGCTCCTCCACCACCACCTCCTCCTCCTCTTCCACCTGAGCATCAGGCAGATCAAGATGGTGATCTGCTGCTTCCACGTAGTCAATAACATTGACGTTCACAGCTTCACCATGATGAACCCACCTAGTATATGTGACCGACATCCCATACAAGTGTAGATGATTTTGCATAGTTGACTGGGGTCTTGTAACTGAATCATACAACTGCTACACGGGCAGAGCACATCTGATTTCGGACCACCGTACTCAGCTCTGATAAAGTTCATGAAGTTTTCAACCCCCTCGACATATGCAGCGGAGAATCTACGAGCAGAAGTTATCCAAGTCATGTCCATCTGTTAGACATACAAATTAGTTCTTCTACTAGATATTACAGGAAAAACATATATGCTTTTTTATGAAGTCCAGAAAAAAATACCTAGGTCAATGTCTAAAGCTATGGCAAGATATTTGGACGAGCAGATCTAAGTAATGAAATATATGTAAAGCTAATTCAGCAAACAGATTTGAGTGCTAAATTATGGCAGGCTGTTTCAGCAGTCAATGAGCCCGAGCACACAGCCATCAAACTATCGAAGGCCATCACAGCAACAAAGATCGAGTATAAAACGGTGTAGAGCTATTTCACCTAACAGATTGGCTACTAGACCATGGCAATCTATGTCACAATAAATATATGGCAGGATATTTTAGCAACTAATCGGCCTTGGCATGCCATCTCAGCTAACCAGATGGAGTGCAGAACAGGGCAAGGAAGCTTCTTAAGCAGAGCATATTGACAGTAAACTACTTCGGCAAACAGTGAGATTAATAGCGTCTATCAGCTAACATTCAGCGATACACCGACATGAACAGGGCCTCAGTCTAGAATGCGCGTACCGTGGGAGAAGCTGACCGTCGTGCGTCTCCACATGAACGTCGCCAGCAGTGGTGGCGCTGACCGCCGTGCGCCTCCACAAGAACGTAGCTAGAGGTGGTGGCGCGGCTAGAGGACGGCAGTCTGCGAGAGCGTACTGTGGGAGCGAGAGGATCGCCGTGCGTCCCCTCGATGAACCGCGGCGCCGACGTATTGGCGCGGCGGGGAGGGCGGCTTTGGCGGAGCGAATGG
>NC_041391.1:135710507-135746959 GCF_002162155.2 Triticum dicoccoides
TGTCCGATTTCTCCAAGTGCAGTCCCACGTGTCAGTGAAGAGGCAAGCCGAAGCGTTCCGTTTGCGTGAGCCGTGTGCAGGACCGAACGTGTGTGGGGTGCAATGCGACCGCGACAGGAGTGCTGTGAGTGTACCGCCTTTTTTCCTTTTAAACTAGGTGCTTCGCCCCCTCAAAAAAAATGTTGCTTCGCGCAATCCATCGATACTACTACTAGTAATTCGGTAATCCCGACTAGGGCGCGGCCGGGTCTTTTCCCGCGCGATATGCTGGGAGGTTGGCTTAGTTGGGTTTTTTAGATTTGTCTCGGTTCAATAAAAAGCAGAGTTGGTGATGATGGTGTGCCTGTCATCCTGCAATATAGGCTGTCCGATCTATATCTAACGGATAGGAAGGAAACTATGACAATTTACCCACACTCCTCTCCACATTTGCAGATAAGGCTTTCCCTCATTCATCCTTTTCTCCCACAAGATCTTGATCTTTTGTGCACTAGTACTCCTATAATATGTATATTATTTTGAAAGTTCATATACACCGGCCGAGATTAATGCAAACACGGCAGATTTTCATTACATTTCGAACTTTTATAAGACAGAAAAATAAAAGAAACCCGACCCTAAACCTATTCTATGGCGGCGACCGACGTCCTCCATCTACAATCTCTATGTACGGGGGCGGGGTTCAAGACCCGTGAAGTGAAGGTGCGGTCTCCGGCGCGGAAGAGTAGAACATGGGATACGGACCGGCCAGTTGGCACACCATGCCCTGCCGCCTCCCATGCCCTACTCATCCTCAGAGGAGTCCCCGACCTCGGCAGTGCCGGACGTTGGACGGCGGCAAGTAGGACGCGTGGCTGACGGTGCTCCCGTCGTCGGCCGCCAGCGTGGCCACCGCTTGTGCGGTCGCGTCCACGTCCGGCTACACCGCTATTGCATCGCGAGAGGCGACTTGAGCGAGGGCGGCGACCTCGAGCTTCATCCCCGAAGACAAGCTCTCCCTCAGAGTGTTCGCACTTGCAGTCATGGCGGATGTGGTGTCAGGTAGGAGGACGATGCGCTATGGTGTGGAGGTTAGCTGGGCGTTGCCGCTTTAAGTAGCGCATTCCAGTGAGGCCAAGCGTCCGGGTGCATCATTAAGTCGCCAGAGTTGGTTCCTCAGGCACTGAGCCTCTTAACGACGACATACGAACGGACGACATGAATGCGGGCAGCTGGCGCCGGCTGGGAATGCACCACGCAATGGCGTGAGGGACGAGGGCTTTGGTGTGTCAGGGTAGTCAGATGCGGTCATGGCAACGTTGGAGATGCCCTTTGCTCAAATGCGATCCCCGCATGTCATTGAAAAAGCAAGATGACCCGGCATGGTCTCAGGTCCAGAGGATGCAGTTGGCTGCGCTACACCACTCCACGGACGCGTCGCGGCGCCCCGTGCATCCTCGACGAGCCGGGTGTTGGGGTGTGTTTGGATTGTGGCCAAAGTGCACCTTACCAAAATTTTGGTCATGACCCATAGATTGGTCTTTGTTTGGATGGTTGCCATTTCTTTGGCATGCCAATGAACTCTAGCCAACTCTAGTTCATTTTTCTTACCAATGTCGGCCAATTCATGGGCAACCAATACCTCAACCAAAATTTTGGCTACCCAATGCTTTGATGGGGCAACCTTGGGCACAAACCAAACATACCGTTGGTCATGCCATAGCACAAACGCCACCATTGGCACACTGAAACCGACCGTGTCTATCGATGATATGAGCGTGTCGCTCATCGCGGTCGCCGTGTCTAGAGGCAGTGCTGGAGCTGCGCCCTGTTGTTGGCCCCAAAGACCCACATGAATGGTTTTCGGTGGCGAGGAGATCGTGGGCCAGCTCCTCCATTGGAATAGTCTGCACTACATCGTCCCGACGGGTGTGCCCCACATGTCGGTTTCCCTGTTTTCTCGGCCATATTCGAGCGTCAGTGCTCCGCGTTGCGCATTAGGCCTTTCAATATGTAGGCCAAGTGAGACAACTTATTGTTTATTTGAGCCGTTCAAGTGTAATCATGTGGCGTTTTCTTATTTCTCATTCCTCTCCAACCCTCTTCTCCATCGGTCATGTCACCCTCCAGTCGAGTCCATCCTCCCGCATGCCTCATTTGAACATTCCGCCGAGTATCATTCGCATGTACCCACCCTAGTCCTCTTTCAATAGATCTCTAGACGCCGAGATAAAATCGAGAGGGAACGAGTGGGGGCACGTGATACCTAAGGCGGATTCAAAATTTTGAACCGGTGATCATAGCATCCGCAAATCATATATAAAGGGTATTCAATGTTCGTTTCGTTTTTGAACGTACAATATACTCCCTCCTATCCTTTCTACCTTACATATAAGTTTTATGTGTAGTCAAAGTATCTCTACTATGATAAAAAAGGTATCAACATTCAACAACGCCCAATCAATATTGTTAGATTCGTACGTACTCCTAGATTTGTACTCGAGATGGTTTCCAATTTGACTATTGACAAGATTAATAGTACTCCTTTCACATAGGTGAGTAAGTCATCTTAGGCTGTGCACCGTGACCAAGGAGGAGGGGAAAACGAGAGACATTAATGTTTATTTGCTAATTAATAGTATTTCATGCAATGAACTAACCACTGCATGTCATGTTTGATAGTCTCAGGTCATTAAAAGCATGCACACCCTCATCTCTTGTTGGTTCATATGTCAAGAAACAAGAAACGAGGTAGAAGTTAATCCACCGCGCCTACATGTTTTGGGATTATTTGGTTTTCGTAAGATGACTTACACACCTAGACGGAGGGAGTACATGATATGTATAATGTGAAAATCATATCATTGGAAACTCCTTTCACATACGAAATTGACCATATGCTTTGTGTAAGTTGCATGTCATATATTATTACTCTAACATTCGGTCAAAGTTAGCCTCCAAAAACGCATTAGACCATGTATGCTTTGTGTAAGTTGCATGTCATATATTATTACTCTAACATTTGTGTAAGTTGAATGTCATATATTATCACTCTAACATTTGGTCAAAGTAGTATAGTGGAAGTGGATCCTCTGACGTAGGTATCCCTGCCTTACCCTCCCTTTCGGTCACTTACTGGTGGATCCCATGCTTGCTAGGCCCCGCATGTCAGTTACTCAATGGGTTCAGCCACGTCAGGGGATCCTCATCTATAGTATACTCCCTCTGTTTTTATTTACTCCGCATAAAACGGAGGGAGTAGTGGTATAATAAATGACGCGGGCGGGGGAGGGGGAGGGACGTCGGTTTGCTCTCAACTGCGGTCCCACAAGCGAGCGAAAACACAAGATGAAGTGTGTTCCATTTGGTGAGCGACGTGGAGGGTCCAGCGTGCCGGGCTGCAACACAAACGCGACAAGAGCGATGTACAGTCAAAATCGATTGACCGGTCGTCACCGGAACCACTATTCACACCAGAACCTTCGATGCTCGGCCTATGCCAGCCACTGCCCTAAAACCACACCAAATCTCCAGCCCATTCCCCCACCTTTCGATCCCCTAGCCCGCATCAAGCGTCCCCTAGTTTGCCGGAAAGCCATGGTGCGCCGCAAGATCACTTACTACAAGATGCTGACGCCGGAGCGTCGTGCAGAAATCGCAGCGGCGGTCGGCACCACAGACCTTCGTTCCCAAGCTCGCTTTGCGGCGGGCCAATCCCCGAGTTCTCTGGAGCCAAGCTACGAGGAGGAGGAAGCCGATCCAATGTTCACTGTGGAGGTCGCGGTGCAGAAGGCCCCCGATGGGTATGAGACGATGGACGTCGACTTCGTGCCGGCGTCCGAGTCCCCCATGGTGCAGGCGGACCAGCGGTTCAACATGGCGATACTAAAGGAGGACCGGGAGGCAGAGGCTCAACTCGACGCAGAGCGCGCGCATGCCGCTGCCATCGAGGCTCTCCTGTAGGCGGAACCGGATGTCGTGGATGTGAACTGGGCGGCGGAGGCTCAACTTGAGGCGGAGCGCGCGGATGCCGCTGCCATCGAGGCCCTCCTGCAAGCGGAACCGGACGTCCTGGACATGAACCGGGCGGCAGAGGCTCGACTCGACGCAGAGCGCGCGGATGCCGCTCTCATCGACGCCCTCCTGCGGGCGGAACCAGAAGTCCCGGACTTGAGCCGGGTGGCAGAGGCTCGACTCGACGCAGAGCGCGCGGATGCCGCTCTCATCGACGCCCTCCTGCGGGCAGAACCGGAAGTCCTGGACTTGAGCCGGGCAGCAGAGGCTCGACTCGGTGCAGAGCGCGCGGATGCCGCTCTCGTCAACGCCCTCCTACGGGCGGAACCAGACGTCCTCGACTTGAACCGGGCTGTGCTCTCGTCCGTGCAGAGCGCCCGCACGCTCCGCTTGAATGAGTAGCTGGAGGCCGAGGACAACTACGGTGCGGAGACACACATTGGCAGCGACGGCTGGTTCGCGCCGGCAGCCAAAGACGACGAGGCCGTCTCTTTCCACGAGCAGTGATAGTTTTACTTTATGTTGTTGTTTTTATTATTATGGATCTTTTGCTGTGTAAAAACATACTATTTTTTATGCAAGTCGCCTGAGTCTACCATTTAAGGGGGTTGGATGAATATCCTACGTCTCCTAACCCTTCTTTCCTTCTTCCTCACCTCTTCTTCTTCCCCAACAGACCACCGCACGGGCCGTACGGATACTCCGGTTGGATAAACATACTCTATGAACGAAAATTATGTGTCAGCGATAGGATGGCTGAGTTTGGTTTGTTCACATGCGACATCACGTGTCAGTGAGGGTGCGTTCCCTTGGTTGGGTTTGCGGCGTGCAGGAGCGAAGTGTGAGGGTGCGGTGCGACCGCGGCGTGCAGGAGCGACCGTGTGAGGGTGCGGTGCAACCGCGACAGCCGTGCACAAGTGTACCTCCTTCTCATTTTGAAAACTTTAGGCAAGCTTGGCAAAAATGTGTGGCGAAGTTTGGCAATGCAAGGCCTAGACCCAAACAGGATAAGTACGTACTACCTCTGTCCGGGTTTATTGGTCCCCATTGTATTTCGTGCCAAATTTTGACCATAGATTAAACTAAGAAAATGTTCACGCATGTCACCAAACATTATATTTTTCAAAACTATGTTCAAATATGAATCCAATGAGATAATTTTTCTTGACATGCATTAACATTTTGTTAGTTAAACCTTTAGTCAAAATTTGGCACAAACTATAAAAGGGACCTATAAACCAGGACGGAGGTAGTACGTACTAGGAGTACTAGTGTTAAAAAGGAAAGGTGGGGTTTTCCTTCGATACAAATCCTCGTTTCACGTGTCAATTAATGCGTATTTTTTTCTCGAAAGACCAAAGAGCTAACCATCTCACTCCTCATCGCTTGATTAATGCAGCACCATGCAAACGAACCTTCTCACTTCTGCATGCATGCAGGGGATACTAATGTCCTTGGTTGCTAACCCCATCAATTTTTCCTCGATTAGTGTTAGTGGCCCTTTGCAAATTATAATTTTGATATACTAGCCTTGTGTACAAAAAAATGGAGGTAGTAACTATATTTGAATTCCTTGCCCATTGCGGTGACGTCGACGACTTTTTTTTGTGGTTTGGCGAAGTGCGTTCGACGGAGAACACCATTGAGGGAGACCACAGTAAGTCGTTCGCAAGTGCCGCCTGCAAGCCAAGACAACCGCCCTATTTGCATCCAGGAAATCCTTTACTAGTACTACTACTACTAGGAGTACTAGTGCGGTGAGATGGTTTCTCGAAGAAGACGATGGAGAAGCGGAGTCAGCGAAGAGTGAAATGATAGTTGCTTTGTCCGTGCTTTGTGATTTAACGCCTCATTGCTTTGTGATTTGTGATAGAAGGGACAGGGGAGTAGACTCTGTGCTCTATATTGTACTACTCCTACATACGTCCAAGCATGGGAGAAAGAGAAGAGATGTTGCATTTTTCTATTCCTTCAATCAATCAACTAGGGAGCTTCGGTTCCATCTTTTTGGCTTTGGCAACGCCGTCCATAATGATTCCCACGATGCCAAAAGCTATTTTCACATTTGGCTACACATGGTGGATGCCCTTAACCGTACCACTTGGTTTTGCTCCTGTGTGCTATCTATACAAATCTCAATTATATTGATCTAAAAAATTATAGAATCAAAGATTAGTAAAAAGGAGGTGATTTTGCCGCGCGGATGGCGGGGGAGGTTTCTTATTTTCAGAGGACGTTGTCCTGGCGGTTTGATAACATGCGGTCCCACGTGTCAGTGCTTTACCAAGCTGATCCGCGTCCCACATGAGGCAGAACAACGGCAAAAGCAACACGTGGTTAAGTTAAAGAAGATGAGGGAGAAGCAACCAAGCTGATCCGCGTCCCACATGAGGCGGAACAACGGCAGAAGTAACACGTGGTTAAGTTGAAGAAGATGAGGGAGAAGCGGATTCAGCAACGAGTGAAATGATGGTTGCTTCGTCCCTCCAACTTCTTTTTTTAGCATTATTACTTCGTCCCTCCAACTTAACTGCGGGAAAGGTGCAACTTTGTGATTTGACGCCTCATTGCTCATTACTACACCGGCGCCATGACTGGGGTGCTTCACCCCGGCCGCTCTGCACTATATTCTGGTATGGCACGTGGACCCGGTAGCTTGATGTCCCACATGTCGGCGAAAGGGACTAGAAGATTTATGAAAGCGAGCGCTCCACTCTTACGACGGAGGAGTAGACGACACGACGGCCTAGTGAACTGTCACTTATACTGTATAGTACTATAGTTATGCTATTTCGCACGATCCATCCATACAAACCCGATTAAATAGGAAAGGGCAGGATTTTTCCCACGCGGTAGATGATACTAGCCATACATTTCAAAGTCAATTTTAATGTATGCAAACTGAATAATTATAAGTAACAATATGATATCTAGTAAAACTAAAAACACATATGATTTATTGTGTTAGAGTGTAGTAGTAGTGATGTATTGCATAGTTGTTAGATGTAACATGCGAGAACATGTAGAGATGTAGTTTTGGAGGGCCTGCAGAGAGAAAAGTGTAGTACGGTCACCGAACTTCAGAATAAGCTGATTACGGTCACTATATGCGTTTTGCGGTGATTATCCGGTCACTTGCTCACAGTTCAGCATCGGATTGCACTCTATTGACCGGCCAAATAGTCTGCGTGGCGCCATGTTGACTAGTTAAATTGATCACGTTCCTTGTGGGTCCCACCTATCAGTTCGCATAGGGAAAAGGTCAGATAAACACAAATTTACGCAGGCACGACAAGGCTCCACCCCTTGCGCGGGAATCACCTGGTTGTGTATGTGTCTGTCAGGGCCTGATGTGTGCGCATGCACGTGTAGGTTGAGCACTTGAGCGTGAGAGTGTGTGTTGGTCGTGTGGTGTACTGGTGTGTGCATGCATGCGTGCGTGTGTGTGTGTGAGTGTTGCGTGCATGCGTGGCTGCGTGTGTACGTGTGAGTGTTGCGTGTGTGCGTGGGTGCATGTGTTTGTGTGAGTGTTGCGTGGATGGAGTTCGTGTGCATGCGTGCGTGTGTGTATAATCACCACACCAGCTCCTGTGTGTTAAAACAGACGACTCAGCATACCAATACAAGGCCACCTTGTCCGCTGTGCCCGCGGTCATGACTTCGCACCACCGTCAAAATATTCTTTTGTCGTTTGTTTTCATTCTTACTAGCAAGATGCCCGTGCGTTGCACGTAACATCAAGATGCATTTGTATGACTTGTTTATCTTGTGAGAGAAAATGATGAACGAGGGAAGGCCTTATTTGCAAATGTGGATAGGTGTGTGGGTACCTTTTTGCAAAACTGCCATAGTTTCTTTCCTATCCATCAGATATAAATCGGACGACCTATATTGCAGGATGGCAGGCACACCATCATCACCAACTCTGTTTTTTATAAGAGTGTATTTTATGTATTTTATAATAGTGTAGATGTAGAGTAGATACAAGTCGACAGGTGGGCACGATGTTAGTGAGATAATGTGATGCAACACTAGATCAGGTGCCACGTGGAGCGTTCAACTGGTCAACTAGTCATGTCATGAGCAAATACAAAGTTGTACGGTGAGCCCGTGACTGTATAATAACCACTAAACATAAACGGTGACCGTAATGAGTGGATTATGTAGTCCAATGTATGTATCGTGCTTTCACTTCAAATACAATGATCGTCATTGCATATATCGCGAGAGAAAGATGAAACACGCGTGAATTTTGTGGGGCCTTACTTTTAGAGGACATGAAGATAGTTTTGTGTGCATACATGAAAGGGGCGTACAGGGGGGGGGGTATGCGATGGAGAGAGAGATGCTCTTTGTTTCTCTTTATTATGACTAACTTTGTATATAGTATAAAAATATACAAATTCACAGTGCGGAATAAATATCATTGTGGGCACAATGCAATGCAAATTAGCATTCGTACTCCTCCATATAACT
Organism: Triticum dicoccoides; assembly: GCF_002162155.2. Lineage (NCBI taxonomy): Eukaryota > Viridiplantae > Streptophyta > Magnoliopsida > Poales > Poaceae > Triticum > Triticum dicoccoides. Next base: position 135,718,977 of record NC_041391.1, read on the forward strand.
TTGTAATGTTGTATATATGTAGAAACTCTAACATAATTTTTTGGCCACACTTTATTCAAAAGTAATGTTGTATGCGAAATAAACGTGGAGAGGGCTTTTTAGATCAATGGGGTACGTGATGTAACATGTGTGAATGTGTAGTTGATGCATTTGGCGGGGCCTAGAGAGGTATGTGTGTGTATTACGTATTCGAGAGAGGCATGGATAGAGGGGCCGACGGGGGGGGGGGGAGATAGCACGAGAAATGAGGGTGGTCTAGAGAGAGAGACGAATATGACGTCACGACAAGAGATTCCATTCCCTTGAGTGTGTATATGCAAGGGGGAGGGAATAGAGGCATCAGGAGAATTTTTCTGTGTGTGTAGTGTTTGTGTTGGTATGTGTGGGTGTGAGAAGATAATGAGACGTGGGGGCAGAGGGTGTGTCACCGCGTGAGGTCCGGTGGGTCGAGGTGAGGCCCTTTGTTCGGTTCCGTCCTGCGCCATATTGGTCGGACCATGACACATTTAGGAAGACCCATGGATGACTAGTCGTACAAGACAAACATAGCAGAATTGTGAAGGACTCTGTGTCCACTGACAAAGCCGGCTTGGATTTGTAACCCTAGGTTCTCGGACTAAGGTAACCCCTTTATCTCTGATATTACTATTCATCCAACCTAACTTTAAGGGGCATCCTACAGAATGCTCTGCTAGAATCATACTCGTCGATTAGGAAGAGAGGTGTGAGATAATGCGTGGGAGAAAGGCGTAAAGATAATGTGCGTACATGAGACACGTAGACATGAGGATTGTGCATGTGTATGTTTGCGAGAGGAAGAGTGCTTGTGATAAAGGTTAGTGAAAATGGTTGTAAATGGTTACGAGAGGGAGGGAGGGTTATATCTAGAGAATGTGTGCGAGAAAGACACCTCAGGAGAGAGTGTGTGAGCATGTGTGAGAGACCACCGATGGAGTGAAACTACACGTAAAAGACTGCTCTACACATTGATTAAAGATATAAATTGTATCCAAATATTAGGATGGGATCATGATATTTGCAATTCACGTAAGGAGCGGTCATTGATCCATCAGACATCTAGATTCTATCGAATTTGAGCATGTCTATGTTATTATTCGACACAATTGATCGACATAGTTAGTATTTTGAACTCCAGACAATGCATCGCTTTAGCAATCGAATATAAAGGTGAGTATAGTTCATGTTGTGTGTGTAAAGCACATTATACATACGAAAGTTACACAATGGACATTTATAAATAGCTACCTATGAACTAGTATACATTTGAATTCAACCTAAGGTGGTTTAAAAAAATGGAATTCAACATGAAATCCATTCAATTATTTGAATTTGATATCATGGCATTTGTAAACCATACCTAAACTATGGGGGTACCAATCTTTGCTCTGATTTTGTACATAATAGCATATGTAGTTGTGTACAAAATAGATTCAAATTTAACTTCTCCATTCCAAAATAATCGTAGTTATAGGATTTTCAAGTGTCAAAATTCAAAAGGAAGCAGATAATTTAATGAGGTTTTCAAACATACAAGGTCAAATATAACGTTGTCTATTTAGGTCAATCCTCATAGTTCAAGAGTACTCTAAACGTGAATGCTTGTGTTTCAAAATTTCGAACGAAGCGCCAAAAGAGCCTCTACTCGCCCGAAACCGCGTGAGACCAATGTTTGGTACTACAAGGAAATTACTTTTCTAATAACTCCGACCTGTGAAACCTACCGGCCCGATGTCCAAAGGTCTAAACCGCGGTAGGTTTGTAGCTTCATCTAGACGCCACGCAACCGCCTCCGAAAAACATTCATACACAATGGCCGCCTAAGCACACATGTGCGCGGCCGAAATCGCTCCCGCCCACTATTTGGGACACCTGGGATTACCATCCTACCCCCGACCCGCAGTAGGTCCGAAATTTAAGAGGGGGGCAAAGTTTGTACTTTCCCCAAATTTCAAACAAGCGCGTCCCATCTTCTGTTCAAAAAAGCCAAAAACAAGCGTGTCCCAGACCGAAACGTGGTTCCCCCCCACCCGTCTGATTCCCCATTCGTACTCCATGGGTGCCAAAACTACCTCTCCACCAGCCGCGAAACCCCGGCGTCCTCCGTCTGCCACCCCATCCTACCCATCAACCGCCGCCCTCCTCCATCACGCCGGAGCCGATACCCCGACGTCATCATCCACCGCAACCTCAACCGCAACACCCTCCATGGCTAGTAGTTGAAGCTGAGGCCGAGCCGTCCATACCCGAGCCAGTTCAACCACACCATCCTGCGCCTCACCGCTGTCGCTCCAACTTCGCCACCCTCCACCGCACCGGAGATGTTCCTGCTACACCGTCCTTCGCCGCCTCGGATCTGCTTCCCCTTCGCCGACATACAACCACGGCAACACAGTCAACAATTTGGCCATGGGTTCGTCCAAGCCTGCACCCTCCAGAACATCAGTTTCCCCGGTAAAAACAAGAAGATCGGCACGACATTTGGAGGTGACCACACCGGCAACCGAAGAAGGTACTCCTCTTCCCTTATTCGTGCAAATATTACGTCTCTGCTTGCAAGGTATTCATCCCACAGAAGACACTAGTTGACCGCTTCTTCTTGATACTAGATCTTCCTAGTAACTCGCGATGCACAAGGTTTCTCCTCATATACTATTTCACCTTAGCTAGAGGTCCATCGCCCCCCTGAATTTCAATTTCTGGCCAGTTGATTCCCAATTAACGGAAGCATTCCCCGGCGTAACAGGCGCAAGTATGACTATTACACCGGGGAAGCAGCGCCTTGGTGTTTATCTTAGGGGCGTCTGCGTCCTAGAGCTACTGGCGCCCGATCTGGAGGTCGGCCGGGATTAAAGGGATGGCTTGGGGGCGCTGCCAAGCACGGTGGTGCTGTGAAGTCGATGGGACGGCGGGGCGGCGGAGGCACGGGTCTGGGCTGGTGGCCGCTGGCGATTCGTGAAAGATCGTCAACAGTGACTGGCGGGAGGTAGACGAAGGCCATCTGCCCGTTCCTTATAGATCGGACGGTTCATTAAAAAAATTGACTGACCTATTTATTTTCAGTCGACTGTTATCTTAGATATGACCACATGTGGTGGTGTGCTGGAGGAGTACCTGCATTTCCTGTGCTCATATATTACAAAATCATACGGAGTAGAATCTAATTTTGTTTGCCATGCAATGTTGTAGAGCTATCACATGTCTCCTGTCATTTATTTTTAAGCCACCTGCTATCTGCTACTTTTACAGTGCACTAGTTCTGCACACACTTCACCCATACTCTCACTATTGTGTTTTTATGCAAGGGTATTTCAGACTCTCCTGCCGAAAGAGAAGCAGCAAAGAAAAGAGAGAAGTCGCTCCAGCTTGGTATACGGGTAGGCAAGACACGTTACAATGCTATAAAGGGTGCAGTGTCAGCAGATGGAGATGATAAACGTAGCTCTGTAGTTGATGACCTCGCTCGCAATGAACCACCATCCCAGGTGCTTGCTTTAACTTCGCGGTGTCATATGTGGTTGCATGTTGGTGTCTAGCTTGTATTCGAAAGGCCGAAGTCGGTCTTTATTAAGATAAGGCAAGATATTGTTTACATGAACCACCATCCCGTGAGCACCAGAAGACAAATTGCTAGTCAGGGCACTAGCCGAGCCAGTGACAAGCCCAGCAAAGACATGCATCACCTGGAAGCCAACTAAAAAGCCGCGATGGTGGTGAAGTAGCCCGCCTCCCACCAGGCTCTCAGGTTCTACATGATCATGTTCACCACTCCAGCCGGATGTCTAGCTTGTATTGCTTCCAATTTTGTTAAATTGCATCTGCTTAGCTTACACATTATACCTTTGAATATGACATGCCTTTCTGTTTTTGGTACATACTAGTACATCTGTGTATTAACCATGTTCTTACATCAAACTAATGTTCTTGTGTATCCCTCATCAATCACTTATGATGAGGCAGGCAGGCAAGGGGACTACTCCTCATTTAAAGAATGCAGCGTCAGCCTCCCGACATGATTCTCAAGAAACAGAAATGCTAGATGAAGATAGTGAACGTAGCTCTATAGTTGATTACAGCATTCCCCCTACACTAGCGTTGCAGGTGCTTGCTCTAACTTGGCAGCGTGATATGTGGTTGCATGTTGCATATGGCGTCTAGATTGTAATTCTTCCAATCTGGTTAAACTGCATGTGCTAGTTTGCTTAGCTTATACTCCTGTAAATGTGACATTATACCTGTTAATGTGACATGCCTTCCTGTATTTAGTACATAGTACATCTGTCTATTAAGCATGTCCTTACATAAAACTATTGTTTTTTTGTATCCCGCATCAATCAATATGACGAGACACCTTTAGTATATGCAGTGCGATATTAGTTGCATCTTTCATATGATTTATAGCATGCGCTGCTTCTAATTTGTTGAAATTCCATTTATGATGGGACGCTTTTAACTTGGCAGTCATATTGGTTGCATCTTTCATGTGATGTCTAGCTTGCATTGCTTCTTATTTTCCGGAATGGTTTCTGCTTAGTTTACACAAACAGTTGTGAACATGCCATGCCGTCCTGTTTTTCGTACATATTCCATCCTGGTATCATGTGTTTGCCTTACATCAAAGTAGTGATTGTCAGTATCATGCATGAATGAGTTCTGAAGAGAGAATTTTATTGCTTTTTCTTGTTGGTTTTACTTGACAATTCAAAATCAATAAAGCGGAAGGAAGTTAGCAAGGCAGCGGATAAAGGTGCTCCTTCCAAACGGAGGGCCTCTACAGTTTCTATTCCTCCACACCCCCAAGATGATTTCCAAGACAACACATGCATAAACACTCAACAAAGCTGTGTTTATGATGAGCACGTCTCCCCTAGTGCAGCATCACTGGTGCTCCCTCTAACTTGGCACTGTTATATGTGGCTGCATGTTATGTGTGATGTCTAGCTTGTATTGCTTCTAATTTTGTTGAATTCCGTCTGCTTACTTTACACATTATACTTGAATAAGACACGTGTTCCTATTTCTAGAACATACAATATCTGTCTATCACACCATGTTCTTACATCAAATTACTACTGTTTGTGTAACCTGCAACAATCACTTATCATAAGACACGTTTGACTTTGGAGTGTGATATAGGTTACATCTCACATTCTTTTCTAGCTTGTACTACTAATTTGTTGAAATGGCACTTATGACGAGACAGTTTTAACTTGGTAGAGTGATATTATTTGCATCTTTCATATGGTGTCTAGCTTTCATTGCTTCTAATTTGTTGAAATGCCTTCTCCTTAGTTTACACATCATAAGCTGTGAATATGCAATACTGTGAATATGCAATGGCACTAATGACGAGAGACCTCTCACATGGTAGTGTGATGTTGTTTGCATCTTGCATATGATTTATTTCTTGTACTGCTTCACATTTGTTTAAACGCCATTTATGCTGAGACACTGTTAACTTGCCTGAGCGATATTTGTAGCATCTTTCATATGGTGTCTACCTTCCATTGCATTGCTTCTAATTTGGTGAAATGTCTTCTTCTTAGTTTACACATCATAGTTCTGGTTATCTCTTCCGTCCCGTTTTTCATACATATTACATCCTCCTATCATGTGGTTGTCTAACATCAAAGTTTTATTCATCTACATCACGCATCAATTTATTCTGAAGAACTAAATTTTATTTGTTTTTCTTGTCGGCTTGACTTAACATGGCATAGAGAAAGAGGAAGAAATAGAGAATGGCAGGGAATGAGAAGCGGATGAATCCTGCAGATTCTGCTAGTAATGATGGTGCAATATAAGGTGAAAGTCTAGCGGAAAATTCTACAAACACGGCATCCAATGCTACACGAACTGCAAAAAAGGCCAAACAGAAACAAATATCTGCCACCAAACAAGCAGAGACAACCCTAGTTCTTGCAAGACCTACCACAGTACTACCAGCTGCACGACATACTAGCAGCACGTTCCCAAGCTCCCTTGCCACCTGACACTACTTCCCAAGCACTCTTGACACAAGACAAGTTGGCAATATTAGATGAACCTTGTGAGCTTCAACAGCAAGAAGGTAGTTGCTGGAGTCAAGTTACAGTTGCATGCTTCTTTATATGTAGTCTCACAGTTTGATGTACACTAACACTTCCTATGTTTGTTGTTGGACTAGCACCTAGGCGCAAGAGGAAACAAACATCGGGGATAATGCTCGATAGGTTAACTAAATCTAGAGGAGGAAGAATGGATATCCGTTCTGAGGTAGGTTTAAAAAGGCCACGTGATGCTACAGAGTCAGCCAAGTTAGTATCAGAGGCAGCGGTTGCCGTTAGGTGTCATGTACGTATCCTCCCAATATGGATTCGGTACAGGAATGACAAAGACGAAACCCAGTTCAACACCTTCCTCGACCATTTATCTGTAAGTATGGTTATGTATGGAAACTAGTAATATCGTCTTGCTCTGTCCCATACTTTCTAGGTTGCTGATAATGAGACTCCCATAATTTTCAACAGATGAGGTTCAAGTTGGATAGCCAAGATGATGCAACCAGACAAGCTTGCACCCATGTTTTCAAGTCTGCCCTGCGATAGTATCGGTATAACTTGAGGAAAACTCACTTTGAAGGCAAGGCTAATAGTGAACTTTCCCAAACATCTCCAGTGGAAAATATATCGGATGAAGACTAGAGGGGCCTTGTTAAACACTAGTCTGATCCGAAGTATCAGGTACATTATATATATATGTGATCGGATCACATGTTGAAGTCCTATTGACGCATGTGCCACACAAATCTATCTTCTTGTAGGTGAACTGTTCAAAGAACAAGGCCAACCGTACGAAAGTGAAATTCCAACAGACAATAGGATCTCGTAGCTATATTGCACACTGCGAGGCTCTTGTAATTAGCTGTTGTTTCACTCTTTTCGCTGTACCATATTATCAGATCTATATTGACTTGTTCGAAATGCAGAGGAAAGCCCGTAAGGACCAAAAAGTACCTGAACCAAATGCTGTGGAAATCTTCAAGGACTGTCACACCAGCAAGAAGAAGGGCATGACTACACCAGTCATAGTCGCTGTTGTAAGTCCTTGATCCTCATGCCTTTTAACTACTACTTACTCTGACTTGTGCCTTGAACTGCATGGTTTGCAGCCAATGTCTATTACTCTTTTCAATTTTATACATAATTGTCTTAGCGTATCATTGCACCTTACAAGGTTTAAAAGGGAGGAGTGATGTTCCTTTGATCTTGATCCGTAATCTAGTTCCGTGCTAGACTTGCCCACACAACTTTACAATTGTCTGTTTGTCTGTTCTTAGTTGTTTTGTGATATGAATTATGTCATACTATGCTTACCGTATTATAAACTTCGTCTCGTTATCCTTAGCCCTCAATACAATGTGAAGAAATAGACAATACATTAGCGATGGTACATGGTCATATGTTTGGAACATGGTTTTATTATGTACTTTGCAATAAAATACAACTAATATTTTACATGGGTTCACCAGAATAAGTTCTGTATATAGACCAAAGCTATTTTGTTTGGTTTTGCTGCCTCCTTAATATCTCCTATTCTGGTACTACTAATGTAAAACCTCAACTTTTCAGCGAGCTATGGAAAAAATGGTGGAACCGCCACCTTCTGAAGGTGGCGAGGCAACTATAACCGCAATGTCAGCTCTTGCTGCAGTGGGTCAGTACCTGTCCACTAACAGTGCCAAAAGCATGTTCCTGCGTAATACTGGGTTGGTTGTTAAGGCAATATCGTCCAAACTGCCTCATGATCAAGATATGCAAGCTCAAAGCAATGTTGTATCTGCGCTCCAGACACAAGTCCATTCCCTAACAGAGGCCCTTTGTGAAACAAGGAGAAACATTGCTCAATGTCGTCAAGATATGCATGGTTTTGAAACCAAACTATCAGATATTTGCTATGTTGCTCAGGAGCCTTGGGGAAATGAAAGCGAGGGTTATGGTATTTCATCGAACAATACAACATGAAAATGTAACAGTCAGGTCAAATGAACCGAGCTTCTGAACTTCTGGTGGTGCATTTATCTGCTAGACTGTTAAGTTTTATGCCAACCTTCCTTTTGTTATATAGTTGTAATTTGTTTTGGTGCGATACAAAATTTATTCTTAACATGCAGCCACTGGCTGAAGAAAATAGCAAGCCATTTTTGTATAGTGTAGGGTGTTCCCTATATTTGCACTGGTGGCGATCTTTGATGCCGAGTGGATGTAATCTGTGCAATCACCTTAATAGCCTAGCGTTAGTTTGGGCCTTATTTATTTCCTAGTCTTCTTTTTCCCTGGTTTGCTAGTGGCCGCAACTACCCATGGGACATATACGGGTCGTAGGATCCATGGACCTCCTACGGGCCGTCGATAAATGGGCCTGTAATCGGTGGGCCTCGGGCCGTCGATAAATGGGCCTAGGGCCGTCGGATAAATGGGTCTACATGGGCCGTAATTGGGCGTAATTGGTATCGGCCCAGCACGGTAACAGACCGTTAACAGGTCGTAGGACTGCAAAAGCTTAATTTTGTCACAGGCATAATGGGTCGTTAATGGGCCAGAATATAGGACGGGCTGGCCAGAAACGGGCCGACTCTTGCCATGGGCCGAATTTGGCCCATTAGGGTAATAGGCCAGTAAGGGGACGACTCTTTCCATGGGCCGAATTTGGCCCATTTGGGGAACATGCCAGTAACGGGCCGACTCTTGCCATGGGCCGAATTTGGCCCATTAGGGGAACAGGCCAGTAACGGGCCGGAAGTAATCGAGGGCCAAAAAGGAGCCCAAGAACGTATGGGCCGTCAATAGGCCGAAAGCTAACACGGGCTGGAAACAGCCCATGTAAATCACGGGCCGTTAACGGGTACAAAAAAATTACTATTCATTATGGGCTAGAGTCACCGTGGGCCTATAAAGGGCCGAAAGATACGAAGGCCTCATATGGGTCGAAAGACGTCGTGGGCCATACATGGGCAGAAAGTGAAATGGGCTGGTGTTATATTCAACGGGCCACATGACGTTGTTGGGCCAATTTCCTTTAGTGCCTAACGGGCCGCCAAAATGGGCTATTTGCGAAGAGACCGTGTTAGCAGGCTTTTCATGGACCAGCCCGTTAACTTTTGACCAAGTCAAACGGGCCGGCTTTGTAAGCTAAATGGGCCAGTGGTGGGCCGTGGCACGTGTTGACATATCATAGGCACCTATCTTACCCACTGACGAGCTGACACGTGTTTCGTCCGGCCAATAAGAATTTTACACGTGGAAATTTCCCATTGGTCGGGGCTGTTAACGGGTTATCGGATCCAAAACTCGACCCGATAGCTTAACGGCGTTCCGTTACGGTGGATGCCACGTGTCGGTCACCCTTGACGAAAGCAGTTCTGTGACGCGCGATTTATCGTCATGGAAGTGGACATGTCGGAGTAATGGGCCACGGGTATGCTAACCCGAGCCCCTGGAACTTTCAAGACATCGGGGCGGGCTGTGCCCCTCAAGACCCCACGATAAAGAGCCGCCTTCTGAGAGTCAGCAGCAAGGCCGCCGACTGCCCCTCACGGCCGAGTCCCAGGGACGACTTCGAGATAAGCCGAATCCTAACTGGTGGCTTCCAGAGAAGCCGACTATGGGGAGTCGGCCCACGACTCCGACCACCTCCTGCCTTTTCAACGATGGACAGGACAGGGTACGGTCACCACATGGCCCATCCCTGCCCCGTTTGTGAAGGGCAGGCATGGCCACAGTGCGCCGTATCGATGGAGATCTCCATCCGGCGCGGCACTGTTGCCATGCCTGCCCTGACATCAGCCCCCGTGGGCGGCGCTCTGTGCCCACAACGTCCTGCCTGTACGGCCCAGAGACGGCGGGTCCCATCGGCGGGGGTACAGAAGACGACATGAGCGCCACAAGACGGACCCATTGGGAGTCGGCCCCAGGAGTCGGCCAGCCCCTCCCACGGGCCCCGCACACCATTAACCAGACAAGAAGGGGAATGGCAACAGTCATCGTCCGTCAGGCGACGACACTGTTGCCACGACCCCACGATCAAGCCAGCGTCATTAGAAGCATGACTACAGTAATCCGTAGCCGGCATGACCCGCCCGTGGCGGACAGGGCCTGTTGACTCCGTACCGGGCCTGTCGGCGGGGCCCACCAGTCGGCGGGGCCCAGCGGTCGGCGGAGAAGACGGCGGCCTGAGAGACAGACGGCTGGGACCCGCACCCAGCCGGATTACCATTGTATCCCTAAGGGGCGGGCCTATATAATCCCCCAGGGCACCCATGCACCGGGGATCGCTTCTTTAGCACTAGACTAGATCATATAGGAAGGAGGGAGCTAGCCTTGCCTTCTCCTACCTCCAGGAAACAGCTCAAGGAGCAACCTTGTACTCACTTTGCCATAGTGATCATGCGGAGACCCCGCAGAGCAGCAGTAGGGGTGTTATCTCCACGGAGAGCCCTGAAGCTGGGTAAGATCCGCCGGCGTGCATGTCTTTGCCTCATCCCGTTTCCAGGCACCGGCGACGTTCTACTCGCCCCCACCATGATAAGCCACCCTTAGCATATGTCGCACCCAACCCCCGACATTTGGCGCCCACCGTGGGGCAAGGTGCACCGTCGTCCGGAGACCTGCTCTGGACGGGAACCCTTTTTCTCCCTGGCGAGCGCAGCCAGCCCAGCACGCCAGACGGAGTCTACGCCGACGCGCTACACGGCGCTGAGATCGCATGCGCAGCCAGCTGCCTCACCAAACTTGTCGGCGAGGTTTGCCTCTCCAACGAGCCTGCATCCGACGCAGGCACGGGCGGCCCCGAGAGCCTCCTCGCTGGCCTCCTTGACCAACTCCACGTCGCCGGCGAGCCTGCCGTGGACCTGGAGTCCATAGGCTCCACCGACCCAATGCTGGTCGACTCCAACACCGCGTCGCTCGATGCATTCCCCACCAACGTGGTTGTCTACGACGAGCCGCTCCCTCGCGCGGAGAGCGGCGGAAGCACCGTCACAGAGGTTCTCGTCATCGGTCATGGCGAGCATTCCGGCGAAGGAGCTCATTACCTACTCGACGCGCCTCTGCAAGACCTGACCGTGCCTATTCCGGGAGATGCTGACGCCGAGACGCTGGAGGCGCGCCGCCTTCAGCTCGTCGAAGGCGCGAAGAAGCTGGCAAGCATGAGACGCTTGTCAGAAGCCTACCACTGTGAGATGGATCGCGCTGTGGGCGGCTCGCCGGCCCCAACTGGGCCTAGCCGCCTAGGCGCGGTCCGGCAGCATGGCATGGCCATCACCAACCTGTTCGGGGCCAATCGCCCTGTGTATACCATGCCTGCGGAGAACATCCGCGCCGCCCAGGCGGCGGCGGACGAGCTAGACAACTTCGAGGGTGAAGAGCGCCGCCTGATGATAGAGCGAGTCCAGCAGCTCCTCGACGTGGCTGCCGCGCAGAATGAAGCCGGCTGCCGCACAGAGGCGCCGCAACGACAAAACGACGACCTACCTCCCCGCCGAGATCAAGGCGCGATGTCTCGGACACCAATTGGCGGTGTCCGCGGAAGGAAAGACAAGGATCCGGCTGTCAGCCACAGTCGGACTCCCATCACCATCGAGCGCGACCAAGACGGCCGCCCAAGAGCAGTGGAATGGCGGGACGACTATCTGCCTCCTCCTCCTCGCAAAGAAAGGTGAGTCTCCCCGCCACCCTTTGAGCATCCGACTCTCGGCGACCGCCTTGGCCGCCGAGAGGGAATCGGAGAAAATGACACCCGCCACCGGATCGACCGACTCCACCGATCCCTGGCGCTGGAAGAAGAAGACGAGTTGGGTCCGCCCTATTTCGGACCTCGCATTCGAGACGAGCCCTTTCCCAAAGGGTTCATGCTCCCCCGAGATACGCCCAAGTACACCGGCTTCGTGAAGCCGGAAGACTGGCTGGTTGAGTACTCCACGGCCGTCAATATAGCGAATGGCAACAACCGCATTGCCATAAAGTATGTTCTACTCATGCTCTAGGGCACGACCCGTACATGGTTGAACAGCCTGAAGCCCCGCAGCATCAACAGCTGGGTCGACTTCACCGAAGCCTTTGTCCGCAACTTCACGAGAAGTTACAAGCGACCTCCCAAGCCTCGCCAACTTTCCTTGTGCGTGCAAGGCCCCAACGAGTCAACTCGCGATTACATCACGCGTTGGGCCGAGATTCGGAACTCCTGCGAGGGCGTGCACGAGGTGCAGGCTGTCGAGTACTTCACTGCCGGGTGTAGAGAAGGTACCCTCCTCAAGCACAAGCTCCTCTGCGACGAGCCGGAGACCCTCGACGAGCTGCTGATCATAGCAGACAAGTACGCCACAGCCGACTCCTCCATGAAGGCGGAGATTCAAGTTAGTGCGACCGGCAAAGTAGCCCCTCAGGCTCGCAGAACTCCAGCCGAGAACTGATCAGGTGATAGACTCCATAGCCGGATGCGAGCTGTTGAACTTCTTAGATGCATATTCAGGATATCACCAGATCAAGCTGAACCTGGCTGACAGACTGAAGACCGCCTTCATCACGCCGTTTGGAGCCTTCTGCTACCTGACCATGACGTTCGGCTTGAGGAATGTCGGCGCCACTTTTCAGCGTTGCATGCAGAAGTGCCTTCTCAAGCAACTCGGCAGAAACGCTCACGTCTACGTGGACAATGTGGTGGTGAAGACGGAAAAGCGTGGAACACTGCTGGAAGACCTCAAGGAAACCTTTGAGAACCTATGCCGATTCCAAATCAAGCTCAACCCTGAGAAGTGCGTCTTCGGAGTACCAACCGGCCAACTCCTTGGCTTCCTGGTCTCTGAACGCGGCATAGAGTGCAACCCTGTAAAGATCAAGGCCATCGAGAGGATGGAGGTACCCAGCCGACTGCTAGATCCGCAAAAGTTCACCGGCCGCTTGGCGTCCATCAGCCGATTCATCAGTCGACTGGGCGAGAAGGCTCTCCCTTTATACTAGCTCATGAAGAAGACGACCTTTTTCGAGTGGAACCCCAAGGCGGGCGAAGCTTTTCTCCAGTTGAAGAAAATGTTGACTACTCCCCCTGTGCAGGCGGCCCCGACTCCCAAAGATCCCATGCTCCTGTACATTACCGCCACCAGCAGGGTAGTCAGCACAGTCATTGTAGTTGAACGCAAGGAGGAAACGCTACCTGTCCAGAGACCGGTATATTACCTGAGCGAAGTACTGTCGGTGAACTACCCCCACTACCAGAAGATGTGCTACGGCGTGCACTTTGCCGCCAAGAAGTTGAAGCCTTACGTTGAAGAGCATCCAATCACTGTGGTTTGTACAGCCCCACTAGCCGAGATCATCGGAAGCCGAGATGCTTCTGGGCGAGTGGCCAAATGGGCCATTGAGCTGGCTCCCTACACCATCTACTACCAGCCCCGCACCGCCATCAAGTCGCAAGCACTGGCCGACTTCCTCGTCGACTGGGCCGAGACCCAGTACCTGCCGCCAGCGCCCGACTCCACCCATTGGCAGATGCATTTCGACGGCTCCAAGATGCGCACCGGCTTGGGAGCCGGCATTGTCCTCACTTCCCCCAAAGGCGACAAGCTCAAATATGCACTGCAGATCCATTTCGCCACTTCCAATAATGTGATGAGTACGAGGCGCTCATTCACGGGCTCCAGCTTGCCAAAGAACTTGGTATTCGCCGAATCCTATGTTATGGCGACTCCGACTTAGTGGTCCAGCAGTCATCTGGCGATTGGGACGCCAAAGATGCAAACATGGTGAGCTACCGTTTCCTTGTACAACAACTCAGCGGATATTTCGAGGGGTGCGAGTTCCTTCACGTGCCAAGAAATGACAACGACCAAGCAGACGCCCTAGCATGAATCGGCTCCACCCGCCAAGCAAAACCATCTGGCGTCGCCCTTCAGCGCCTCCTCAAGCCGTCTGTCAAGCCGTCACCAGAATCTGACTCCATCTTTGTGCCAGCTCCCCTCGAAGAAGTCGGATCCGACTCAAGAGCCCCAGCAAATGGCACGAGAATTTTTACAAATGGCTCCAAGAATGCCGCAGTCGAAGCCGGCTCGGGGACTTCAGAACCCAGCCCGGGGACTGCGGCGACCAGTCTGAAGACTCCAGAACTCGGCCTGGGGACTGCACTTGTCGGCCCGGGGACTTCATCAATCCAGCAAGCGGTCGCGGACTCCAGCCCGCCGCCTCCCAGCCCAGCCGCCCTCGTCCAAGTCACAGTGCTGGCAGTTGAAGAAATAGCAGCACCCTCATGGGCCCAGCCCATGCTCAAGTTCCTAGTGAGCAAAGAGCTGCCAACCGATGAAATCTTGGCTCGGCAAGTACAATGCCGAGCGGCAGCCTACACCATAGTCAACAGAGAGTTGGTCAGGCGCAGCGTCACTGGTGTCTACCAGTGTTGCGTCGAGCCAGAGCAAGGCCAAGCAATTCTCAAAGACATCCATCAAGGCGAGTGCGGCCACCATGCGGCTTCAAGAGCACTCGTCGCCAAAGCCTTTCGACACGGTTTCTTCTGGCCAACTGCCCTAGAAGAGGCCAAAGAATTAGTCCAAAAGTGCAAAGGGTGCCAGAAGTTCCGCTCCAAGCCACATCAGTCGGCTTCCGCACTCAAGAATATCCCCATCGCCTGGCCCTTTGCGGTTTGGGGCCTGGACATGGTGGGACCATTCAAAACAGCACGAGGCGGCCTAACTCACTTACTAGTCACGGTGGACAAGTTCACCAAGTGGATAGAAGTAAAGCCCATCAAGAAGTTGAATGGTCCGACTGCAGTGACTTTCATCGCCGACATCACGACTCGGTACGGCATACCACACAGCATCATCACCGACAACGGCACAAATTTTGCCAAAGGTGCCTTGGCCCGTTTCTGCGCGACACAGGGCATCCGACTGGACTTAGCGTCCGTTGCCCATCCACAGTCAAACGGCCAGGTAGAGAGAATAAACGGCCTCATCCTGTCTGGCATCAAGCCTCGACTAGTCGAACAACTGGAGCGTTCGGCCGGCTATTGGCTTGATGAGTTGCTAGTCGTCCTCTGGAGTCTGCGCACGACTCCAAACAAGTCAACCGGCTTCACACCATTCTTCCTCGTCTACGGTGCTGAAGCCGTCATCCCAACGGACATAGAGTTCGACTCCCCGCGAGTCACCATGTACACCAAAGAGGAAGCAGAAGAAGCACGTCAAGACGGTGTCGATCTGCTGGAAGAGGGCCGGCTGTTGGCACTCAGCCGGTCCAGCATCTACCAGCAGAGCCTGCGCCGATACTACAACAGGAAGGTCAGGCCGAGATCTTTCCAAGAGGGCAACCTTGTGCTTCGACTGATCCAGCGAACAGCCGGCCAACACAAGCTGTCAGCGCCTTGGGAAGGCCCCTTCATTATCAGCAAAGTGCTGGGCAACGACTCCTACTGCCTGATCGACGCTCAGAAGCCCCGAGCACGCAAGAGGGACGACTCCGGCAAAGAGACGGAACGCCCATGGAATGCAAATCTTCTCCGAAGATTTTATAGTTGATGCAGTATGTACCACGCTACCCTTTGTATTAAAGTACCAAGACTTCGAGCCCCCCGAGACGAGCTCGGGGACTGCCCTTTTTGTTATCTATAGGATAAGAATTATGCCTTCGAGTATGCTACTCTTTGTTATGCCGCTTGGCACCGGGCTCGACTAGTCGGCCCGAGGACTCGCCGCCTCGCGCTATGGAATGCTTCCTGCAGTCGGACAAGTAGTGTGTGGTGCCTAAGCTGTCTCCTGTCAGAAGCCGCAGCTTGCAGAGCGACTGTTTGGTGGGCAGGAGTAAGGAAGAATGGGCGCCCACATGAAAAATGGGTAAGGACTCAAAGCATAAACATAGCTTAAGCCGGTTTCTAGCCTCTCTTAGCAAAGCCGACTCTTGAGTAGTTGGCTTGCTTCTTTCTATCCAACTTGTTCAAAAGACTCTAAAAAATGGCCAAGTACTTGCCTTCCCAAAGTAGCCAAGCATTTGATCCAGTGGCAGTCCGCAGAACGGTTGTCCGACTGGCAAGGCGGCAACTAAGGGAAGGCGGCAAAGGAAAAGGCCAAAGGAGCAATGAGCAAGGAAAGATAGAATTCGGATAAATATTTACATAACATAGGCCCTTGGCTGAATCTTCAAATAGAAGTTCAAAATACACCACGCGGGTGGAATTGTCCGAATTAACAAGTTCTTCAAAGACTACTAAAGCAGATAAAATGAAGGCAAGACGGCAGCCTAGGAAGTGGCAGACGGGTTCGGAGGGTCAGAAGAGACGGCGGTGTCAGGCACCGGGGCAGCCGGCTGGACAGTCTCAGCTTGATCGTCTCCGGCGGCAGCCGGCTCAGTCGGGCGTGGCTCGTTGCTGGAGGCGCGGTCGAGCTGAGGCTGGTCGCCCGCTCCGTCTTCTAGCGCCTCCGTCTCACCTCCGTCCTCCGCCTCGCCTTCCTCCTCGGCACTGGAACCAATCACCTCCGCCGAGTCCTCGTCATAAGCCGGGTTCATCCCGAACCACTCCGGCGGCGCCTCCCCGCTGTCTTCAGCCCGATCAGGGATGAAGACGCTGGTGTCTGCGTAGTTGGTGATCGCTGCCGCAAGCGCGACGAGGGCGTCTTTCACAGCTATCAGCTCCGCCTGGGCCTCTGACCAGAACGCGGCCAGCCGGTCCAGCCCTGGATACCACGCCTTGATGAATTCCAAGGCCCGACGCGCTCCAGCCCGGGCCGAGGAACCCTTCCAGGCCTCAAGACGACCAACCGCGACCTCCAGCCAGTCGGCAGTCCGACTGGGAGAGCACAGAACCGGCATTTCTGTCCACAGGGAAGCAATCGCCTGGGCGCCGGCACGTTGAAGCCGGTGCAACATCCGATGGGCCGGCCGCAGACTAGCCTCGATGCTCAGAAGCTGCTCATCAAGGGTCTGGGGGGCGTTGGCAGAAATCTCCGCACCATTTGCCCTCCGTGCCTCGCGATCAGCCTCGATGGCCTGAGTGACCGCCTGCGAGTGGCCAGGGAAGAAGTCTGCCAAGACGAAAGAGAAGCAAGTCAAAAAACCAGGAGTCAGCCCGACCTATAGTCAGCGACTCAAAGAAAGAAAGAAAGTAAAGAAACTCACCGTTGACGATGTCTTCAATCTCATGGAAGTCGGAGGTCAGCAGTGCCTCCTTGTTGGTCCAGGAGGAGCGCTCGCTTTCAAACTCGGCCAGGAGAGTAGTCTCTTTCTTCTCCGCCTCGTTCTGCGCCTTCTTGAGCAGCTCCCTTTGCTCCGCCAGCTGCGCAGCCAGTAAGTCGCGCTCAGCGGCGAGCTTGCTCCACTCCTCCCCCTTGGCATGCAAGGCGGTGTTGGCTTAGCCCAGCTGCTGCTGAAGAGTGGCGTTAGCCTCTGAAGAATAAAAGAAAAAAGACGTTAAGTCGTCAACAAAGAAGGTCGCCGGGAAGATCCGGCCCGACTGCTCAGCAGTCGGCCTGAATCTCGGGGACTACAGCCCGCGGGTGCACCAGCGTGCCCCCGCGAAGAAGAAGGAGGACTCACTCCGGCTCTCCGACAAGTCGGCAGTCCGCTTGCCCAGCTCCTCAACATTGCGGTTGAAGGCAATGACGCGGAGGTTGTGATACTCCTGTGATAAGAATTTTATACAAAGGTAAATATTTGGAACTCGCCAGATGGAGTTCCGAGCCGCCTGCTCAGCAGCCGGCCCGAAACTCGGGGACTACACCCAGTGGGTGCGCTGGCGCGCCCCCACAGAGAAGAACAAGAAAAAACTAAGTCAAAAAAGGAAAGCATACCTGGATGGCTGCTCGCGACGCCAGATGCGCCTTGGTGCAGTTATGGATGGCGTCGCCCTCGGCTCGCAGCTTCGCCTGAACGTCCAGAAGTGCCTGGTTCAGCGGGCCCGTGCCGCCTCCTCGCACCCACCCAACGGGCGCGGCACTTGTCACCTCAGCGTCTGGGGTAGCCGAGCTGGCGGCGCTGGTCTCCAAGGGGCGTGGCGCCGAAATCGCCTTCTCAAGGCGGTGGCGCGCTGGCGAGGCGACTTGAAGGAGCAGCTTCGCCACAGACTCGTCCTCAGTCAGCGGCACCGGCGGGCCCGCCGGCTGTTTACCTTGCACGCTCCCAGACGGCGGCGGAGGCGGCGGTGGCGGCACGGTCGTGTCCGACATGGAGGCCCCGCTGCTTTCCCTCTCCATGATGGGGTTCTCGCTGCCGGCTTCCCCAGTCTTCCCCGTGAACTCCGGGGGCAGCAGCGCGGAGCTCAGCGAGATGACGAGCAACGCCGATTGGCGGTGCGCGGCCTCCTCAGCTCGCCGCGTTGCCGCGACGGCGGCTTCGGCCTCATCCAGCTTCCTCTGGGCGGAGGCTGCTGCCTTCTCGGCCTCCGCCTTCTCCAGGCGGGCGGCTTCATCCTCATCGTGCTTCTCCCGCGCGTTCCGCTCCGTCGCCTCCCGGAGGTCAGCGGCGGGGTCAATCCGTCGAGTAGTGGCGGACATCTCTACCGACCCCATGATGGAGGCGGCGGCGACCCTCTCAACGGTAAGGGGAGCCCTGAAGCGAGGAAGGCATGTAAAAGATTTTGACAAGATTCACCAGTAGAAAGCAAGACAAAAGGCAGAGGCACTTATGCAGAGACCAGTGGCGGCCTTTTCACTTCCTTATGGAAGCGGTTGGCCTTCGCGACCGCCTCTTCCTGCTTGGTCACGGCGGCCGCCCCCTTGAACTTCTTTGATCGGCCGCCAAGCAAGCTCGGCCCGGCCCAACGCCTCTTCGCGCCGCCTTGTCCATCCAGGCCGGCGGAGGCACTCGCGTTCGGCTGGCCGATCTTTGGTTCGTGGCGCGGGGCAACTTCCCCCTCGGCGTCGTCATCAGGCCAGTCGGCAAAGGTGGCCGAGGGCCTGAAGCCTCCGCCTCCTCCTCCTCCTTAGGCGTCAGCCTCCATCGCCGCCGCCCCCAAGTCAGGGTCGTCGATGTCGCTCTCCTCCCGGTCAGAGACGAACTGACGGGCCGGGCCCGTAGTGCCAGCTGAAGGCTGGATGAGGGGGTTCTGACTCGAAAAAATCAAAAAAGATCAGAAGTCGGATTCGGCTGCAAAAGAATACAGAAGAAGAAGAGAGACGAGTTACAACAAGCGGGGGGTTGGCGCTTGAGTACGGCTCCTTGCCGATCCGCCAATCCTCCACGAGATTGCAGTTCGTGATGTAATTCACCGTGTCCGCCACGTCCGCATGGGGCATGTCCTTGGAACACATCCGACTCGGGTCCCGGTGGCCGCTCATCTGATAGATCAGATGAGGTCGGCCTTAGAGTGGGAGGACTCGGTGCGCCACGAAGGCGGCCAGCAAGTCGGCCCCGGTCAAACCCTCCGACTGCTTCAGCACTCGAAGTCGCGAGACAGCGGCGGCACCATTGGGAGTTAGCGTCTTGATCCGGTGGGACCAGCTGGGGAGCCTCCTAGCCGGTGCGCCGGCTTCGTAAGGCGACAGATTGACCCAGTCGTCGTCTGGAGTGACGTTCTTCACACAAAAATAGGACCGCTGCCACATCTTCACTAACTTAATCAGTGAGATGGTGGGAAACGGGTTGTCGGCCACCAATCTCCGCATCGCGATGAAGGCACCACACTGGGCCGGCACGCCGGCGACGTGCGTGCCGAGCTTGGACTGAAAGAACTCCTCCCATAGCTCGAGGGTGGGGAGAACGCCGAGGAAGCCTTCGCACAAGGTGGCGAAGGCAGCCAGCAGCACCACCATGGAACTCCAAGAAGGAGCGGAAGAAACCGCTCACCGACAGCCCTAGGCCGCGCATGAGGTGCGAGCAGAATACGACCCGCTCGCCCTCCTCCGGTGCCGGTGCTACTTCCCTCGCCGGCGCGGCGTGGGCCCGCACCAGGTTCTCGCCGGGGAGACGACGCGTCTTACGAAGGAACTCAATGTGGTCGTCGTCCACCTCAGAGCCGTCCCACGCACCGGAGCGCATGGCAGGAGGTGCGGCGGCGAAGGAAGAGCTCATCTCTACAGGCGTGGCGTGGTTCGGCGCGGCGGCGGCGAGAGGCAGAAGAAGCAAGAGGAAGCGAAGGGAGTAGGGGAGATGGGCGCGCGTGCCTCGCCGCCCCCCTCCCCCTGCCTACTTATAGGCTCGTGGGCTGAGAAGCCGATGGGGCGGACGTGGGATTAACTGTGCCCAGGACCCCACGCCCCCCCACGATTTACCACACGAAGTAACTGCGCGCAGTTACGACGTGGGAACCCCAACCGTCCGCACGGCCGCAACAGATCCATTCGCGTGCCGAGGCGCGGTAGTGGCGGGCCCCGCCTGATGGCCTGTCCTGTCGCGCGCGTGGGTGGGTAGACTGACCCTGCCGCGTGGCGCCACGCGACGGGTCCACAACTGGCAGCTGCTTGGAAGATTATCAGGCACCAAGGTTGGAAAAAGCGGTAGGCATAAGCGAGGCAGTTGGCCTTCGCCTAGTGCCTAGGCGGTGCCTAAGCGCCCTAGGCGCGGCCTAGGCGGTAATATAGCTTTTAGTCGTAGTGTATTTTTATTATTATATGGGTGTTGATATTAGTTTAGAGCATATAAATAAGTTAATTGCCGTCTACTACCATTG
Source organism: Triticum dicoccoides (assembly GCF_002162155.2). Taxonomy (NCBI): domain Eukaryota; kingdom Viridiplantae; phylum Streptophyta; class Magnoliopsida; order Poales; family Poaceae; genus Triticum; species Triticum dicoccoides. The sequence continues at coordinate 135,739,620 of NC_041391.1, forward strand.
AAATATAACCAATTTGGCATATTAGTGCAGTATGTGGCATGATTTCTTGCTTGCGTAGGCAATTCCTTGCTTGCCCTGCCTAGACCTCCATTTATGCCCTAGGCGAGGCGTTTGGCCATTGCCTAGTGCCTAAGCGTGCCTAAGCGCCTCCTAGGCACTGCCTTTTCCAACAGAGTCAGGCACGCTGCCTGGATTCCGCTACGACCTTCAAACTCTTTAAGGGGCAAGACGGCCTTCTGCGAGTCCGGCTCCAGCTAGTCGGCCTAGGGGAAGACGGCGAGCAAGGTCCAGATTCCACCACCAGGAGGATGAAACTGTTGAGGCTCCTCGACATTTCACCCTCGGCGCCTCACCAGCTTCGGGGACTACTGTCGGAGTAATGGGCCACGGGTAGGCTAACCCGAGCCCCTAGACCTTTCAAGACATCGGGGCGGGCTGCGCCCCTCAAGACCCCACGATAAAGAGCCGCCTTCTGAGAGTCGGCGGCAAGGCCGCCGACTGCCCCTCACGGCCGAGTCCCAGGGACGACTTCGAGATAAGCTGACTCCTAACTGGCGGCTTCCAGAGAAGCCGGCTATGGGGAGTCGGCCCACGACTCCGACTACCTCCTGCCTTCGCAATGATGGACGGGACGGGGTACGGTCACCGCGTGGCCCATCCCTGCCCCGTTTGCGAAGGGCAGGCATGGCCACAGTGCGCCATATCAATGGAGATCTTTGTCCGGCGCGGCACTGTTGCCATGCATGCCCTGACATCAGCCCCCGTGGGTGGCGCCCTGTGCCCACGACGGCCTGCCTGTACGGCCCAGAGACGGCAGGTCCCACCCATCAGCGGGGGTACAGAAGACGGCATGAGCGCCACAAGACAGACCCGTTGGGAGTCGGCCCCCAGGAGTTGGCCATCCCCTCCCACGGGCCCCACACGCCATTAACCAGACAAGACGGGGAATGTCAACAGTGATCGTCCGTCAGGCGACGGCACTGTTGCCACGACCCCATGACCAAGCCAGCGTCATTAGAAGCACGGCTATAGTAATCCGCAACCGGCATGACCCGCCCGTGGCGGACAGGGCCTGTCGGCTCCGTACCGGGCCTGTCGGCGGGCTCCAGCTGTCGGTGGAGAAGACGGCGGCCTGAGAGACAGACGGCTGGGACCCGCACCCAGCCGAATTACCAATGTATCCCTGAGGGGCGGGCCTATATAAGCCCCTAGGGCACCCATGCACCAGCGATCGCTTCTTTAGCACTAGACCAGATCATATAGGAAGGAGGGAGCTAGCCTTGCCTTCTCCTACCTCCAGGAAACAGCTCAAGGAGCAACCTTGTACTCACTTTGCCATAGTGATCATGCGGAGACCCCGGAGAGCAGCAGTAGGGGTGTTATCTCCACGGAGAGCCCTGAAGCTGGGTAAGATCCGCTGGCGTGCATGTCTTCGCCTCATCCCATTTCCAGGCACCGACGATGTTCTACTCGCCCCCACCATGATAAGCCACCCCTTGGCATATGTCGCACCCAACCCCCGACAGGACACTTCCGTGATGATAATTTTGGTAATGTCATGGAACACTTCTATGACAGCACAGGCATGACTATCTTGATTCTGTCATAAATTTGTCATGGATGTACATGCATGACAAAAAACGCGACCTACTATGACAAACACGTATCATCACGGAAGTGTATTTTTTTGTAGTGAATGTAAGATTTGGCATGTCAATTAGGGAGCACAAGTATAGTACTAAACTTAATTTTCTGATGAAAGTGGCAAAATACATGTCAACAGTTGTGAAATATCTTTATCTTACCTCAATGGGATATTACGGTGCACATACAGATTGGAAGTCTTGTCTCCATTTGTGCAGTTCACTAAAATCAAGCAACATTATTGTACAAGTAGCACAACATATGAAAGCACACTGCAGAATCATGTGAAAGAAGGCTAGTGCTGACCTCTCATGATGCGGAATTCAAACAACTCACAAGTAGAAGATCTGAACCGAATTTGCCAACACGGATAGGAAGTAAGATCTCCTCTTGTGCAGTTCCACTAAGATCAAGCAATCAAGCAACATTGTCGGTGTGACATTTTGGTTGAACTGCACAAAACACTCTTAAAACAAAAGTGTTTTGTGTAGTGCAACAAAAGGTCACAATGGAAACGAGGTGAAGTAGATAACCCTGTTTACACAGAGGTGCAAAGGAAACAATTAGTGGTCAATAACGGTGGATGACACAGAAGCCAACAAAAAGAAGCATCTACCTTATCTAAATGGAAAAGAAAGCAAGACAGTAGCATTTCTCAAACGGTGGCATTGATTAATATTAACATAGAGATTATATTAACAATAAAATTTGTTAAACATGTAATTTGCTTTTAACTGTGGCATTGCATCAATTTTCCAGCGGCATTATTAGAGGGTGTTTGTTTACAGAGACATTTTGGTGTAGGGACTAAAAAAACTCCGTGTCAGTCCCATCCAAACCAAACAGGAGGGACTTTTAGGGACTAAAAGTGGGCATTTGGGACTAAAGAAAGAAGACCCCGAGGGAGTCTTTTTGGGACTTTTTCCAACAGTTGCCCCTGCCATGCATCGCACCTTGTCTCTATTAGTTTATTACTAGGGGTAACATGGTCTTTTAGCATGTCATTTAATAACCTCTAGTCCATGTTTAGTCCCTGGAACTAAGCAGGTAGGGACTAGGGAGTTTTTAACCAAACAGGGCCTTAGATTAACAACGGCTAATGAGTTGCACGGGATAGTGGACGCACCAGCACCATGTGCATCTACCGATGTACTGTAGTCATGCAAAGTCTGTTGCAACAAAGAACAAACAACCAAGGAGCATATTTGTGTTGGTCCCAGTTTTGTTATCTTTAGACACCTTTCCCTATGTGAGCGTAGCAAATCTAGTCCTGCTCAAACTCTACAGCCTTGTCCCTTCCTTTCCTTTTTAAACTATTACTTTCGCCCCTTCCTTTCCTCTTTGAACCACGTCCTAGATTTATGTGATACAACTTTCCCAACTACTTTCCCCCATTCCTTTCCTCTTTGAACCACGTCCTAGATTCATGCTATACAACTTTCCCCTTCATTTCCTCTTTGAACCACGTCCTAGATTCATGCTATATATAACTTTTCCCACTACTTTCCCCCACTCCTTTCCTCTTTGAACCACATCCTAGATTCATGGTATACATGCAGCTAGAGCAATGCATGTGGAGTAAGTAAATTATACCTTAAGGGCGACAGGACGGCAGCGAAGAAGAAGGGGTCGGAGGCCCTCCCGTGCCGCCGCTGGGTGAAAGTGAAAAGCTACGCCGGTAGTGGATTCCCTCCCTCACCAATGGCGACAGCGTTAAGCCTCCTTCCCTTCCTGGCGGACGGATCCTGCTGGCTCTTTGAGCAGCAGTGAGGGAAGAGAGAGGCCGACAAACTCTTGTTTAGATCTGGAGAGGGCGAGAGAGTGTGAAGAGAGAAACTACAAGCGCTGAGGCTCCAGCGTGTATATATATATACTGGAGAGAGAGTGTGAAGCATGCAAACCCTAGAAAACAAGTGCCGAGGCTGCAGCTTATACGTGATGAGGTGATTATACAGTCACTACAAGATCGTATAGCTCCGTATCCATCCATTTTGACCAGTTAAAGAATCCTCCTGGCACAAATTGTGCTCAAGTGTAGTTATCGAACCCGAGACCTCAAGTTTGATGAGCGAACAGGCTAACCAGCTACACAACCGTCTCGTTATGTTCAACAAGAGGAAAATAACCTTTTATACATTCCTGCATTCGTGTGACAAGCATGCCGTGTTTTTTTGTGTGTGTGAGTCATTGGGATTTCAATCATAATCATGTCATGTGGCTTTAGTGGTAAGACTATCCACAATGGTGCGGAAATAATGCAGCCTTAGTCACCTTACCTCTCTCCACATAGTATGTTGGGTCCCACCAGTCAGAGGGTGAAACAAACAAATTAATAAGAAAAATTAAAAGCGCCAGCGGTGTATCTTACCTCATACATCTCGCTACTGCTCGAGAACACTGTTCAATTGATCCCTCTGTTCGCTCACGTACTATTTTAAGTGAATCCTTATTATAACATGCACACAAATTTTGGGCACTTGTATTCGACTTAAGTCAGTGTGCCACCGTATCTCGTATACTTACTACTCCCTCCGTCTAGGTGTAATAAGTCACGTTAGAAGGCGCAATGGGACCAAGGTGCGTGTGTGTGCGTGTGTGTGTTTAACAGCATGTGTGTGTTAGAGAGAGCGACAAATCGACCTACTCCTACAGAGAGATTGTGTGTACTGTACAATTTTAGCCGCGAGAGTCGGTGCATCCTCTCGTTTCCGGGCGTGTCCGGTAGGGACATGCGGACAGCTGCCATGTCCGCTCCTGACCAGCCTGGCCCACCCAAAGCCCCTCCATCGCCCGCACGCGCTTCCCGCCCGAAATGGTCAGCGCCACTCCAAAGAATCGATGCCGCATTCATGCCCGGGCAAAGCGGACGCGACCTCTCACTGGCGCAAGAGTGATGGTTGCTTCATCCATCCAACTTACTACTGGGTCTATGTGATTTGACGGCTCACTGGTCTTTATTACTGAGGTGGTAGGACTGCTGGATGTCCCACGCTTTCGACGAAAGTTGGTACTACTACTAGATTACAATTTTCTCCATTCTTACAGCGGAGGAGTGCAAGAGCAGTGAAAACACGCAGTCTCAGTGATTACATGGCCCACCTCACACTATCACCATGCGACACCTAACTCTTTACATAGTACTCCCTCCATTCCTAAATATTACTAGATGAGTCCCTGCGCGTTGCCGCGGAACAGCCGTATATCTCTCTGCGCAAAATTATCGATTTCATAGAACTAAAAAAACTCCATAACCGCATGACAAATGTGGTAGCCAAACTAAATAAACTCCCATCATCATTTAGATCATCCCGCATAAGGAAAAAAGATCAGCCAACTCCTACTGCATAAGTTGATTATATTTTTCTTTTTGACATGTTAATGGGACTTAAAAGCTCACTTACATGCATGCTACCGTGCATGCTTGCATGCAGACATGGTGATGTGATTTAAAACCCACTCACATGCATGCCACGGTATTTCTGCATGCTTGCATGTGGCTTAGTGCGGGGCCTCTCAACGTCTAGTTCAGACGGCTATTATGGACTAATTTAGTTCATCTAACGGCTACATTAATTTCGATGATGTGGCTCAAGGAGAGGATAGAGAATTCCTAGTAGTGGGGGCTAGCTATTACTAGTAGATAAGTCTTTGTAGAGATTCCACTAGGTGAACTACATACGGAACAAAATGAATGAATCTACACTTAAAATGCATCTATATACATCCGCATGTGGTTCATGGTGAAATCTCTACAAAGACTTATATTTAGGAACGGAGAAAGTACTAGTATAGTACGTACTATAATTTATCAGCGAGATAAATTTGTACAATGCTATGAAGCTTCCAGCTTCTGTTACATGTATATTGCGTCCAAGGTTGCCCGTTGCAACATTTCATCAAATACAAAGGAGACTAACATGCATGCTATTGCATCTCAATGATTGACAGATCATAGCAAATATGAACTCCCTCCGTTCCAAAATAAGTGTCTCAACTTTGTGCAAACTTTAGTACAAAGTTGTACTACTACTACAGTTGACACTTATTTTGGAACAAAGGCAGCTAAAGAAAAAACCAATCCATGCAGTCCCTAGCCCTTGAACCATGAACCCTGACCAGGCTTCAATTTGCTGGCAACGTTCAAGCTTCCTAATAAATGAAGTTTGCAACCTTTTGACCATCGGATCATTTTGTGCAGTTTCACCAAAATCGAGATGAGCATCCCTGTGGCAAAGAAATTGAAGAAGCGTGATTAGAATAAGATTACTGGGACTAGTTGATGAGACATAAACTCATCACAAATACAGTACGTAGAAGCCAGTAGAGGTATGTGTGGGGCAAAGAAGTAGAGAAATATCCACAGGGAGTGATGTGGGCAGCTGGAGCAGTGGTGCAAGCCGACTCTAAAGGGAGTTGTACCTGAGGGATGTAGCTCAACCTTGAGGAGGGAGGCGGGAGGCAACAACTGCCCACGTCACGGCAGTGAGCAAGGGACGAAGGCAACCTCATCGTCTTTGTGAGAGAGAACGGCGGGGACCCCTGATCGGGACGTGCCGACAGTGGGTTTTTACCGTCGGCGACGGCGATCGCATCTATACTAAGCATCCACCCTTTCCCCAAGCGGACGTGATCCGCCGGGATTTTAGAGATGTGGCCACAGTCGTTTTGTGCAAGAGAGTGTGAAGAGAACAACCCCAGCAAGCAACCGTGTAGGCTGGCCCGTCCTGACTATGTATATAGTGGAGCGGTTTCCTTTTCTCTCCATATGACCCTATCATATTGCGTACGTGCCACTGAAGAAAAAAACTTTATTTATAAATGACGCGGCACCTACTACTTGTTCTCCTATAACCTTGCGCTTGGCATCTCCAAAATATTAACCTTGATATTGGCTCTTCGCCTCTTCGGGAAGTCGAGCAATAATGGTAGTGCAGTATATATCGTTCTAGCTATATGAGACCGAATGAATTGATGCACGTCCACCACATGGGCGAGGGTCGAGGGGCGAGGGAGAGTGCTACATATGGAGCAAAATGAGTGAATCTACACTCTAAAATACGTCTATATACATCAGTGTTTGGAGTATGTACTAGTAGTTCACATTGAAATCTACTTAAGGACATATATATTCCAAACAATATGATATAATCTCTATAACCAAGGTAGTAGGGACGAGGTGTAAATGGAGGGAGTAGTAAATTTTTCTCCTAGTCCTGCGAGCCACTGTGCGCATGGGTGACGGAGCGGGCGTAAGGCGGAGCAAGCTTCACCTCATCCTGCGAGCCACCGCGCCCGTGGGCGGGGGAGACGGCATACTAAGCAAGCTTTTCTCCTCATTCTGCGAGTTGACGGGACACATCAAAAGTACTCCAGTGTAAAGAGCCTTGCCTCTAAGGTAGGCCCCACATGGTTTGCCTCTTTTTTTAATTTAACATAACGCGTCAAGTCGCAATTTGTTTGTTCACCCGTGGTAGACGATCCTCCCTCCACCAAGTGGACAACCAGTACACGTTCCAAATTACCACGTGGTCTGCCTTTTTCGTATAGAAGTGAGCTCCATCGTGTACCCGCGCGGGTGTGGTTCAGAAAGAGACGGGAGTACGTGTGCCGTTCATGCACCTCTTCTCTTCGTGCATGTCCCCCACCTATGTGGGTGTGTGTGAGAGATACAAACCGCATTCGTGAGTGTTTTTTGT
>NC_041391.1:135747363-135776428 GCF_002162155.2 Triticum dicoccoides
ATAGAGTCGAAGAGAGGATCAAGTGGGTGGGTGCGAGATCGATGAAGAGAGCCATCGAAATTGTGTGTGTGTGCAAGTCAAAGATATAGGGAGACTGGCCTACCGGAACGTTAGAGAGCACATGTCAAGTTTGTGTGTGGCAGGGAGACATGACTAGAGCGCTCGATGTATCGGTGTGTGTGGGGGGGAGGGGGTGGGGGGAGGGGTAGAGTGTTGGATGGGTGGTGGAGTTGCTTCTTGGAGATGGTGGGAGAGGCCTACTAGACAAATTGATGGTGGAACTGCAATGTTATCAATAAGAGTGGGGATGTGTTTCTGTGTGTGTGAGGGAGTCCTGGATTAGGGGTGTCCGGATGGCTGGACTATGACCTTTGGCCGGACTACCGTACTATGAAGATACAAGATTGAAGACTTCATCCCGTGTCCGGATAGGGACTTTCCTTGGCGTGGAAGGCAAGCTTGGCGATACGATATGAAGATCTCCTCCCATTGTAACCGACTCTGTGTAACCCTAGCCCTCTCCGGTGTCTATATAAACCAAAGAGTTTTAGTCTGTAGGACGAACAACAATCATACCATAGGATAGCTTCTAGGGTTTAGCCTCTTTGATCTCGTGGTAGATCAACTCTTGTACTACCAATATCATCAATATTAATCAAGCAGGAGTAGGGTTTTACCTCCACCGAGAGGGCCCGAACCTGGGTAAAAACATCATGTCCCTTGTCTCCTGTTACCATCCGCTTAGACGCACAGTTCGGGACCCCCTACCCGAGATCCGCCGATTTTGACACCGACATTGGTGCTTTCATTGAGAGTTCCTCTGTGTCGTCACCAACAGGAAGGATGCCGCACCCCGTCTTTAAAGACGGCGCTATTGCTAAAGAAGCTTTGGCTGTCGGCCAAACTCTTCGGCTAGGCAGGTTTTTGATGACCGCATGTTCGGGTGCCGCGCCGGCGATGACCTCTCAGGTCATCGAAAGCAATCTCCAGATCAGCTCGGAACTCGCCAAGCAGTTAGATCCGATGGAGCTCTCTTCCCTAAACGAGCTCTTGGATCGCATCGCCGCCCTAGGAGTCGCTACAGATTACGGCTAGATGGGGCTTAAACCCAATCAGAGAGAGATCGACTCTCCCAGGGCACCCATCACATTGGAGTGATGGAAGAACAACGTGGCAAATCTTCGCCCATCCTAAGGACCAGATGTGTCCGGATTCCCGACCCCTCCAAGCCAGATATCCGTGGAGGGGAGGATGTCGCCCAAGCCCTGAACCTGAAGTCAGGCAGGAGGCCTGATTCATTGAATAACGTCCAAGAAAACAAGCTTCCGGATTTGGAAATTTCTTGGCCCCTAAGTCTTAGATCGGGCGAGGTTCCGGATTTAAATCCACCCGCCCACCCAACTATAAGGGATTTATCGCAAATACGGCAAGAGCTCGGGGAAACAGTACACCACTACTGGGCCAGATTCCTCGTGGTTATAAATAGGATAAATGACTGCCGTGAGAAGGATGCAATTACATTCTTCTGTAACAACTGCACGGACATCGGAATCCTCAACGCCATAAGTCGTCGCGAAAATACACGCTTCGCCGACTTGACATCCATAGTACAAAAGTATTATGCGACAGAAAGCGTTCGGAAAACCGAAATGAAGTTCTGGGACAATCCGGCCCTGAATACAATCCTAGTCCGAAACAAAAGGGCGCATTATCGCCAGGCACCTAAGCCAAACAGCAAAAAACAAAAACCCTCTATAGGGTATGGGACCATACTGGAAGGATGGCTCAATGGACCCTGTAAAATTCATAGTTCAGGGGAAGTCGCACCAACTCACAGCCTTAGAGCATGTTGGATACTCCGGCAGGTGGCCAGGAGTGGCGAGGAGCTTCTAACTCCAGAATCCGCAGAGCACCACCCCAGAAACGCCAGTACGGTGTCAACAGTCTTCGAGACCTTCGCATCGAACAATGAGAGGAAGCGAATGCTCCGCAGCCTTACTGAAGTCTACCAGGTAGCAACAAGAAATCCATGGAGTGACACGGCTATTACTTTTAATGCCAGTGACGAACCTAAATTCCGGTCAGCCCGAGCACCAGCTGCATTGGTCCTCAGTCCGATAGTGGACGGCTTCCGTCTTACAAAGGTACTCATGGACGGCGGCAGCGGATTGAACCTCATCTATGAGGAAACACTGCGGAAAATGGAAATAGACTGGAGCCACATTGAGCGAAGCAACACAACCTTTAGAGGAATAATCCCCAGCCAGGAAGCATGCTGCTCAGGGAAAATCACACTGGACGTGGTGTTCGGCACGCCGGATAATTACAGATCCGAGGAAGTCACATTTCAAGTGGCCCCGTTCAGCAGTGGATACCACACTCTGTTAGGGCGAGAAGCATTCACAATTTTTCAAGCTATACCCCATTACGGGTACATGAAGCTCAAAATGCCCGGACCCAACGGAATCATCACTCTTGCTAGTGATCCGGACACAGCGCTCCGTGCCGAAAACAAGACAGCCGCACTGGCCATCGAGGCACTATCCGAAGCCCTGGCAGCTGAGGAACTAACTATGTTGCGCTCCATGGTGGACAGGGACGACGTGATACTCGACAAAAGATCCAAGTCCACCTCCTTCAAGCCGGCAGACGAAATAGTCAAGTTCCAAGTCCATCCAACAGACACCACAAAAACGGCCTCCATCAGGGCACAACTAAAACCTAATGTGGAAGCCGCACTCAGAGAATTCCTACGAGAAAATTGGGACATTTTTCCCTGGCACCCCTCAAACATGCCATGAATCCCACACAGGCTGGCCAAGCACAGCCTGAACATCCTAAAAGGGTTCAAGCCCGTTAAGCAGACTCTTCGGCGTTTCTCCGAACCCAAGAGACAAGCCATGGGAGAGGAGCTAGCAAAACTACTGGAAGCCGGATTCATCAGAGATATAAAACATCCGGACTGGCTAGCAAACCTGGTGATGGTACCAAAGAAGGACAAATCCTGGCGCCTATGTGTCGATTTCAAAGACCTAAATAAGGCCTGCCCAAAGGATCCCTTCCCCCTGCCCCGAATTGATCAAATCATCGACGCCACTGCAGGACACGATTCATTGTGTTTCCTTGATGCATACTCTGGCTACCACCAAATCAAGATGGCAGAGTCAGACCAAGCCGCAACGGCATTCATCACCCCATACGGCCCATTCTGCTTCAACACGATGCCCTTCGGGCTCAAAAACGCCGGCGCGACATATCAGCGCATGATTCAGACATGTCTGGCCAACCAGATCGGCAAAACAGTTGAAGCATACGTAGATGACGTGGTCATCAAATCCAAACATGTTGAAACTCTAGTAGATGACTTGAGGCTCACGTTCGACAATCTCCGAGCATATGACATTAAGCTCAACCCAGAAAAGTGCGTTTTCGGCGTGCCAGCCGGAAAGCTCTTGGGCTTCATTGTATCCAGTAGAGGAATTGAGGCAAACCCAGCCAAGATTCGAGCTCTGTCGCAATTGGATATCCCAAAAGACCTCAAGAAAATATAAAAATTGACAAGATGCGTGGCGGCTCTAAGCCGCTTTATCTCCCACTTAGGAGAAAAGGAATTACCCCTTTATCGCCTCCTGCGGCGCACCGAACACTTCGAGTGGACGGATGCCGCCACGGCCGGACTCGAAGAAATCAAAGCCATACTAGCAACAAATCCGGTCCTGGCCGCGCCCAGCATGGGCGAACCAATGCTATTATACATCGCGGCAACCCATCAAGTTGTAAGCGCGGTGCTCGTCGTCGAACGAGAAACGAACGGACACAAGTTTCCTCTCCAAAAACCAGTTTACTACGTGTCCACTGTCCTAACTCCATGCAAGTCACGGTACCTGCATTATCAAAAGATAGCATACGCGGTGTTCATGGCATCCCGGAAGCTGCGACACTATTTCCGAGAGTGTTTAATAACAATGGCATCCGAAGTACCTCTTAATGATATTATAAACAACCGCGACGCAATGGGCTGGATTGCCAAATGGGCCATTGAGCTCCTCCCATTCGATATAACTTACAAGCCACGACGAGCTATCAAATCGCGGGTTTTGGCTGACTACATCGCCGAATGGACCGAAGCCGAGCTCCCTAAAGAGTACGGCGCATATTCAAACTGGATCATGCACTTCGACGGCTCCAAAATGTTGGCTGGCCTGGGGGCTGGCGTCGTCCTGACGTCCCCTACAGGAGATACAGTCCAATACGTACTTTAGATAATGTACACGGACTCCAACAACACAGCCGAATATGAGGCCCTTCTACATGGTCTCCGGATGGCAGTCTCCATGGGCATTCAGCGCTTAGAGGTCCGTGGGGATTCAAACCTCGCGGTATCCCAAATAAATGGAGACTTTGACGCCAAATATCCGAAAATGGCAGCTTATCGCAACGCCGTCTTAAAGATGTCAGCCCGGTTTGAGGGGCTCGAATTTCACCATATAGCCCGGGAGAACAACTAGGCAGCAGACGTGTTGGCACGCATCGGCGCAAAGCGCGATGCCGTCCCTCCCAACATCTTCCTAGAGAGGCTTTTCAAGCCATCCGTAACATGGGAGGGAGAGTCCGGAAACAACAGCTCGGACACAATCACACTACCCCTCACCGAACATTCTGACACAGTTGGTGGCTCTGCCAACGAAACAACACCGTCAGCCCACATAATAATGGCAGTCATTGCCCCGTGGACAGAACCATTCCTAGCCTACCTAACTAGGAAGGAACTTCCCGAGGACCAAAACGAGGCCCGCTGCATAGTGCGGCGATCTAAAGCCTACAAAGTCCCACGAAGGAGAACTTTATAAGAAGAGCACAACCGGAGTCCTTCAGAGGTGTATCTCCGAAGAAGAAGGGCGAAATCTTCTGGCTGAAATTCATGCTGGACTAGGCGGGCACCATGCCGCAGCCCGGGCCCTTGTAAGCAAGGCCTTCCATACCGGATTTTATTGGCCGACGGCCCGGGCAGACGCTCAGGACTTAGTGCAGCGATGCGTCAGTTGCCAATTATTCACTAATCAAAGCCACATGCCGCCTACTGCCCTACAAACCATACCCATCACCTGGCCTTTTGCGGTCTGGGGGCTTGACATGGTTGGACCCCTTAAAGGAGGAACCCACGAGAAAAAATATCTACTGGTCATGGTGGACAAATTCACCAAATGGATAAAGGCCAAGCCTATAAAGACGGCCGAATCTGGACCGGTGATAGACCTCATATCCGGGGTTGTACACCGTTATGGCGTCCCCCGCAGCATCATAACTGACAACGGCACAAACTTCACGACCGACGAAGTTAAACTCTGGTGCAAAAACATGGGCATCAAGCTCGACTACGCTTTAGTCTATCACCCACAAACTAACGTTCAAGTCGAGCGAGCCAACGGTCTCATCATGAGTGGCATCAAACCCAGACTAGTGCGATCCCTCAAGGAATCTAACACGCACTGGGTAGAGGAGCTTGACTCCGTACTCTGGGGGCTGCGGACCATGCCGAATCGTACTACCGGATTCACACCATTTTTTATGGTGTACGGCGTAGAGGCAGTGCTGCCCTACGACATAATTCATGACTCACCTCGCATGTGCATGTACGAAGAAAGACAAGCCGAGCTCGATCGGCAGGACAGCTTAGACGCATTGGAGGAGGAGCGCGACGTGGCAAAAGCCCGTTCCGCATTCTATCAACAGCAGGCTCGAAGATATCAAAGCAGAGAAGTACGGGCCAAAACTTATAACATTGGCAAACTAGTTCTACGCCTGCCGGACAAGAAAAAGGACAAACTAAAGCCCAAATGGGAGGGTCCCTTCATAACCGACCAAGTACTGACTGGTGGAGCGTACCGTCTGTGAAACGCATCGGACAACCGACTCGAGCCGAACCCATGGAACGCAGCACGCCTACGACAATTCTACGCCTAGCGCCGGACTCCGTGTTCGTCTCCTTCCTCTGTCCCCTTTTTTATTTCTTTCACATTAGCTGTCTGGCATTTCTCTCCTTCTCCCTACCTTTTCTTTTTTTTCTCCCAAGCCCTTAGGGGCTTGCTTGCACATTGTTCGCACATACTTGACGCGCCACCCGCGCTCATCATACCTGGGGGCTTCTTTATGAGAAGTTTATATAAACGGGCCTCATGCCCAAAACATGCGTTACACTTCCGCATAAACCTTTTATACACCATTATATGCATCGATATGACTTAAGTTTTGGCCAAGCTGGGTTGCCTGGCTCCTGTGCTTACCCCTACGTTCTCGTTCGTTCGGCTAGGTGGTAAAGGGAGCACCTCTGCGATTGTTACTGCCGGGTCAGCCGGATGTGTACCTCAGACTGGGTGAAGCCGAAAGCTAGCGTTCTTAAGGGAATATTCGGTCGGTGAACTAAAAGATGATTTTCCTTGTTTATTTATCTGCCCCTAGATGCTTTTCTTCTCTTTTTAGCAGTTCGGACATGCACTTTAGGGCATGCCTCCCAGGGAAAGGAACCCCTAACGGAACTATTCTCCCTAGAAGATGTTTCTTACTAACCATGTAATATAACATAACTAGTTGGGCACTTGTCTGCTAAAGCAATTATGACCCCTACGCCTTATCTCCATGCATGCCCCGGTTCTTACATAATTGAGAGGGTATTTGGACACACTCCAGACTATAGGGTCCAGAGGTCGAAGCGAAAAGGTCCGCAATGACAATCGATCTACAATCCGGCTAGAAGGCATTTTTCATGTCATTTTAAATTACAGAGTCAATCCGACTCAGTATTTTCTTCTTCAATACCATCCAACAGGCGGTCTAATTTACAGTCCTGTTGAGAATACTTTGCAGCCAGCTCTACCTGGCCATATACTAAACTGACAGGGATCTCCTTTCCGTCCGGACCCATAGGGCCGACCTCAGCCATGTGGTTCGGGTCCGCCTTCGTGTACCGAGTCTCCACCATGGCCCAGGCCTCCCTGGCACCTTGACGACAGGCCGATATCTTCCACAACCGGAAGCGCTGCCGCACTACCTCAAGCTTCTTTGCAAGCTCCCCAAGGCCTTTAGGCACGGAGAGGGATGGCCACATAGCCTAGACGACGCCCTGCATTGCCTGCCGAACTCGTTCGTGCAGTTGCAACAGCTTGGGAAGAAGGTCCCCCATTGAACCGGGCATTTCCTCCGCGGGACGACCTGTCAGCAGACCTACAGACATAGCTCTGTCAATCTACTTCCTCGCCGATTTTTTTCGAGAATTCGTTCAAGCACTTACTAAAAATGCCGCGTCGAAGTCGCTGATTCTCCTTTACGGAAACAAACAGCTGAATATGAACATCCTATAGTTCCTCGCCCAGCTGGGTATTGGCGTCTTGAAGTTTGTTCTTCTATTGCCTCACCCTCGTCAGCACGCTATCGCCAGCCTTTAGTTCGCGTAGGAGTTGTTGCTTGCCCAGATTTACTCCGTCTCCATCTGCACTGTTATCGTCAGAATTGCACACATGCCGCACTTCACAACGAAATTATTTTTCGGAGCATATATTACCTGAGGGGGTCCCCTGGGCAATAGTTGAAGCGGCCAGTGTGGCCTCAAGTTGGGCCTTGCACTCTGCCAGCTCCTGAGACAGTTGCATGTTCTTCTTTGTAAGACCCTGCATAACATATGATCCTTAAAACAGTTATCTTAACTATTTCAAGTCTCGGGGGCTACTGACATATATAACCATCAGATTTACTCACCCGTATGTCTTTTACATACTGCTCTGTGGCTCTAGCTAGACCATTTTGAGCGGCAGGGAGGTACGCATCTCCCGTATTAAAGGCGTTCAATGCCTCTGGGGAAAAACATGCGTCCTGAAGAACAGTCCGGCGATGCCTGTGGTTCATGGCACTCTGCACCTCTGAATTGGTGGCAGATAGCCTGTCTGTGTCCTCTGTCGGAGGAACGCCCGACGCGCGCCCCGTGTCCGCCTCCGCTTTAGGACCCGGCCTTGAAGTTTGGCCGGTGGATATAGTCCGACGGGCTCTTTTCTTCCTAAGGAGAGCATGAGCGTTAGCATGACTTGAGGGCATAAACCCTAGGCGTTAAATTCGTACGCTGTACCGTTGCACCGGAGTCTCGATCTGGTCCGCACTTCTCTTTGGCCCGCCTGGCTTCAGCGACCCTTGTTGGCTGCCCACCGCGGACCCGGCACTCCGCCTCAAGGATTTCCCCTACAAAACGGAACACTATTGGTTTACAGCATTCAAAATAAGGCATGGATGGATCTCCTTCAAAGTACCGGGACTTTGGTCTCTGTTACCTTTGAGGCTGGAAGTAGTCCGTAATGGCCACTAAGGTGTTGTCCTTACTCAATTGATGAAACACCCCATCAATTAACTGCACACATAAGTCCGAGTCCCCTTGGGAATCCGGATCGAGGGACCGTTCTGGGTCCTCGGGCTGTGGGGGAGGGCTGTTGATCTCCTTCACCGTCTGGCGTAGCTCCTGTGTTAACATCGCCAGACTAAGTACTCAATTATGGGAATTTTGAAAGCGGGTAGATAAGTGAAAGTGTTCGCTTACCCAGCTCAGAGGGCTATACATGGAGAATCCGCCCCGTGGGTTGACACAGGTGAATTCCTCTTCTTCTCCCTTGCACAAAGTGGATAAGACCTTCGTTAGAGTGGCAGCCGAATCTGGTCCCTTGCGACCGCACCGGGTGGCGTCGTCCTCCCCGTTGAAATCCCACATGGGGTGGCCTCTGTACTGAAGCAACTGCACCCCCGCGTAATGCATGTCGCCATGACCTCGATCATGGTCAATCCGGAATGAGCCAACAATCTTATCCGGCTCATTAGGTACAGGACGTCCCTGTCAGTTTCCCTTTGAGGATTCCGTGGGCGCCAGCTCAGGCATTTCTTTAACGGAGCGTTGTTAAACTCAGGGAGGCTGATCCGCACAGGGTCCGGCAGGGGGACGTCATCCATATAAAACCATTCCGAAGGCCAGTCCTCGGACGCCTTCTTAGGGGTACCGGATAGGTATCCGGTCCCGGCGATGCGCCATAGTTCGGCTCTGCCCACTTGATAAATTGACCCCTCCTGAGAGCGGGGCACAAGGCAGAACAACCTCTTCCATAGTGCGAAATGGGCCTCGACGCCCAAGAATAGCTCGCAGAGGGCCACAAAGCCCGCGACGTGCAGTATGGAGGCAGGTGTGAGGTTGTGTAGCTGGAGGCCGTAGAACTCCAGTAGACCTCGGAGAAATGGATGAATTGGAAATCCCGGTCCCCTTATTAAATAAGGAACTAGGCACAGCCCCTCTCCTTGAGAGGGATTGGGGACGCTCTCCGCCTGCTCTCCGCCGCCATAGGTGGCAATCCCGGGTCGAACTGGGACCATATATGCCGGGGGGAGTAGCCCCTTGGATTGAAGCACTACTAGCTTGCTATGTGGGACGGAGCATCTCTCCCAATCCCCAGGCTTGGGGCTGGGAGCGCGAGAAGAGGAGCCGCGTCGGCTATCCATGATGGAATGGATTTTCTGGTCAGAAGCGCTCCGATGAAAGCTTGTGAAGGGGAGATGGTGTGGTTTGGATCTAGATCCTCGTCTCTTTTTATATAGGCAGCTTATTTGAGCAGCTAGGGGGGGAATGTAAAAATACCCTCGCTTTTCGCATTCGTTCGACACGTGGAAGATGGCCTTTATTGGACGTGGAAGCCAAGGAGCGTAGCATTTATCAGAAGCCGGACACTATCCTACAAGTATATGGAGATGGAGAAGAACCCGCCTTGCAATGCCGAAGACAATTTGCGTGCCAGACTCCTCGTCATTGAAGCCTGGTTCGGGGGCTACTGAGGGAGTCCTAGATTAGGGGGTGTCTGGATGGCCGGACTATGACCTTTGGCCGGACTCCCGGACAATGAAGATACAAGATTGAAGACTTCGTCCCATGTCCGGATAGGGACTTTCCTTGGCGTGGAAGGCAAGCTTGGTGATACAATATGAAGATCTCCTCCCATTGTAACCGACTCTGTGTAACCCTAGCCCTCTCCGGTGTCTATATAAACCGGAGAGTTTTAGTCCGTAGGACGAACAACAATGATACCATAGGCTAGCTTCTAGGGTTTAGCCTCTCTGATCTCGTGGTAGATCAACTCTTGTACTACCCATATCATCAATATTAATCAAGCAGGAGTAGGGTTTTACCTCCACCGAGAGGGCCCGAACCTGGGTAAAAACATTGTGTCCCTTGTCTCCTGTTACCATCCGCTTAGACACACAGTTCGGGACCCCCTACCCGAGATCCGCCGGTTTTGACACCGACAGTGTGCCTGTGCGTGATAGATCTGTCGGGACGCATCCATGGATGATGAAGGGGAACCATTTGTTTGGTAAGCAAACCTAACTAGATCAGTAGATCAATTGTTGTTTCTCGGAGGAAGGGAGAGACACAACTAATGAGGTAGATCGATCGGCGTGTGGGTAAAAACGAGTTATAAGGACCTAGCTAGCTATATGTATAGCGAGAGATCGGTCGGTGTACGTCCATTTGTTAGAGGCAAATTAGGCCCAGTGAGATGGATAGACAGAGAGAATGGAGCTAGGAGGTGGTGCGAGAGGCCCAGCTACTGGCTAGATAGGGGGAGGAGTGTGCGGTTGTGAGATCGATGAAAAGAGGGGCGAGAGTTTACATGTGTGTGTGACCGTATGAGAGACACGAGGCAAGGACACATAAAGGAGGAGATTGAAGGTGTGTGTTTATGTTGTAGGCAGGCATCACTGGAGAGGTTTATCGATCGGTGTGTGTCGGAAAGGAGTTGTGGAGACTCTAGGAGAACGACCTAAAGAAAAAAATGAATGTGCCCGGTGGATAGAATGCCGAGGGAGGGGGAGAGCGAGGAGGGTGTGTGCATGCACGAGAGAAAGTTAGTGGTGGCTACAAAGGTTAGAGGATTGTGTGGGTGTAAGAGACTAAGAAAGATCATAATTTGATATGAAAGCAGATTCATATATTTGAATAGGAGACCATAGTGTTTTAAACATTGCATGCATGAATATAGCGGTGATACATGTGATGTGCACATGTTATACCATAATGTGATAATGCATGGCGTTTGCAACTCACAGCTAAATGCCGAACAATCTAAACCATACAATACATCAAACAATCTCACATTTTATTTGAATTTGTGATAATGTGTGGCGTTTGCAGCTTACAACTAAATATCGAACAATCTAAATAATACTATATATTGAACATTCTCACATTTTATTTGAATTTGTGGTAATGTGTGGTGTTTGCAACTCACATCTAAATACTTGTAGGCGTAGGGGGCGGGGCACCATACATAATGTGATAAACACATTATACATATGAGACATGGTTTAGATTATGAAGATCTATCTAGAGCTATAAATGTAATGTGATTTGAAATCAAGATAAAGTGGATTCAAAAAATCGAGTTCGAGTTCATATAGTACACATAGTTCATATGTAACTCGAGACTAATCATGTGGTGTGCTGTGAAGATAATACACAAACGATGGTTTAACTTGACAATAATGATGATTGTAGATCTTATTAAAACAGATAAACGAATTCAAATGCTTTGACTTCACAAAAATCATTATTGTAGATCGTATTCAAATAGAGAAACGAATTCAAATTTAGTTCATATTGAAGTGGTAGTATATGCGTTTGGAATGCACTAAAACGTTCATTTGAGTAGTAGGTTGCATGCATTATACACGTAGCGAAATATTTTAATTGAACATAACATGAATTCAAAGTTTTGAATGACATTTGTAGTGTGCATTGATTTGGTACAGTACACGTTACGCTTGTCCGGAAATTTCAACCTGCGCCTTGTTAGCCCGAAATATTTAAGATATATCTTTGTCTCATGGTGCTCCGACAACTCCCTCCATATCAACCCGCGCCTTGCTATTCCAAAATTACAACGCGCGCGAAAACTCCCACCTCCTATGAAATCCCGACACG
The DNA here is from genome assembly GCF_002162155.2 of Triticum dicoccoides. Taxonomy (NCBI): domain Eukaryota; kingdom Viridiplantae; phylum Streptophyta; class Magnoliopsida; order Poales; family Poaceae; genus Triticum; species Triticum dicoccoides. The sequence continues at coordinate 135,759,362 of NC_041391.1, forward strand.
CGAAATGCCCGTGGTACCCCTGAACCGAAAGAACCGCCTCAAATCGGTGGGGGTACTTTCGTAACTTACCCCACATTTTGGACAAGCGCATCCCTAAGCCATGGTTCCCCACTGCCACCCCAGCCGCCCACCTATTCGTACACCGAGGCCGCGAAAACCCGCTACAAAACCCCACACCCTGCTCCGTCCACCACCCAGCCGGAGCCTCTTCACCGATGACGTTGTCCACAGCAACACCTCGACGTCCCTCATCCACCATACCGGATGAGGATTAGTCGTCGATCTCGTCGTCCCGCCGGTTCAGCCACCCCGTCCTCCACCTCCAAGGAGCTGCCCCAACGTTCCCCTCGTCTTTCATGCCACCTCCATTCCCACACCGCCGTCTTCACCTGCACCACCAGAAGAGCATCATCATCACCATTTCCTTGGATGAAGCTGCGGCCTAATCGGTGCCACCAAAGAGGTTGTACACTAGTCGCCGCATTTTCTTCTTGATTCGATCTCACGGTGCTGTCGGCGCTCAGTCTCGAGCCGACACGGCGCGGCTCCATCCACGGCGGCGTCGCTGGCCACTTCCTCCACGGTGTCGCTCCCTCGGCACTGACGTCCACATTAGTAGGAGCTGTTGCTGCTTTAGCTCTCGCTTGCGCTGCTGCTCTACTCTTGCTCTCGGTCCCCTGCCTGGTCTGCTCTTGCTATTGCTCTTGCTCGCGCTGCTGCTCTCGCTCTTGCTCTTGCTTGCGATGCTTCTCTGATTTAGCTACACTTCAGTCTACTGAATCGACTTTTGGGTCAGTCGATTTTCAGGGGGTGGGGGGGCTCACCGGGGTGAAGGAAGAACCAGCCGCAGCGGGGAGAGGGGCTCGCCGGAGAGGTACCCCACTATGTATCTTAGGGTTCAGGGTGGGGCGGTGGTCACCGACGGTGGCGGGGCGTTGGCAGGACGGTGGCGTGGGGATCGCCGGAGAAAAAGCTCAGCACGGGGGGTCCTAGAGGGATGGACAAGGCGGCGGCGGACCGGCGGTGGGGAGTGTTTTCAGGGCGGGCGGGGCGGCGCACCGCCGGCCGCGGGCGGCGAGGGGCTGCTGTTTGGCCTGTGGTGGCTGGCGGCTCAGGGGGGTGGAGGTTCAAGATGAACCGCAGGCCCTTGATTTTGTATCCAACAACTGCAAAATCGACTGACCAGAGATGAAAAAGTCAGTCGACCGACGTGTAGCCTCACCTTGCTAGTGCGTTCAGTTTCGACAACAAAATTCAGTTTCGACAGCAAAATTCAGTCTCGACAGTTAAGTTCAGTTTCGACAGTTAAATTCAGTTTCGATAGTTAAGTTCAGAGATGAGCGGCTAATGTATTTTACATCTAGCACTTTGTGGTTATGTATTTTACGTCATGTATTGGAGATGCTATTAGAATTCCACTCAGGTTAACGTTGTTCGTTGTCTCTCTTGTCCTGCTTCAGCCTCGGCGTCGTACAACTCACCAGAGCTACTCCAACGACGAAACCCTCCATCACAGCGGAGCAGTACCTCGGGCTCCATCTCCAGACGCCTAAGATCTTCTTCCCCTCCTTCGACAGCAAAGTCAGCCGGAGCATCCTCACCGGCCAACCCAATCACGCTGAGATCGACATGGCTTCACCAAAGAGGTTGTACACTTGTTGCATCTCTTTTTTACTCTACATGTTATATATATTGTCCACTGAGCACACGGATTTGTTCCTTTAGTGTCTCCTTGAAAGAAAAAACGTAGGGATTTTAATTTTCACTTGTCCTCCTTTTCAAATTCCTATTCATGAAGCACAAGACTAAGAGATAGTAGCATAATAGCATTATAACCGTACATTTTCTTGTGGTTTGACTTAATCTCACCATGCTTCTTTGCATCCTGTGAGCTTCCAATTGTTGTGAATCAAACACCCAGATTGGCAGAAATCCTGTGTTTTTAAATTCTCTGTTTTGCACGTGCATTCCTATCCTATTCCTGTCTATTTCCTATCTCTGCCTTGTTGGAATCCTCCAATTCAAACGAGCCCTTACAGAATTACTTCTCTTACAGATAGTTGTCAAAGAAAACCTTGCGTGGTTTGTCCCTCTCCTGCTGCACCGTCGTCCACCCCAGCTCAGCTGCTCCAATGACAGAAGGGTCCAGCACAGTAGGGACCCGGCCTCCAAACTGTCTTTCGCCGCCTCAGATCTTCTTCCCCGCCGTCGGCAGCCATGAAAACTGCATTACCATCATCAACCGAGCAGATGACCTCGAGGACTACGCGGGTCCGCAAGAGAGGTCGCACTCCTTCATGTCTGCTTACGTTATGCATCGCTTAATATTACATGCTACTTTATTGTCCTGTTCACCGATTAGACTCTGAGTCAGCTCCAAAGTAATGGTCAAACTTGAGTTTTTAAATGGTTGTGGGGTACATATCGGGGCCGCAATCAATAGTATCTATCTACTATCTGGTTAATCTCCGGTGTCTACTATGAGTTTCATGTTGGGTGGGAAACAAACAGTAAAGAAGCCATTATCTGTATTTTTTAACTGAAGCCATTATCTGCCTGCTATTATTGGTTTTGGGTCTATCCATAGGTTGCTACCATCACTCTGGATTTCTGCATGCACTCCTTACATAATCTCACTATGTTTTATTCCTATGCATGACAGTTATTGTAAACAATGGAACTGAAAATGTAGAGCAAAAGAGACGAGACTTGCGTGGCAATAAAATTTCATGCAAACGTTGCTCCATGGTAGGCGCAAAGGCATCCCCCCCTCCACGCATTTCGTATTGTAATCGAGAGGAAGATATCTATTCCGATGGGGATTCAGAAGGAGAAGACAACTCCTATTTACCCCCTGAGGTCTTCGCTCTAACTTGGCATGTTGATGTTGGTTATATCATGCATATGGTGTCTTGCATTGCTTACTTTATACATTAAATATGTCATCTGCTTAGTTTAGACATCCTTTGCGTGAATGCCATCTGTTTAGTTTATTCGTCGTTTATGTGAATTATGCAACACCATCTTGTTTAGACAGTCATCATATATGTCAATTTTGCAATGCCATCCTGCTTAGCCAGTCATCTTATATGTAAATTATATCAGCCCATCCTTTTTTTCATTACATATTACATTTGTCAACAATGTTAGTACATTCAACTGCTCTTCGTGTGCATCAGCCATTTGACACGGTGATGGCAAATTCTGGAGTGAAAACAAGGTCTTCAGAGCAGACTAGGCTATCTGACGAAGCGCATATCTCGCTGGTTATGGATAGCTCCTCGGAGGAGGATTCAGAGACAGATGACCATTCCTATCCCCCCCCCCCCGAGGTGTATGCTCTAACTTGGCAAGCTTATGTTGCTCATATTGTGCGTATGGTATCTTGCATTGCTATGTCATTTGATTAGTTTAGACATGCTTTGTGTGAATGCCACCTGTTCAGTGTCTAATTACCATATATGTGAATTATGCATTGCCATCTTGTTGCAAGGTATTATATATGTGAATTATACAATGCTATCTTGTTGCAAAGGCATTATATATGTGAATTATGCAATGCCATGCTGTTTAGCCAATCATCATGTGTGTGAATTATATCATGCTATCATTTTTTTTGTATTACGTGTTCCATTTGTCGATGATGTTTGTATATTCAACTACTCTTCCTGTGCATCAGCCATTTGAAGCAGTGATGGAAGTATCTGGAGTGAAAACAAGGTATTTAGAGCAGACAATGCTACCTGCTGAAGCAGACATCTTGCTGGTTATAGAGAGCTCCTCGGAGGAGGATTCAGAGACTGATGACTAGTCCTATTTCCCCCCTGAGGTCTATGCTCAAACTTGGCAGGGTTATATTACCCATGTCATGCATGTTGTCTTGCATTGCTTAGTTTTTACATCATATATGGATTGCCATCTGCTTACTTGCTTACTATATAAATCATATATTTGAATTATATCATGCCATCATGTTTACATAGTACATACACATCATCTATCTGAATTATGGCATGGCAACCCATTTAATAAAGACATCATATAGTTATATCATCTCATCCTGTTTAGTGTTTACAGTCATCATATTTTGAATTATGGCATTCTATCCGTGAATGTATGTGAATTATGACATGCCGACCTATTTAATAAACACATTATATAGTTATGTCATGTCATCCTGTTTACATAGTCGCATATTTTGAACAATGTGTTTCCATCTTTTTTAGTTAGCCATCATAATGTGAAATTGTGTCATGCTATCCTGTTTAGTTAGCCATCATATATGTGAAATTGTGTCATGCTATCCTGTTTGGTTAGACAACATAAATATGAATTATTTCATGCCCTCTTTTATTCCCCACTATCCATTGCACCTGTGTATGTCTATACTTTCAATTACTTTTCTTGTTTATCAGCCATTTGAAATGGAGAGTGTGATGGCAGTATCTAAGGGAGTAACAACATGGTCTTCAGAAAAGATAGTGCTACCAGTTGATGTAGATAGAACAACGGTTGTACTTGCCCAAGGACCAGATCCACCACACATAACCCAGACTCTCGCAGATTGTACCCCTACCCAGTTGGATAGAGAACCAGCTACACCCCTTATAACCCCAACCCCGGTAGATAGTAACCTAGTTCCAGTTGACACAACACCGTCTCCACCACAGAGCACCCAAACACGAGCAATTAGTAAGGGAACTGCAGTGCCCAAAGCACGAGGACCACCACTCCGAATCCCAACTCAATGCTTAAAGGAGAAGAAGATTTGTTCTCAGGTCAGGTTTTGTAGCTATGGTTCATACTCCTTTGCTCTTGCATTACTGTATTTACTCATACCAACTATTTTCAAATTTGAAGGATGGAATTGAAACTCCAATGGTGCAACAGGTATGTTTTAAACCCGTTTCTTTAACTGGTTTGCTGTTGTAACCTGCTCTATGTTGATTTCAGTTTCAATTGAATAAACAATTATGTTCTCATGTCATGCACATTACAAGTGTTGTTATTGCTCTATAGTTACCCACACTTATATTCTGTCTATTCTACTTTGTCTTGAACAAATATTATTTGAACTGTGTCTCTATCTTGATTTGGCAACAAAAACTAGAATGATATAGACCATAAAGTGGCCATGGTACATAGATATATGTTTGTTTCATGTTGTTATCCTGTCCACTTTACTACTGAACTCATTTACCAAAATGAGTTTCATATACAACATGGTAAACATGTGATGTGTCTGCTTGTTTCTCTTTTAGAATGCGGACAAAATATTGGAGAACAGTACCGCGTTATCCAATAGTAAAGGAAGTAATGCAGATAAGGTTCAACATAGTGAGACATCCCTGTTGGTCTCCAAGAAAAGCTGATAAAAACTATCTTGACGACGGTGAGAGAACCCAAAAGTCATGTCTTGATGTAGTGTTCGAGTTACTGGCCACTACTCCTGGCACAAGATCTTCGAACTCGCTGCCTGAATCAATTCGTCTTCTTGAGTCTCAACTTCAAGTTGAAAGACATCGATCGGATGTGCTGCGACAGGAAGCTGAAGGACTAAGGAAGTCCCTGCAGAATTCAGATGCATATTTCCTGGTGCAACAACAAGCGCTGGAGGATTTAAGCGCCAAACAAGAGAAAGTTAATAAGCTTGCTAAGCATCTTGCCAGCATTATGGGTACCCAGGATATTGTTTCTTGAGATCTTCTGAACTGGTTTCAGTTCTTGATTTGTTTTGCTGCAGCGTTTATTTGCGCTGGTCGCCAACTTTGACAACCAGTGTATATGATATGCTGCTTTGTTCCCTAAATTTGCACTGGTGGCGAACTTTGATGCCCATTGGATGTAATATGTGTAATAGCCGTGATAGCCTAGCGTTAGTTGCTTGCTTATTTATTTCCTTGTTGTCTTGTTTATTTGTTTGCTTGTAGTCATTGCAGTTCTTTTTCCGCGGTTTGCTAGTGCCTGCAATAACCTATTTTTTAAAACTAGGCCACAATAACCATGGGCTAATATTTACTGTAGTGACACTGGGCCTCCTACTAGCTGTAGAAACAGTGGGCCTTCTACGGGTCATAGAAACAATGGGCATTCTACGGGCCATAGAAACAATGGGCCTTCTGCGGGTCGTATCATCAATGGGCCTTATACGGGCCGTATGATCGATTGGCCAAACATGGGCCAAAAAGACCACATTATGGCCGTAAACGGGCTAGAGTTGGAATCATCCGTTCATGGGCCGACCATAACGGGCCATCGTTAATAGGCCGTATTTGATGACACTATGAAAATGGCCCAATGTATTAACGGACCACAAACGGGCCGACTGTAACCACGGGCTGAATTTGGCCCACAAGCAAAAAATGACAATAACGGGCCATAAGTAAACGAATGCTGGAAATGAGCCCAAGAATAAATGGGCTCTGAGAAGGCCGAAAGATAACATGGGCTGGAAACGGCCCAACGGAATAACGGGTCGTTAATGGGTTTAAGGTGATACACTGTTCATTATGGGCCAGTTTCACCACGGGCCGTTAATGGGTGTAAAGTGCTACACTGTTCATTACGGGCCAGTTTCACCACGGGTCGTTAATAGGCCAAGAGTTGCAAAGGGCCTCATATGGGCCGAAAGACGTCATGGGCCATACATGGGCCAGAAGTGAAAACGGGCTGGAATCATATTGGATGGCCCAAATGACGCTACTAGGCCTAATTCGTATAGGGCGTAACAGACCTTGGGTTAGCAGGCTGTAAATGGGCTATATGCGAACATGCCATTAACAGGCTTTCCATGGGCCGGCCCGTCACCTTTTGACCAAGTCAAACAGGCCGGCCTTTTCACAGGAATGGGCCTCTGTTGGGCTGTTCCACGTGTCGACATTTCATAGGCGCCTTCTGTCCAATGAGTGGATGACATCTGTCCCAACGATGAGCCGACACGTGTTTCCTCCAGCCAATGATGATTTTACACATGGAAAATCCCCATTGGTCGGAGCTGTTAATGGGTTATCAGATCCAAAACCCAACCCGATAGCTTAACGGCGTTCCGTTACGGTGGATGCCACGTGTCGGTCACCCTTGACGAAAGCACTTCTGTGACACGCGATTTATCGTCATGGAAGTGGATACTTCCGTGATGATAATTTTGGTAATGTCATGGAACACTTCTACGATAGCACAGGTATGACTATCTTGATTCTGTCATAAAATCATCATGGATGTACATGCATGACAAAAAATGCGACCTACTGTGACAAACACGTATCATCACGGAAGTGTATTTTTTTGTAGTATATGGTCTTCCAATATATCAATCTTTACCTCTTGACTATTTCGAGACTCTTCGTCGTGTCCATGATCTCATCCGGGACTCCGAACAACCTTCAGTCACCAAAACACACAACTCATATAATACATATCGTCATCGAACATTAAGCGTGCGGACCCTACCAGTTCGAAAACTATCTAGACATGACCGAGACACCTCTCCGGTCAATAACCAATGGCGGAACCTGGATGTTCATATTGGTTCCCACATATTCAACGAAGATCTTTATCGGTCGAACCGCAATGTCAGCATACGTTATTCCCTTTGTCATCGGTATGTTACTTGCCTGAGATTTGATGATCGGTATCTTCATACCTAGTTCAATCTCGTTACCGACAAGTATCTTTACTCGTTCCATAGTGCATCACCCCATATCTAACTCATTAGTAACATTGCTTGCAAGGCTTCATATGATGTGCACTACCAGGAGGGCCTAGAGATACCTCTCCGATACTCAGAGTGACAAATCCTAATCTTGATCTATGCCAACCCAACAAACACCTTTGGAGATACCTGTAGAGCATTTGATAGCACACAAGGTACCCTCCAGTGTCTGGGAGTTACATAATCTCATAGTCGGAGGAATATGTATTTGACATGAAGAAAGCAGTAGTAATAAAACTGAACGATCATTATGCTAAGCTAACGGATGGGTCTTGTCCATCACATCATTCCACTAATGGTGATCCCATTCATCAAATGACAACTCATGTCCATGGCTAGGAAACTTAACCATCTTTGATTTACGAGCTAGTCTAGTAGAGGCATACTAGGGACACATTGTTTTGTCTATGCATTCACACATGTATCAAGTTTCCGGTTAATGCAATTCTAGCATGAATAATAAACATTTATCATGAATAAGGAAATATAAAAAACAATTTTATTATTGCCTCTAGGGCATATTTCCTTCAGTCTCCCACTTGCACTAGAGTCAATAATTTAGATTACATAGTAATGAATCTAACACCCATGGAGTCTTGGTGTTGATCATTTTTTGCTCGTGGAAGAGGCTTAGTCAATGGGTCTACCACATTCAGATCCGTATGTATTTTGCAAATCTCTATGTCTCCCTCCTTGACCAAATCTGGATGGAGTTGAAGCATCTCTTGATGTGTTTGGTCTTTTTGTGAAATCTGGATTCCTTCGCCAAGGCAATTGCTCCAGTATTGTCACAAAATATTTTCAATGGACCCGATGCACTAGGTATCACACCTAGATCGGATATGAACTCCTTCATCCAGACTCCTTCATTTGCTGCTTCCGAAGAAGCTACGTACTCCGCTTCACACGTAGATCCCGCCATGACGCTATGCTTGGAACTGCACCAACTGATAGCTCCACCATTCAATAAAAATACGTATCCGGATTGTGACTTAGAGTCATCCAGATCAGTGTCTAAGCTAGCATGGACGTAACCACTTACGACAAGATCTTTTTCACCTCCATAAACGAGAAACATATCCCTAGTCCTTTTCAGGTACTTCAGGATGTTCTTGACCGCTGTCCAGTGATCCACTCCTGGATTACTTTGGTACCTCCCTACTAAACTTATAGCAAGGCACACATCAGGTCTGGTACACAACATAGCATACATGATATAACCTATGACTGAGGCATAGGGAATGAATTTCATTTTCTCTCTATCTTCTGTAGTGGTCGGGCATTGAGTCTGACTCAAGTTCACATCTTGTATTACAGGCAAGAACCCTTTCTTTGACTGATCCATTTTGAACTTCTTCAAAACTTTATCAAGGTATGTGCTTTGTGAAAGTCCTACCAAGCGTCTTAATCTATCTCTATAGATCTTAGTGCCCAATATATAAGCAGCTTCACCGAGATCTTTCATTGAAAAACTCTTATTCAAGTATCCTTTTATGCTATCTAGAAATTCTACATCATTGCCAATCAACAATATGTCATCCACATATAATATTAGAAATGCTATAGAGCTCCCACTCACTTTCTTGTAAATACAGGCTTCTCCAAAAGTATGTACAAAACCATATGCTTTGATCACCTCATCAAAGCGTATATTCCAACTCCGAGATGCTTGCACCAGTCCATAAATGTATCATTGGAGCTTGCACACTTTGTTAGCACCTTTAGGATTGACAAAACCTTCTGGTTGCATCATATACAACTCTTATTTAAGAAATCCATTAAGGAATGCAGTTCTGACATCCATTTGCCAGATTTCATAATCATAAAATGCGTCAATTCCTAACATGATTCAAACAGACTTAAGCATCGCTACGGGTGAGAAAGTCTCATTGTAGTAAACTCCTTGAACTTGTCGAAAACCTTTTGCGACAAGTCGAGCTTTATAGACAGTAACATTACCATCAACGTCAGTTTTATTCTTGAAAATCCATGTATTCTCTATGGGTCGCCGATCATTGGGCAAATCCACCAAAGTCCACACTTTGTTCTCATACATGGATCCTATCTCAGATTTCATGGCCTCAAGCCATTTATTGGAATCTGGGCTCATCATAGCTTCTTCATAGTTCGTAGGTTCATCATGGTCAAGTAATATGACCTCCAGAACAGGATTACCGTACCACTCTAGTGCGGATCGTGCTCTATTTGAACTACGAGGTTCTGTAGCAACTTGATCTGAAGTTTCATGATCTTTATCATTAGCTTCCTCTCTAGTTGGTGTAGGCATCACGAGAACAGATTTCTCGGATGAGCTACTTTCCAAATTGAGAGATGGTACAATTACCTCATCAAGTTCTACTTTCCTCCCACTCACTTATTTTGAGAGAAACTCCTTCTCTAGAAAGGTTCCATTTTTAGCAACAAAGATTTTGCCTTCGGACTTGTGGTAGAAGGTGTCCCAATTGTTTCCTTAGGGTATCCTATGAATATGCACTTCTCTGATTTGGGTTCGAGCTTATCAGGATGAAGCCTTTTGATATAAGCATTGCATCACCAAACTTTAAGAAATGACAACTTAGGTTTGTTGTCAAACCATAGTTCATATGGTGTCGTCTCAACGGATTTTGACGGTGCCCTATTTAAAGTGAATGCAGCTGTCTCTAATGCATAACCTGAAAATGATAGTGGTAAATCAGTAAGAGACATCATAGATTGCACCATATCTAATAAAGTGTGGTTACAACGTTCGGACATACCATTACGCTATGGTGTTCCAGGTGGCGTGAGCTGTGAAACTATTCCACATTGTTTTAAATGAAGGCCAAACTCGTGACTCAAATATTCTCCTCCACGATCAGATCGCAGAAACTTTATTTTCTTCTAACGATGATTCTCCACTTCACTCTGAAATTCTTTGAACTTTTCAAATGTTTCAGACTTGTCTTTCATTAAGTAGATATACCCATATCTGTTCAAATCATCTATGAAGGTCAGAAAATAACGATACCCGCCATGAGCATCAACACTCATCGGACCACATACATCGGTATGTCTTATTTCCAATAAGTCATTAGCTTGTTCCATTGTTTCGGAGAATGGATTTTTAGTCATCTTGCCCATAAGGCACGGTTCGCAAGTATCAAATGATTCATAATCAAGCGATTCCAAAATTCCATCTTTATGGAGTTTCTTCACGCGCTTTACACCGGTATGACCCAAACAACAGTGCCACAAATAAGTCGCACTATCATTATCAACTTTGCATATTTTGGCATCAATATTATGAATATGTGTATCACCATGATCAAGATTCAACAGAAATAGACCACTCTTCAAGGGTGCACGACCATAAAAGATATTACTCATATAAATAGAACAACCACTATTCTCTGATTTAAATGAATAACCGTCTTACAGTAAACAAGATCCAGATATAATGTTCATGCTCAACGCTGGCACCAAATAACAATTATTCAGGTCTAAAACTAATCCCGAAGGTAGATGTAGAGGTAGCGTGCCGACGGCGATCACATCGACCTTGAAACCATTCTCGACGCACATCGTCACCTCGTCCTTAGCCAATCTTTGTTTAATCTGTAGTCCCTGCTTCGAGTTACAAATAGTATAGCAACCGAACCGGTATCAAATACCCATGTACTACTACGAGAACTAGTAATTAAGGTACAGATCAATAACATGTATATCAAATATCTCTTTGTTCACTTTGCCATCCTTCTTATCCGCCAAATATTTGGGGTAGTTCCGCTTCTAGTGACCAGTCCCTTTGCAGTAGAAGCACTCAGTTTCAAGCCTGGGTCCAATTTTGGGTTTCTTCCCGGGAGTGACAACTTGCTTGTCATTATTCTTGAAGTTCCGCTTCTTCTTACCCTTGCCCTTCTTCTTGAAACTAGTGGTTTTGTGAACCACCAACACTTGATGCTCCTTCTTGATTTCTATCTCCGCAGCCTTTAGCATAATGAAGAGCTCGGGAATAGTCTTTTCCATCCCTTGCATATTGTAGTTCATCACGAAGCCTTTGTAGCTTGGTGGCAGTGATTGAAGAACTCTGTCAATGACACAATCATCTGGAAGATTAACTCCCAGCTGAGTCAAGTGATTATGGTATCCAGACATTCTGAGTATGTGCTCACTAACAAAACTGTTCTCCTCCATCTTGCAGCTATAGAACTTGTTGGAGACTTCATATCTCTCAACTCGGGCATTTGCTTGAAATATTAACTTCAATTCCTGGAACATCTCATATGGTCCATGACGTTGAAAACGTCTTTGAAGTCCTGATTCTAAGCCGTAAAGCATGGCACACTGAACTAACGAGTAGTCATCAACATGCGACTGCCAGGCATTCACAATGTCTGCATTTGCTGGGCAGGTGGTACACCTAGCGGTGCATCAAGGACATAATTCTTCTGTGCAGCAATGAGGATAATCCTCAAGTTATGGACCCAGTCCGTGTAGTTGCTACCATCATATTTCAACTTAGCTTTCTCTAGGAACGCATTAAAATTCAAGGGAACGGTAGCACGGCCCATTGATCTACAACATAGATATGCAAAAACTATCAGGACTAAGTTCATGAAAAATTAAATTCAATTAATCATATTACTTAAGAACTCCCACTTAGATAGACATCCCTCAAGTCATCTAAATGATATGTGATCCAAATCAACTAAACCATGTCCGATCATCGCGTGAGATGGAGTAGTTTTCAATGGTGAACATCTCTATGTTGATCATATCTACTATATGATTCACGTTAGACCTTTCGGTCCCCAGTGTTCTGAGGCCATATATGTATATGCTAGGCTCGTCAAGTTTAACCCGAGTATTCCGCATGTGCAAAGCTGGCTTGCACCCGTTGTATTTGAACGTAGAGCTTATCACACCCGATCATCACATGGTGTCTCAGCACGAAGAACTTTTGCAACGGTGCATACTCAGGGAGAACACTTATACCTTGAAATTTTAGTAAGGGATCATCTTATAGTGCTATCGCCGTACTAAGCGAAATAAGATGCATAAAGATAAACATCACATGCAATCAAAATGTGTGACATGATATGTCCATCATCATCTTGTGCTTTTGATCTCCATCACCGAAGCAACGTCATGATCTCCATCGTCACCGGCTTGACACCTTGATCTCCATCATAGCGTCATGGTCGTCTCACCAACTATTGCTTCTATGACTATCGCTACAGCTTAGTGATAAAGTAAAGCAATTACATGGCATTTGTATTTCATACAATAAAGCGACAGCCATATGGCTCCTGTCAGTTGCCGATAACTTATACAAAACATGATCATCTCATACAACATCTTTATATCACATCATGTCTTGACCATATCACATCACAACATGCCCTGCAAAAACAAGTTAGACATCCTCTACTTTGTTTGTTGCATGTTTTACGTGGCTGCTACGGGCTTTTAGCATGAACCGTACTTACCTACGGCACAAAAACTACAACGGTGATTTATCAAGTTTGCTATTTTAACCTTCACAAGGACCGGCCACAGTCAAATCCGATTCAACTAATGTTGGAGAAACAAACACCCGCCAGCCACCTTTATGCAAAACTAGTTGCATGTCTGTCGGTCGAACCGGTCTCATGAACGCGGTCATGTAAGGTTGGCCCGGGCCGCTTCGTCCAACAATACCACTGAATCAAAATAAGACATTGGTGGTAAGCAGTATGACGATCACCGCCCACAACTGTTTGTGTTCTACTCGTGCATATCATCTATGCATAGACCTGGCTCGATGCCACTGTTGGGAAACGTAGCATGCAATTTAAAAACAATTCCTACACTGACGCAACATCTATCTAGGAGATGCATAGCAACGAGAGGGGGAGAGTGTGTCCACATACCCTCGTAGACCGAAAGCGGAAGCATTAGCTTAACGCGGTTGATGTAGTCAAACGTCTTCTTGATTCAACCGATCAAGCACCGAATGTACGATACCTCCGACTTTTGCACATGTTCAGCTCGATGACGTCCCTTGAACTCTTGATCTAGTAGAGGTACAAAGGAGTAGATGAGTTCTGTCAGCATGACGGCATGGTGACGGTGATGGTGATGTGATCCGCGCAGGGCTTCGCCTAAGCACTACGACAATATGACCGGAGGAGTAAACGGTGGAGGGGGCACCGCACACAGCTAAGAAACAATTGATGTGCCTAGAGGTGCCCCCGCCCCCGTATATAAAGGAGGAGAGGGGAGGAGGGACGACCCTAGGCCCGCTCCATGAGGGGGGAGTCCTACTAGGACTCCAAGTCCTAGTTGGCTCCCCCTTCCTTCCAACGAAGGGGGGAAGGGGAAAGAGAGGGAGAGGGAGAGGGAAAGGGGGGTCGTGCCCCCTCCCCTAGTCCAATTCGGACTCCTCATGGGGGGCATAACCTCCTCGTGGCCTGCCTCTCCTCTCCCCTAAGGCCCATAAGGCCCATTACTTTCCCTGGGGGGTTCCGGTAACCCCTCGGTACTCTGAAAAATACTAGGAATATCCCAGACCCATTCTGGTGTCCGAATATAGTCTTCCAATATATCAATATTTACCTCTCGACCATTTTGAGACTCCTCGTCATGTCTGTGATCTCATCCAGGACTCCGAACAACCTTTGGTCATCAAAACACATAACTCATATAATACATATCATCATTGAATGTTAAGCGTGCGGACACTACGAGTTCGAGAACTATGTAGACATGACCGAGACACCTCTACAGTCAATAACCAATAGTGGAACCTGGATGCTCATATTGGTTCCCACATATTCCACGAAGATCTTTATCAGTCGAACCACAATGTTAACATACGTTATTCACTTTGTCATCGGTATGTTACTTGTCCGAGATTCGATCATCGGTATCTTTATACCTAGTTCAATCTCGTTACTGGCAAGTCTCTTTACTCGTTCCGTAGTGCATCGTCCTATAACTAACTCATTATTCACATTGCTTGCAAGGCTTCATATGATGTGCATTACCGAGAGGGCCTAGAGATACCTCTCTGATACTCGGAGTGACAAATCCTAATCCCGATCTATGCCAACCCAACAAACACCTTCGGAGATACCTGTAGAGCATCTTTATAATCATCCAGTTACGTTGTGATGTTTGATAGCACACAAGGTATCCCTCCGGTGTCTGGGAGTTTTATAATCTCATAGTCGGAGGAATATGTATTTGACATGAAGAAAGCAGTAGCAATAAAACTGAACGATCCTTATGCTAAGCTAACGGATGGGTCTTGCCCATCACATCATTCCAGTAATGATGTGATCCTGTTCTTCATATGACAACTCATGTCCATGTCTAGGAAACTTAACCATCTTTGATTAACGAGCTAGTCTAGTAGAGGCATACTAGGGACACGTTGTTTTGTCTATGTATTCACACATGTATCAAGTTTCTGGTTAGTACAATTCTAGCATGAATAATGAACATTTATCATGAATAAGGAAATATAAAATAACAACTTTATTATTGCCTCTCGGGCATATTTCCTTCAACTCCTTTCTCCCCCCCCCCACTTTTCCTTCCCTCCACTAGTTAGAGCCATCTCCTTCCCCAACTAGCTAGGTAGATCTACCCATTTAATGGAGTGACCTATCTACCTCCATAACTAGATCTAGCCATGTCAAGTAGTAAGCTTTGTCCACTTTTGATCACTCCCTAGGTGTGTGGCGGCATCGATAGACCTCATCATCACCATGCTCGATCTCTATCTTGAGATAGGTGAGTAAAAATGTGTGCTTTTGTAAGAATGGAAATACGCGCGCGTGTGTATGTGCGCGCACGCGATATGACCTAATCGGGTCGGGGTACGTAATTTTGTGTGTGGCATGAGTTGTCGCCGAATTGTGCTTGAGTTGGCTATGTTTTGCCGAAATGTCGATTTATTTCCGTTTCCGCGAATTTAAGGCAAACTCTATATGTCCTCTTTTTTAGGAAGGTCATGCCGGATTTTTGTATGACTTTGATGCATGCCTTCATTTTTATATCAATTTGTTTGTTATTACCGCGCAGGCATTCATGATGGTTAGTGGAACGATGGTGGAAAGGTGGTTGTGTTGGAAATATGCCCTAGAGGCAATAATAAAATGGTTATTATTATATTTCCTCCTTCATGATAATTGTCTATTATTCATGCTATAATGTTGTTATCCGGAAATCGTAATATATGTGTGAATACATAGACCACAACATGTCCCTAGTGAGCCTCTAGTTGACTAGCTCGTTTATCAATAGATGGTCACGGTTTCCTGACCATGGACATTGGATGTCATTGATAACGGGATCTTATCATTTGGAGAATGATGTGATGGACAAGACCCAATCCTAAGCATAGCACAAGATCGTGTAGTTCGTTTGCTAGAGCTTTTCCAATGTCAAGTATCATTTCCTTAGACCATGAGATCGTGTAACTCACGGATGTCGTAGGAGTGCTTTGGGTGTACCAAACGTCACAACGTAACTGGGTGACTATAAAAGTATACTACATGTATCTCCAAAAGTGTCTATTGGGTTGACACGGATCGAGACTGGGATTTGTCACTCCGTATGACGGAGAGGTATCTCTGGGCCCACTCGGTAATGCATCATCAAAATGAGCTCAATGTGACCAAGTGTTTGGTCACGGGATCATGCATTACGGTACAAGTAAAAGTGACTTGCCGGTAACAAGATTGAACGAGGTATTGGGATACCGACGATCGAATCTCGGGCAAGTAACGTACCGATTGACAAAGGGAATTGTATACGGGATTACTTGAATCCTCGACATCGTGGTTCATCCGATGAGATCATCGAGGAGCATGTGGGAGCCAACATGGGTATCCAGATCCCGCTGTTGGTTATTGACCGGAGAGTCGTCTCGGTCATGTCTGCGTGTCTCCCGAACCCGTAGGGTCTACACACTTAAGGTTGGGTGACGCTAGGGTTGTAGAGATACTAGTATGTGGTAACCCGAAAGTTGTTCAGAGTCCCGGATGAGATCCCGGACATCATGAGGAGTTCCGGAATGGTCCGGAGGTGAAGAATTATATATAGGAAGTCCAGTTTCGGCCATCGGGAAAGTTTTGGGGGTCACCGGTATTGTACCGGGACCACCGGAAGGGTCCTGGGGGTCCACCGGGTGGGGCCACCTATCCCGGAGGGCCCCATGTCTGAAGTGGGGAATGGAACCAGCCCCTGGTGGGCTGGTGCACCCCCCTTGGGCCTCCCTTGCACCTACGGTTGGAAACCCTAGGGGTGGGGGGGCACCCCACTTGACTTGGGGGCAAGTCCCCCCTTGCCCCCCCCCCTTGAGATGGGATCTCTAGGGGGGCGGCGCC
>NC_041391.1:135776797-135799598 GCF_002162155.2 Triticum dicoccoides
GGGGAGGGAGGGCTGCGCACCCCTGCTCCTGGCGCCTCCCTCTCCCTCCGTACCACCTCTCCCTCTCGCTGAGCTTGGCGAAGCGCTGCCGAGATCACCGCTACTTCCACCACCACGCCTTTGTGCTGCTGGATCTCCATCAACCTCTCCCTCCCCCTTGCTCGATCAAGAAGGAGGAGATGTCTTCCCCAACCGTACGTGTGTTGAATGCGGAGGTGCCATCCGTTCGGCGCTAGGATCTCCGGTGATTTGGATCACGATGAGTACGACTCCCTCAACCCCGTTCTCTTGAACGCTTCCGCGCGTTATCTAGAAGGGTATGTAGATGCACTCCTCTCTCTCTCTCGTTGCTAGATGAATCCATAGATTAATCTTTGTGAAGCGTAGAAAAAAATTATTTTCTGCAACGTTCCCCAACAGTGGCATCATGAGCTAGGTCTATGCGTAGTTTCTATGCACGAGTAGAACACAAACTTGTTGTGGGCGTAGATGTTGTCAATTTTCTTGCCACTACTAGTCTTATCTTGTTTCGGCGGCATCGTGGGATGAAGCGGCCCAGACCGACCTTACACGTACGCTTACGTGAGACAGGTTCCACCGACTGACATGCACTAGTTGCATAAGGTGGCTAGCGGGTGTCTGTCTCTCCCACTTTAGTCGGATCGGATTCGATGAAAAGGGTCCTTGTGAAGGGTAAATAGAAATTGGCATATCACGTTGTGGTTTTACGTAGGTAAGAAAGGTTCTTGCTAGAAACCTATAGAAGCCACGTAAAAAACATGCAACAACAATTAGAGGACGTCTAACTTGTTTTTTGCAGCATATGCCTTGTGATGTGATATGGCCAAAAGGATGTGATGAATAAAATATATGTGATGTATGAGATTGATCATGTTCTTGTAATAGGAATCACGACTTGCATGTCGATGAGTATGACAACCGGTAGGAGCCATAGGAGTTGTCTTTATTTTTGTATGACCTGCATGTCATTGAATAACACCATGTAAATTACTTTACTTTATTGCTAAACACGTTAGCCATAGAAGTATAAGTAATCGTTGGCATGACAACTTCATGAAGACACGATGATGGAGATCATGATGATGGAGATCATGGTGTCATGCCGGTGACGAAGATGATCATGGAGCCCTGAAGATGGAGATCAAAGGAGCAATATGATATTGGCCATATCATGTCACTATTTGATTGCATGTGATGTTTATCATGTTTTGCTTCTTATTTGCTTAGTACGATGGTAGTAAATAAGATGATCCCTTATAATAATTTCAGGAAAGTGTTCCCCCTAACTGTGCGCTGTTGCGAAAGTTCGTTGTTTCGAAGCACCACGTGATGATCGGGTGTGATAGATTCTAATTTTCACATACAACGGGTGTAAGACAGATTTACACATGCAAAACACTTAGGTTGACTTGATGAGCCTAGCATGTACAGACATGGCCTCAGAACACAAGAGACCGAAAGGTCGAACATGAGTCGTATGGAAGATACGATCAACATGGGGATGTTCACCGATGATGACTAGTCTGTCTCACGTGATGATCGGACACGGTCTAGTTGAGTCAGATCATGTATCACTTAGATGACTAAAGGGATGTCTAATCTGGGACTTCATTAAATAATTTGATTAGATGAACTTAATTATCATGAACTTAGTCTAAAAACCTTTGCAAAATGTCTTGTAGATCAAATGGCGAACGCTCATGTCAACCTCCACTTCAACGCGTTCCTAGAGAAAACCAAGCTGAAAGATGATGGCAGCAACTATTCGGACTGGGTCCGGAACCTGAGGATCATCCTCATAGCTGCCAAGAAAGCATATGTCCTAGAAGGACCGCTAGGTGAAGCACCCATCCCAGAGAACCAAGACGTTATGAATGCTTGGCAGTCACGTGTTGATGATTACTCCCTCGTTCAGTGCGGCATGCTTTACAGCTTAGAACCGGGGCTCCAAAAGCGTTTTGAGCAACACGGAGCAATGAGATGTTCGAAGAGCTGAAAATGGTTTTCCAAGCTCATGCTCGGGTCGAGAGATATGAAGTCTCTGACAAGTTCTACCGTTGTAAGATGGAGGAAAATAGTTCTGTCAGTGAGCACATACTCAAAATGTCTGGGTTGCACAACCGCTTGTCCCAGCTGGACATTAACCTCCTGGACGAGGCGGTCATTGACAGAATCCTTCAGTCACTCCCACCTAGCTACAAGAGCTTTGTGATGAACTACAATATGCAGGGGATGGTGAAAACTATTCCTGAAGTATTTTCAATGCTGAAATCAGCAGAGGTGGAAATCAAAAAGGAACATCAAGTGTTGATGGTCAATAAAACCACTAGTTTCAAGAAAGGCAAGGGTAAGAATAACTTCAAGAAGGACGGCAAGGGAGTTGCCGCACCCGGTAAGCCAGTTGCCGGGAAGAAGCCAAAGAATGGACCCAAACCTGAGACTGAGTGCTTTTATTGCAAGGGAAGGGGACACTGGAAGCGAAACTGCCCCAAATACTTAGCGGACAAGAAGGCCAGCAACACTAAAGGTATATGTGATATACATGTAATTGATGTGTACCTTACCAGTACTCGTAGTAGCTCCTGGGTATTTGATACCGGTGCGGTTGCTCATATTTGTAACTCAAAGTAGGAGCTGCATAATAAGCGGAGACTAGCGAAGGACAAGGTGACGATGTGCGTCGGGAATGGTTCCAAGGTCGATGTGATCGCCGTCGGCACGCTACCTCTACATTTACCTACGGGATTAGTTTTAAACCTCAATAATTGTTATTTAGTGCCAGCTTTGAGCATGAACATTGTATCTGGATCTCGTTTAATACGAGATGGCTACTCATTTAAATCCAAGAATAATGGTTGTTCTATTTATACGAGAGATATGTTTTATGGTCATGCCCCGCTGGTCAATGGTTTATTCTTAATGAATCTCGAACGTGATGTTACACATATTCATAGTGTGAATACCAAAAGATGTAAGGTTGATAACGATAGTCCCACATACTTGTGGCACTGCCGCCTTGGTCACATTGGTGTCAAGCGCATGAAGAAGCTCCATGCTGATGGACTTTTAGAGTCTCTCGATTATGAATCATTTGACACATGCGAACCATGCCTCATGGGAAAAATGACCAAGACTCCGTTCTCTGGAACAACGGAGCGAGCAACCAACTTATTGGAAATCATACATACTGATGTGTGCGGTCCAATGAGCGTTGAGGCTCGCGGAGGCTATCGTTATGTTCTCACTCTCACTGACGACTTGAGTAGATATGGGTATGTCTACTTGATGAAACACAAGTCAGAGACCTTTGAAAAGTTCAAGGAATTTCAGAATGAGGTAGAGAATCAACGTGACCGAAAGATAAAGTTCTTATGATCAGATCGTGGGGGAGAATATTTAAGTCACGAATTTGGTACGCACTTAAGGAAATGTGGAATCATTTCACAACTCACGCCGCACCTCAGCGTAACGGTGTGTCTGAACATCGTAATCGCACTCTATTGGATATGGTGCGATATATGATGTCACTCACCGATTTACCGCTATCATTTTGGGGATACACTCTAGAGACAGCTACATTCACTTTAAATAGGGCACCGTCTAAATCCCTGTTGAGACGACACCGTATGAATTATGGTTTGGGAAGAAACCTAAGCTATCGTTTCTAAAAGTTTGGGGATGTGATGCTTATGTCAAGAAACTTCAACCTGAAAAGCTCGAACCCAAGTCGAAAAAATGCGTCTTCATAGGATACCCTAAGGAAACCATTGGGTATACCTTCTACCTCAGATCCGAAGGCAAGATCTTTGTTGACAAGAACGGCTCCTTTCTGGAGAAAGAGTTTCTCTCAAAAGAAGTAAGTGGGAGGAAAGTGGAACTTGATGAAGTACTACCTCTTGAACCGGAAAGTAGAGCAGCTCAGGAAGATGTTCCTATGGTGCCTGCACTGACTAGAGAGGAAGCTAATGATGATGATCAAGGTACTTCGGATCAAGTTACTACTGAACTTCGTAGGTCCACAAGGACACGTTCCACACCAGAGTGGTATGGCAATCCTGTCCTAGAAATCATGTTGTTAGACAACGGTGAACCTTCGAACTATGAAGAAGCAATGGTGGGCACAGATTCCAACAAATGGCTTGAAGCCATGCAATCCGAGATAGGATCCATGTATGAAAACAAAGTGTGGACTTTGACAGACTTGCCCGATGATCGGCGAGCAATAGAAAACAAATGGATCTTTAAGAAGAAGACGGACGCGGATGGTAATGTTACCATCTATAAAGCTAGACTTGTCGCTAAGGGTTATCAACAAGTTCAAGGGGTTGACTACAATGAGACTTTCTCTCCCGTAACGAAGCTGAAGTCCGTCTGAATCATGTTAGCAATTTCCGCATACTATGATTATGAGATATGGCAAATGGATGTCAAAACGGCATTCCTTAATGGCCATCTTAAGGAAGAACTGTATATGATGCAGCGGAAGGTTTTGTCGATCCTAAGAATGCTAACAAAGTATGCAAGCTCCAGCGCTCCATCTATGGGCTGGTGCAAGCATCTCGGAGTTGGAACATTCGCTTTAATGAAATGATCAAAGCGTTTGGTTTTATGTAGACTTATGGAGAAGCCTGCGTTTACAAGAAAGTGAGTGAGAGCTCTATAGCATTTCTCATATTATATGTGGATGACATACTTTTGATGGGAAATGATATAGAACTTTTGGACAGCATTAAGGCCTACTTGAATAAGTGTTTTTCAATGAAGGACCTTGGAGAAGCTGCTTACATATTAGGCATCAAGATCTATAGAGATAGATCGAGACGCCTCATAGGTCTTTCACAAAGCACATACCTTGATAAGATATTGAAGAAGTTCAATATGGATCAGTCCAAGAAGGGGTTCTTGCCTGTGTTGCAAGGTGTGAGATTGAGCTCGGCTCAATGTCCGACCACGGCAGAAGATAGAGAAAAGATGAGTGTCATCCCCTATGCCTCAGCCATAGGGTCTATCATGTATGCCATGTTGTGTACCAGACCTGATGTAAACCTTGCTGTGAGTTTGGTAGGAAGGTACCAAAGTAATCCCGGCATGGAACACTGGACAGCGGTCAAGAATATCCTGAAGTACCTGAAAAGGACTAAGGATATGTTTCTCGTATATGGAGGTGACAAAGACCTCGTCGTAAAGGGTTACGTCGATGCTAGCTTCGACACAGATCTGGATGACTCTAAGTCACAAACCGGATACGTGTATATTTTGAATGGTGGGGCAGTAAGCTGGTGCAGTTGCAAGCAAAGCGTCGTGGTGGGATCTACATGTGAAGCGGAGTACATGGCAGCCTCGGAGGCAGCGCATAAAGCAATCTGGATGAAGGAGTTCATCACCGACCTAGGAGTCATACCCAATGCGTCGGGGCCAATCACCCTCTTCTGCGACAACACTGGAGCCATTGCCCTTGCCAAGGAGCCCAGGTTTCACAAGAAGACCAGGCACATCAAGCATCGCTTCAACTCCATTCGTGAAAATGTTCAAGATGGAGACATAGATATTTGCAAAGTGCATACGGATGTGAATGTCGCAGATCCGTTGACTAAACCTCTTCCGCGAGCAAAACATGATCAACACCAGAACTCTATGGGTGTTTGATTCATCACAATGTAACTAGATTATTGACTCTAGTGCAAGTGGGAGACTATTGGAAATATGCCCTAGAGGCAATAATAAAATGGTTATTATTATATTTCCTCGTTCATGATAATTGTCTATTATTCATGCTATAATTGTGTTATCCAGAAATCGTAATACATGTGTGAATACATAGACCACAACATGTCCCTAGTGAGCCTCTAGTTGACTAGCTTGTTTATCAATAGATGGTCATGGTCACGGTTTCTTGACCATGGACATTGGATGTCATTGATAATGGGATCACATCATTGGGAGAATGATGTGATGGACAAGACCCAATCCTAAGCATAGCACAAGATCGTGTAGTTTGTTTGCTAGAGCTTTTCCAATGTCAAGTATCATTTCCTTGGACCATGAGATTGTGTAACTCACGGATGCCGTAGGAGTGCTTTGGGTGTACGACACGTCACAACGTAACTGGGTGACTATAAAAGTATACTATAGGTATCTCCAAAGTGTCTGTTGGGTTGACACGGATCGAGACTGGGATTTGTCACTCCGTATGACGGAGAGGTATCTCCGGGCCCACTCGGTAATGCATCATCAAAATGAGCTCAATGTGACCAAGTGTTTGGTCACGGGATCATGCATTACGGTACGAGTAAAAGTGACTTGCCGGTAACGAGATTGAACGAGGTATTGGGATACCGATGATCGAATCTCGGGCAAGTAACATACCGATTGACAAAGGGAATTGTATACGGGATTAGTTGAATCCTCGACATCGTGGTTCATCCGATGAGACCAACGAGGAGCATGTGGGAGCCAACATGGGTATCCAGATGTCACACCCAATATGCGATACTATCCTAAAGAGACTCGAAGGTCCCACCAAGGATAGAACCGCATATTGAAACGCTATTGCAAGGTGGATATTATTACATCAACATTACATAATAGATGGGGATACATACAAGAGGCATACAATGCCACACGAATACAACACCATCATACATAAGAGCATCATCCTACTACGGATGAAACACAAACAGAAACTCAAATGACAACCACCCTGCTAGCCCAGGCTGCCGACCTGGAACCTATCCCCTGATCGAAGAAGAAGCAGAAGAAGAACTCAATGCAAGCAAGCATCGCTCTCGCGTCATGATCATCGCATAACATGTACCTGCAACTGTTGTTGTAGTAATCTGTGAGCCATGAGGACTCAGCAATCCCATTACCATGGGTATCAAGACTAGCAAATCTTAGAGGGAATGGAAGGGGTAAAGTGGTGAGGTTGCAGCAGCGACTAAGCATGATATGGTGGCTAACATACGCAAATAAGAGCGAGAAGAGAGCAAGCGGAATGGTCCAGAAGCTAGCAATGATCAAGAAGTGATCCTGAACTCCTACTTACGTCAAACATAACCCAAAACCGTGTTCACTTCCCGGACTCCGCCGAAAAGAGACCATCACGGCTACACACGCGGTTGATGCATTTTAATTCGGATCTGGTGTCAAGTTATCTACAACCAGACATTAACAAATTCCCATCTGCCTATAACCGCGGGCACGGCTTTTGAAAGTTTATACCCTGCAGGGGTGTCCCAACTTAGCCCATGATAAGCTCTCGCGATCAACGAATGATATTCCTTCTCCCAGGAAGACCCGATCAGACTCGGAATCCCGGTTTACAAGACATTTCGACAATGGTAAAAAAAGACCAGCAAGACCGCCCGATGCGCCGACATTCCCGATAGGAGCTGCACATATCTCGTTCTCAGGGCAACACCGGATAAGCTAAGCGTACAGGTACCGACGTAACCCAAGTTGCCAAGGGATGGTCCCGCACGGTGCTCTAGTTTGGACCAACACTTAGACAAGCATTGGCCCGGGGGGGGATAAAATAAGATGACCCTTGGGTTAATTACTCCCAAGGGAAATATAGGTGGTGGTGAGGCAAATGGTAAAACCAATGTTGGGCCTTGCTGGAGGAGTTTTATTCAAAGCGAACTGTCAAGGGGGTCCCATAAATCACCCAACCGCGTAAGGAACGCAAAATCCGGGAAGATAACACCGGTATGACGGAAACTAGGGCGGCAAGAGTGGAACAAAACACCAGGCATAAGGCCGAGCCTTCCACCCTTTACCAAGTATATAGATGCATTAATTAAATAAGAGATATTGTGATATCCCAACATAAACCTGTCCACCATGGGGCAATCTTCAACTTCACCTGCAACTAGCAACGCTATAGGAGGGCTGAGCAAAGCGGTAACATAGCCAAGCAACGGTTTGCTAGGAAGGGTGTCAAAGGTTAGAGGTTCATGGCAATTTGGGAGGCTTGATGAGCAAAAGATAGGTAACGTAGTATAGCGATAGAACGAAGCAACTAGCATAGCAATGATAGTAGTGAGATCCAGGGTAGCGGTCATCTTGCCTGAAATCCCGCAAGGAAGAAGAACGAGTCCATGAAGAAGATGAACTGATGAAGCCGAACCAACTGTAGACGAACGAGTCCTCACGATCGCAACGAAACAGGAACTATCGAGAAGAAGCACACAACAAGGTAAAAACACCACACATAGACAAGACATGATGCACAACCCAGCATGATGCATGACCAGGCTACATGAAGCTACTCATGGCAAGAGATGATGCATACAAGAGCAACACATCAAGGCAAGTTTAAATGAGGCCGGAAACAACATATAACAATTCCGGTAAGTCCTCATATGCAAATTTCAAAGTTGGTACAGATCTGAATAAACCTTATGTTCAAGTTTTTAAACAGCAAGTTAAAATGCACCATGATGATCTACATGAGATTCTAGTCAAGTTACATATAAAGTTCATTTAATTCGGAGCTACGGCCTAGAAGATATGAGCAAAACAAGTTAAACATGGCATTGATGCAAAATGCATTCAAACATCAAGCAAACACCTCAAAACAATGATGCAACATGATAATATTAAACTACATGCAATTCTAAGCAAGTTTCATATAGAGCACACTCAAAACGGAGCAATGGTTCAACACACACACATGAAACAAGTTTAAAGGACAAGCTGTCCAAAACAGCAACTAGGCATATTGAAAGCATCAAAACAACATGCTACAGGATCTCAACATGAAAACAAAAGACATGGGCATGATGTACAGGTAAAGCATAACAAAACATGAACACTGAGGTATCTCCAGAAATCACTAGAACATGCTCAAACACACATGGCAAGATTGCAAATAATATCAGTTTCAGACTTATCAGAAAATAACATCAGGTTGCAATGTTTAGAGCTATCAAACAACATGTTACAGGAACTTATCATGGCAAACAAAGGCATGGCATGAATCTACTAATTGCATAGAACAAGACTACCTTACTTACCATCAGCCAAAAAGGATCAGAAGATATGATGGCACCCATGTAAACATAGAAAATTATATTACAGATTCAAACATGGCAGGAACAACGATAAGTAGGCATGTTGATGAGCTTGTACCACTCACCACAGAGAAATACATGGCATGGAAAGGCAACCAACAATAAGAAGACATGTTTATGAAACAAACCAAGGCAAGAACAAGTTCATAGCATGCAAGGATCAACTACAACAACCTTGGCAAAATTGAATAACATGTAAACAATCTGCCAGGAAACATTTTGGAGCAAAAGTAGAGCACAAAAATGACAAGCTAGACTACTCCATAATTGCAAACAGGGGCATGAATGGATAGGTAATAACTTTATGTTCAAAACATCCTTACTGAAGTATTTCAAAATATGCATGGATCTCTCTGTAGCATCAAGTTTACATGGCATAAAAATTACAACAGAACAGGGACTGAAATCAGCAACATCACGAAGCCTAGTTTGCATGCTTGTTCTAGTCACCACATTGATCACAAAAATACATGGCATACACCACTGTAAATATGGCATGACATAGATCAAATCACATGTAGACATCAACCTCATAGGATGCACACATCAAACATGGCAAAAATGACAAATGAGCATGTTCTGTTAACACACAGCAGACAACATCATATAGCACTCTTGCAACGATGATTCGGGCATCAAGATGAACTCAAATGAACATGGTGCAATGGAATGAAATGAAGTACTCGTTGAGACGAACAATTTGATATATTACACGCAGAAAAACGGAGCTGTATGCATGGAGATATGATGCGATGAACATGGCAACATTATGCAAAATATTAGGGACTTAGTCATTTTTTGAAGAAAAAAACAGGCGAGCGCAGTATGACTAAATGTCGCCCAGGCGTGGGATAGGGCTGGCGGGCCGCTCACCTAGTAGGCTGCAGGCCCAGGTCGGTGGAGGTGAGGCGGGCCGGTGGGGGAAGCCGGGCTGGGCCGAGGAGGGGTCGCAGGCCCATGTGGCCGGCGGCCTGTCGTCGTTCTCCTCGTGTGTGAGGCGCAAAAGCAAGATGCAAGGGGCGGCAGCTCCCGAAGTCAACGGTGGGGCAGCAGCATCTCCGGCAGGTGAGGGTAGTGGGAAGGACCGGAGAGGATGGATCCGGGCGGATCTAGCCCCGACAAATCCATTCTCGGCGACGGATCCGAGCGCGGCGGAGCTCCATGGGGGCCATGGCGCGCTGCAGCAGAGGGAGGGAGAGGTTAGAGGAGGAAGGAGATGAGAGGAAGCGAGAGCTGGGCGATGCTGGCCTAGGGGTCGGCGGCGGGGGAACCTACCGGCGGCGGGGCGCTCCGGCGAAGGTCCGACGAGGCGGCAACGAGGCGATGGCGGGGACGGGAGCTCGGGAGGAGGTCGGGCTTGCGGGAGAACGGGGACGCGGCGGCTGCCCCGGGCCCCGATGGGCTTGCGCGGGCCGCGTGCGGGCTCGGGCGGGCCGCGGCGAAGTGGGGAAGCAGGGGCACGACATGGCAGCGCCTGGTTGGCTGCGCGCGTCGCCAGCGGCGGGGTTGGACGATGGGGGCGCGACAAGTGGCGGCGGGGTGCTGGCTGGGCATGGATTTCGAGGAGAGGAGGTGGGAGGCGGCTGGCTGATGGTTCGTGTCGGAGTATTGGGCCATGGGTAGTCTAACCCGAGTCCCAGGACGTTTCAAGACATCGGGGCAGGCCGCGCCCCTCAAGCCGAGTCCCAGGAGCGACTCCAAGACAAGCCGAGTCCCAGACGGCGACTCCGAGATAAGCTGACTCCGAGCTGGCGACCTCCAGAAAGGCCGACTATGGAGAGTCGGCCCATGACTCCTCCCTCATCCCGAAGTACGATGTGGGGTACAGTCACGGCGTGGCTGTTCCCCCCTGCTTACGAAGGGCCGGCGTGGCTGCAGTGAGCCGTATCGCTGGAAGATCTCCGGCGAGGCGCGGCACTGTTGCCATGCCTGCCCTGACCTCGGCCACAGTGCACCACACACTGTGCCCATGATGCCCGCCTGTACGGCCCGAAGACGGCGGGGCCGCCTGTCAGTGGGTGGGCCGAAGGCAGCCTGGGCGCCCCGAAGACGGACCTGTGGGAGTCGGCCTCCTTGGAGTCGGCCGACTCCTCCCCAGGGCCCCACGAGCCATTAACTAGATAGGATGGGGAATGGCGACAGTGATCGCCTAATAGATGGTGGCACTATTGTCACGACCCAATGACCGAGCCTGCGTCATCAGGAGTGCCGCTATAATATCAAGCCTGTCCGCGGGACCCGCCAGTCGGCGGGCCCCAGAAGCCGGCGGGGAAGACGTCGGCCTGAGAGACAGACGGCTGGGACCCGCGCCTAGCCGGATTACTATTGTACCCCCGGGGGGTAGGCCTATATAAACCCCCGGGGCACCCATGCAAAGGGTTCGGACCTAGATAGAGATAGACCAAATAGCATAGGGAGGAGAGAGCTAGCCTTGCCCTCTCCTGCCTCCCGAAACAGCTCCAGGAGCACCATAGTAGTCACTTTGCCTTAGTGATCGTGCGGAGACCCCGCAGAGCAGCAGTAGGGGTGTTATCTCCTAGGAGAGCCTTGAAGCTGGGTAAGTTCCGCCGGCGTGCATGTCTTCGCCTCATCCCGCTTCCACGCACCGGCGACGTTCTACTCGCTCCCACCATGATAAGCCATCCTTTGGCATATGTCGTATCCAACCCCCGACATTTGGCGCCCACCGTGAGGCGAGGTGCACCGTCGTCCGGAGATCTGCTCTAGACAGGAACCCTATTCCTCCCCGGCGAGCACAGCCAGCCCGGCACGCCGGATGACGTCTATGCCGACGCACTGCACGGCGCTAAGATCGCATGTGCGGCCAGCTGCCTTGCCGATCTTATCAGCAAGGTTCGCCTCTCCGATGAGCCTGCGTCCGATGCAGGCACGAGTGTCCCCGAGAGCCTCCCCGCGGGCCTCCTCGACCAACTCCACATCGGCGGCGAGCCTGCCGCGGACCTGGAGTCCATAGGATCCACCGACCCGATGCTGGTCGACTCTGACACCGCGTCGCTCGACGCGTTCCCCACCAACGTGGTGGTCTACGACGAGCCGCTCCCTTACGCGGGGAGCGGCGGAAGCACCGTCACTGAGGTCCTCGTCCTCGACCACGGCGAGCGCTCCGGCGAAGGAGCGCACAACCCACTTGACGCGGCCCTGCGAGGACTTGAAGCGCGGATTCTGGAAGATGCCGACGCCGAGACGCTGGAGGCGCTCCGCCTTCATCTCGTCGAGGGCGCGAAGAAGCTGGCAAGCATGAGGCGCTTGTCAGAAGCTTACCAACACGAGATGGATCGCGCCGTAGGCGGCTCGCCGGCTTCGACTGGGCCTAGCCGCCTAGGCGCGGTCCGACAGCGCGGCGCGGCAATCGCCAACCTCTTCGGGGCTGATCGCCCTGTGTATGCCACGCCCGCAGAGAATATCCGTGCCGCCCAGGCGGCGGCAGACGAGCTCGACAACTTCAAAGGCGAAGAGCGCCGCCTAATGACGGAGCGAGTTCAGCAGCTCCTCGACGCGGCTGCCGCGCAGAATGATGCCGGCTACCGCACCGAGGCGCCGCAGCGCCAAAACGACGACCCACCGCCTCGCCGAGACCAAGGTGCAACGTCTCGGACACCGACTAGCGGGGCCCATGGGAAGAAGGACAAGGAGCCGACTGTCAGCCACAGTCGGACTCACATCACCATCGAGCGCGACCAAGACGGCCGCCCCAAAGCGGTGGAACGGCAGGACGACTACCTGCCTCCCCCTCCTCGCAGAGAAAGGCGAATCTCCCCGCCGCCCGTGGAACATCCGACTCTCGGCGACCGCCTTGGCCGCCGAGAGGGAGTCGGAGAGAACGACGCCCGCCACCGGATCGACCGACTCCACCGATCCCTGGCGCTGGAAGAAGAAGACGAGTTGGGTCCCCCATGCTTTGGACCCCGCATCCAAGATGAGCCCTTCCCCAAAGGGTTCACGCTCCCCTGAGACACGCCCAAATATAATGGCACCGTGAAGCCAGAAGATTGGCTGATCGACTACTCCACCGCCGTCAACATAGCGAACGACAACAAGCGTGTTGCCATAAGATACGTCCCGCTCATGCTCCAGGGCTCGGTCCGGACGTGGTTGAACAGTCTGAAGCCTCGCAGCATCAACAGCTGGGTCGACTTCACCGAGGCTTTCGTCCGCAACTTCACCAGCACGTACAAGCAACCTCCCAAGCCACGCCAACTCTCCTTGTGCGTGCAAGGCCCTGACGAGTCTACTCGCGACTACCTCACGCACTGGGGTGAACTCCAGAACTCCTGCGAGGGCGTGCACGAGGTGCAGGCCATCGAGTACTTTACTGTCGGGTGCAGAGAAGGCACCCTCCTCAAGCACAAGCTCCTCTGCGACGAGCCGAAGACCCTCGATGAGCTGCTGATCACAGCGGACAAGTACGCCACGGCCGACTCCTCCATGAAGGCGGAGATTCGGGTCAGCACAACTGGCAAAGTCTCCCCTCAGGCTCCAAGAACTCCGGCTAGAGACACCAGTCGGCGGCAACAGCAGAATGACCAGAAGCGCAAAGCCCCGCAGCCGGCTTCCAATAGTCAGCAAGTGGCAACAGCAAAGGACCAGCAGTTGGAGGGACCGCCTCCGACGAAGCGACAGAAGGGCGGCAAGTCCAACTGGCTGCCGGCTTTCTCCTACGAGCAGACTCTAGACGGTCCCTGCAAGTTCCACAGCGGCGTGAAGCCGTCAAACCACACCACCAGGAAATGCCACTGGCTGACCAGAATCGCCAAGGGGGACGGCCTGCTCCCTCCCCCTCCTGCTGGACCGCCTCCTCCACAGCCGCCCCAGCAGCCGGCCGTCAGGCCAGTCGGCGCGATACAAAACGAGTTCTCGGATGAGCACGGAGCCTATGTGGTGTTCACCAGTGTAGCGGATGACCGACGCAGCAGGCGCCAACAGCAGCAAGAAGTGAATGCGGTTGCGACAAGTACTCCAGAGTTCATGCATTGGTCCGAAAAGCCTACCAGTTGGAGCAGAGATGATCACCCAGAGGTGATGCCGAGTCCAGGCTCCTACGCCTTGGTCTTAGGCGCCACACTCGCCACTAATAGGCGGGCCGCTCACTTCTCGCGGGTATTGATAGACGGAGGCAGCAGTATCAACATCCTGTACAAGGATACAATGGAGAAATTAGGAATCAAGCGAAGACAGCTTCAGAGCTGCTGGACTGTGTTCCACGGAATCGTCCCTGGCCTTTCCTGCTCACCAATCGGCAAGATCCTGATAGATGTCCTCTTCGGAGACAAGGATCATTTCCGCCGAGAGCCAATTTGGTTTGAGGTGGTGGACCTTGAAAGCCCATATCACGCATTGCTTGGCCGACCCGCCTTGGCCAAGTTCATGGCGGTCCCCCACTACGCCTACCTCAAGATGAAGATGCCGAGTTCCAAGGGAATCCTAACTGTGTCTGGCGACTACAGGAAGTCGTCCACTTGCGCGGCCGAAAGTAGTCGACTGGCCGAGTCCTTGGTGATCGCGGCCGAGAAACGGCTTCTTGATCGGGTCGTGGCGATGGCCGGCAAGCAGCCCGCCCGACCCCAAGGAGTCGGAAGCAGAAGGATCATTCAAGCCAAAGAAACAAAGAAGATACCGTTGGACCCAGAGCACCGGGAGAGATACGCTGTCATGGGCACAGGCCTTGACAGCAAATAGGAAGGCGAGCTCATCGATTTCCTCCGTGAGAATCGCGACATCTTCGCGTGGTCCCCCAAGGACATGCCTGGTGTCCCGACGGAATTCGCCGAGCACAACTTACACGTCCGGTCTGATATGAAGTCCGTCAGGCAGCCCTTGCGCCGCCTGTCAGAAGAAAAAAGAAGAGTTGTTGGAGAAGAAATAGCCCGGCTCCTGGCAGCCGGCTTCATCATGGAAGTGTTTTTTCCAGAGTGGCTGGCAAACCCAGTACTGGTGTTGAAGAAGAACAAGCAGTGGCGGATGTGCATTGATTACATGAGCCTCAACAAAGCTTGCCCCAAGGACCCATTTGCTCTGCCGAGAATCGATCAGGTGATAGACTCCACAGCCAGATGCGAGCTGCTGAGTTTCCTAGACGCATATTCAGGATATCACCAGATCAAGCTGAACCCGGCTGACAAACTGAAGATCGCCTTCATCATGCCGTTTGGAGCCTTCTGCTACCTAACCATGACATTCGGCTTAAGAAACCCCGGCGCCACCTTTCAGCGTTGCATGCAGAAGTGCCTCCTGAAGCAACTCGGCAGAAATGCCCACGTCTATGTGGATGATGTAGTGGTGAAGACGGAGAAGCATGGAACCTTGCTGGAGGACCTCAAGGAAACATTTGAGAATCTGCGCCGATTCCAGATCAAGCTCAACCCAGAGAAGTGCGTTTTTGGAGTACCAGCCGGCCAGCTCCTCGGTTTCCTGGTCTCCGAACGAGGCATAGAGTGCAATCCTGTGAAGATCAAGGCCATCGAGAGGATGGAAGCACCCAGACGACTGTTAGATGTGCAGAAGTTCACCGGCTGTTTGGCATCCATCAGCCGATTCATTAGTCGGCTGGGCGAGAAGGCTCTCCCCTTGTATCAGCTCATCAAGAAGACGACCTTCTTTGAGTGGACTCCCAAGGCGGACGAGGCTTTTCTCCAACTAAAGAAGATGTTGACTACTCCTCCTGTGCTGGCGGCTCCGACTCCCAAAGAGCCCATGCTCCTATACATTGCCGCCACCAGCCGAGTAGTCAGCACAGTCATTGTAGTCGAGCGCAAGGAGGAAGGCAAGGCGCTGCCTGTCCAGAGACCGGTATATTACTTGAGCGAGGTACTGTCAGCCTCCAAGCAGAACTACCCCCATTACCAGAAGATGTGCTACGGCGTGCATTTTGCCGCCAAGAAATTGAAGCCTTACTTCCAGGAGCATCCAATCACTATGGTCTGCACAGCTCCACTGGCCGAGATCATCGGAAGCCGAGATGCTTCTGGCCGGGTGGCCAAATGGGCCATCGACCTGGCCCCCTACACCATCTACTACGAGCCCCGCACCGCCACCAAGTCGCAAGCACTGGCCGACTTCCTCGTCGACTGGGCCGCGACCCAGTATCTGTCGCCAGCGCCCGACTCCACCCATTGGCGGATGCACTTCGACGGCTCCAAGATGCGCACCGGCTTGGGAGCCGGCGTCATTCTCACTTCCCCCAAGGGTGACAAGCTCAGATATGTGCTGCAGATCCACTTCGCCGCCTCCAACAACGTGGCCGAGTACGAGGCGCTCATCCACGGGCTTCGGCTTGCCAAAGAACTCGGCATTCGCCGGATCGTGTGTTATGGCGACTCTGACTTGGTGGTCCAGCAATCATCTGGCGATTGGGACGCCAAGGACGCAAATATGGCGAGCTATGGTTTCCTCGTCCAGCAACTCAGTGGATACTTCGAGGGGTGCGAGTTCCTCCACGTGCCAAGGAATGACAACGACCAAGCAGACGCCTTGGCACGAATCGGCTCCACCCGCCAGGCAATACCATATGGTATCGCCCTCCAGCGCCTCCTCAAGCCTTCTATCAAGCCGTCACCAGAATCAGATTCAATCTTTGTGCCGGCTCCGCCTGAGGAAGACGGATCCGACTCCAAGGAACACACAATCGAAGCCGGCCCGGGGACTGCAGTGGCAAGATCGAAGACTCCAGAGCTCGGCCCGGGGACTGCTCCAGTCGGCCCCGGGACTGTCAAATCAGCAAGCGGCTGCGGACTCCAACCCGCCACCTCCCAGCCCAGCCGCCCTTGTCCAAGTCACACTAGTGGTAGTTGAGGAAATAGCAGCACCTTCATGGGCCCAGCCCATCCTCAGGTTCTTAGTAAACAGAGAGCTGCCAACCGATGAAATCTTGGCTCGACAAGTGCAACGCCGAGCAGCAGCCTACACCATAGTCAACAGAGAGCTGGTCAGGCGCAGCGTTACCGGCGTCTTCCAACGCTGTGTCGAGGCAGAACAAGGCCAAGCAATCCTTAGAGACATCCATGAGGGCGAGTGCGGTCACCACGCGGCCTCTAGGGCACTCGTCGCCAAAGCCTTCCGGCACGGTTTCTTCTGGCCAACCGCCCTGGAAGAGGCCAAAGAGTTAGTCCAAAAGTGCAAGGGGTGCCAGATTTTCCGTTCCAAGCCACTTCAGCCAGCTTCCGCACTCAAGACTATCCCCATCGCCTGGCCCTTTGCAGTCTGGGGCCTGGACATGGTGGGACCATTCACGACGGCACGAGGTGGCTTGACTCACCTACTTGTCGCAGTGGACAAGTTCACCAACTGGGTGGAGGTGAAACCCATCAAGAAGTTGAATGGTCCGACTGCAGTGACCTTCATCGCTGACATCACAACTCGGTACGGCATCCCACACAGCATCATCACCGACAATGGCACGAATTTCGCCAAAGGCGCCTTGGCCCGTTTCTGCGCGACCCAGGGCATCCAACTGGACTTAGCGTCCATTGCCCATCCGCAGTCAAACGGCCAGGTGGAGCGAGCGAACGGCCTCATCTTATCCGGCATCAAGCCTTGACTCGTCGTACTGCTAGAGCGATCTGCCGGCTGTTGGCTTGAGGAGATGCCAGCCGTCCTCTACAGTTTGCGCACGACTCCAAACAAGTCAACCGGCTTCACACCCTTCTTCCTCGTCTATGGTGCCGAAGCCGTCATCCCAACGGACATAGAATTCGACTCCCCGCGAGTCACCATGTACACCAAGGAAGAAGCAGAAGAAGCACGTCAAGACGGCGTCGATCTGCTGGAAGAGGGCCGGCTATTGGCACTCAGCCGGTCCAGCATCTACCAGCAGAGTCTGCGTCGATACTACAACAGGAAGGTCAGGCCAAGATCTTTCCAAGAAGGCGACCTTGTGCTCTGCCTGATCCAGCGAACAGCCGGCCAGCACAAGCTGTCGGCACCTTGGGAAGGCCCCTTTGTCATCAGCAAGGTGCTAGGGAACGACGCCTACTATCTGATCGACGCTCAGAAGCCCCAAGCGCACAAGAGGGACGACTCCGGCAAAGAGACAGAGCGCCCGTGGAATGCAAATCTTCTTCGAAGATTTTACAGTTGATGTAGTATGTATCGCACTACCCCTTTGTATTAAAGTACTAAGACTTTGGGCCCCCCGAGACGAGCTCGGGGACTGCCTTTTTTGTTATCTGTATGATAAGAATTATGCCTTCGAGTACATTACTTTCATTACAAGCCGCTTGGCACCGGGCCAGACTAGTCGACCCGGGGACTCACCGCCTTGCGCTATGAGGAGCTTCCCGCAGTCAGACAAGTAGTGCGCGGTGCCCAATCCGCCTCCTGGCAAAGCCGCAGCTCGCAGAGCGACTGTGAGGCAGGCAGGAGTGAGGAAGAATGGGCGCCCACACGAAAAGTGGCTAAGGACCTAAAGCACGAACATAGCATAAGACGGCCTCCAGCATTTCTGAAGCAGAAAGCCGACTCATGAGTAGTCGGCTCGCCATCTTTATTAACCTCTATCAAGGACGGCCGACTATTAGGTAGTCGGCCTGTCACTTTCTATCCGACTTTTTAAAGAAACTCTAATAGGCCAAGTACTTGCCTTCCCGAAGTAGCCAAGCACATGACCCAGCGACAGTCCGCAGAGCGGCTGTCCGACTAGCAAGGCAGCGACTAAAGGAAGGCGGCAAAGGGAAAAGCCTAAAGAGCAGTAAGCAAGGAAAGACGGAAATCGGATAAATATTTACATAGGCCCTTGGCCGAATCTTCGAATAGAAGTTCAAGATACACCCCGCGGGTGGAATTGTTCGAATCTAACAAAGTTTCAAAAGATTACTAAGACAGACAAGCAGAGGTGGAAAAGGCAGCCTAGGAGGCGGCATCGGGGATCGGAGGATCGGAGGAGACGATGTTGTCAGGCGCCGGGGCAGTCGGCTGGGCGGTCTCGGTTTGATCGCCTCCGCCGGCAGTCGCCTTCTCTCGACGCGACTAGTTGCTGGAGGCGCGGTCGAGCTGAGGCTGGCCGCCTGCTCCGTCTTCTGGCACCTCTGCCTCGCCTTCGACCTCCACCTCGTCCTCCTCCTCGGTGCTGGAGTCGATCACCTCTGCCGAGTCCTCGCCATACTCCGGGTTCATCCCGAACCACTCTGGCAGCACTTCCTCGCCGCCTTCAGCCCGCTCGGGCACGAAGACACTGGTGTCCGTGTACTCGGCGATGGCCGCCGCACGCTCGATAAGGGCGCCCTCCACGGCCTCCAGCTCGGCCTGGGCTTCTGACCGGAACGCGGCCAGATGGTCCAGGTCCAGCCCTGGATACCATGCCTTGACGAACTCCAAGGCCCGGCGCGCTCCGGCCCGGGCCGAGGAGCCCTTCCAACCTTCAAGATGGTCGGTGGCGACTTCCAGCTAGTCGGCGGTCCGACTGGCTGTGCGCAGAGCCGGCATGTCCGGCCACAAAGCGGCAACCGTCTGGGCGCTGGCACGCTGAAGCTGGCACATCCACCGGTGGGCCGGACGAAGATGGGCTTCAATGCTCAGGAGCTGCTCATCGATGGTTCGGGGGGCATTGGCGGTGATCACCTCACCGTCTGCGCTTCGCGCCTCACGAGCAGCCTCGATGGCTAGAGGGACTGCCTGCGAGTGACCAGGGAAGAAGTCTGCCAAGACAAAAAAGAAGCAAGTCGAAAAATCAGAAGTCGGCCTGACACATAGTCAGAAGCCCGAAGAAACGAAAGAAACGTACCATCAACGATATCCTCGATCTCGTGGAAGCCGGAGGTCAGCATCGCCTCCCTGTCAGTCCAGGAGGAGTGCTCGCTCTCGAACTCGGCCAAGAGAGCGGCTTCTTTCTTCTCGGCCTCGTCCTGCGCCTTCTTGAGCAACTCCTTCTGCTCGGCCAGCTGCGCCGCCAGCAGTTCGCGCTCCGCGGCAAGCTTGCCACACTCCTCCTCCTTGGCACGCCGGGAGGTATTGGCCTCGCCCAACTGCTCCTGAAGAGCGGCGTTGGCTTCTGAAGAACGAAAGAAGAGACAAATAAGTCGTCAGCAAAGAAGATCGTCGGGAAGATCCGGCCCGACTGCTCAGCAGTCGGCCCGAATCTTGGGGACTACAGCCCACGGGTGCGCCAGCGCGCCCCCGCGAAGAAGAAGAACTTACTCCGGCTTTCCGACAAGTCGGCAGCCCGCTTGCTCAACTCCTCAACATTGCGGTTGAAGGCAGTGGCGCGGAGGTTGTGATACTCCTGCAATAAGTCATTGATGACAAAGTCAGTATTTGGAACTCGCCAGAGGGAGTTCCGAACCTCCTGCTCAGCAGCCGGCCCGGAACTCGGGGACTACACCCAGTGGGTGCGCTGGCGCGCCCCCACAGAGAAAAATAAGAATCAAAAAGGAAAAGAAACTTACTCGGACGGCCGTCCGCTGCCAGATGGGCCCTGGTGCAAGTCTGAAGGGCGTCGCCTTCAGCGCGCAGCTTCGCCTGAACGTCCAGAAGCGCTTGATTCAGCGGCCCGGTGCCGCCTCCGCGCAACCACCCGGTGGGTGCGGCGCTTGTGGCCTCGGCGTCTAAGGTTGCCGAGCTGGCGGCGCCGGGGTCCCGAGGTCGCGGCGCCGAAGTCGCCCTCTCAAGACGGCGGCGCACCGGCGAGGCGACTTGGAGAAGCAGCCGTGCCTCGGCCTCGTCCGTGACCGGCGGCTCCGACGGACCCACCGGCTGTTTGCCGTGCGGTCTCCCAGACGGCGGTGGAGGCGGCGGTGGCGGCACGAGAGTGTCCGACATAGAAGCCTCACCGCTCTCCTTCTCCACGACGGGGTTCTCGGTGCTGGCCTCCCCGGTCTGCCCCGTGAACTCCGGAGGCGGTGGTGCAGACGACAGTGGGGGGACGAGCATCGCCGATCGGCGACGCGCGGCCTCCTCGGCACGCCGTCTCGCCGCAAGGGCGGCTTCGGCATCCTCCAGCTTCTTCTGGGCGGAGGCGGCCGCCCTGTCGGCCTCTGCCTTCTCCAGACGTTCGGCCTCCTCCTCCTCGCGCTTCTCCCGCGCATTTCGCTCTGTCGCCTCCCGGAGGTCGGCGGCAGGGTCGGCCCGCCGAGTATTGGTGGACGTCTCTGCCGACCCCATGACGGAGGGGACGACGACTCTCACAAGGGAAAGAGGGGCCCTGAAGAAGAATGGAGGGAGTATAAAAGAAGACTCGGACAAGATTCAACGAAGGAAAATAAAAAAAGCGTAAAGACTTACGCAGAGACTAGCGGCGGCCTTCTCACTTCCCTTCGGAAGCGGTTGGCCTTCGCGGCCGCCTCCTCCCGTTTGGTCATGGCGGCCGCCCCCTTGAACTTCTTCAATTTGCCGCCGGGCGCACTCGGCCCAGCGTGACGCCTCTTCGCGCCGCCTTGGCCGGCCAGGCCGCCGAAGGAGCCGGCGCCCGACGAGCCGACCCTCGGCTAGTGGCGCGGAGCGACTTCCCCTTCGGCGTCGTTGTCAGACCAGTCGGCGAAGGTGGTCGAGGGCCTGAAGTCGCCTTCTGCTCCTTCTCCCCCGCCTTCGGCGTCGGCTTCCATCGCCGCCGCCCCCAAGTCGGGGTCATCGATGTCGCTGTCCGCACGATCAGGAACATATTCGCGGGGCTGTCTCGTGGCGCCGACTGCAGGCTGCATAAGGGGATTCTAGCTCAGAAGAAACCGACAAGAGTCAGAAGCCGGAGTCGACCGCAAAGAAGACAAAACAACAGAGGGACGCGACTTACCACTCGTGGGGGGTTGTCGCGCGAGTACGGCTCCTTGCCGAACTGCCAGTCCTCCCCGAACTCGCAGTTCGCGATATAATTCACCATGTTTTCCACCTCCGTGCGGGGCATCTCCTTGGTGCTCATCCGACTCGGGTCTCAGAGGCCACTCATCTGACAGATCAGGTGAGGCCGGCCTTGGAGCAGGAGAACTCGGCGCGCCACGAAGGCGGCCAGCAAGTCGGCCCCGACGAGACCCTCCGACAGCGTCAAGACTCGGAGTCGCGCTACGGCGGCGGCTCCGGCGGGAGTCAGCGTCTTGACTCGGTGAGACCAGCTGGGGAGCCTCCCAGTTAGGGGGGTGGCGTTCTAAGGCGGCAGGTTGACCCAGTCGCTGTCGGAGGCGAGGTTCTTCACATAGAAGTATGAGCGCTGCCACATCTTCACCGACTTGATCAGCGTGATGGGAGGAAAGGGGTTGTCGGCCGTCGAGCGCCGCATCGCGATAAAGGCGCCGCACTGAGCCGGCATGCCGGCGATGTGCGTGCCGAGCTTAGAAGAGAAGAATTCTCCCCACAGCTCGATGGTGGGGAGAACGCCGAGGAAACCTTCGCATAGAGTGGCGAAGGCGGAGAGCAACACCACCGTATTTGGAGTGAGGTGGTGCGGTTGAAGGCTGTGGAACTCCAAGAACGAGCGGAAGAAGTCGCTCGCCGGCAGCCCCAGGCCGCGCATGAGGTGCGAGCGGAAGATGACCCGCTCGCCCTCCTCCGGCGCCGGCCGGATCTCCCCCTCCGGCGCGGCGCGGGCGCGCACGAGGTCTGCGCTGGGGAGACGGCGTGTCCGGCGGAGGAACTCGATGTGTTCCTCTTCTACCTTCGAGCCATCCTACACGCCGGAGCGCACGGCGGGGGCTGCGGCGGAGGAAGAGCTCATCGCCGTGGTATGGAGTGGTCTTGCTCAACGACGGAGGCAGGAGGGAGAGAAAGCA
>NC_041391.1:135799844-135803743 GCF_002162155.2 Triticum dicoccoides
CGATAGTGGCGGGCCCCACCTGACGGCCCGTCCCGTTGCGCGCGTGGGCAGGTAGACTGCCCTCTCCACGTGGCGCCGCGCGATAGGACCGCCCTGATGGCTGCGGGGAAGCGTATCAGGCATGCCGCCTGGTTTCCCGCCGCGACTTTCGAGCTGCGGCTCTTCGCTGAACATCCGACTCTCGATAGTCGGCCCAAGGGAAGACGGCGGCCGAGTTCCAGAGTCCGCTCCTGGAAGGTTGAAACTGTTGAAGCCCCACAATGCAGCGTCCGTAGGGCTTCACCAGCTTCGGGGACTACTGTCAGAGTATTGGGCCACGGGTAGGCTAACCCGAGTCCCAGGACCTTTCAAGACATCGGGGCAGGCCGCGCCCCTCAAGCCGAGTCCCAGGAGCGACTCCAAGACAAGCCGAGTCCCAGACGGCGACTCTGAGATAAGCCGACTCCGAGCTGGCGACCTCCAGAAAGGCCGACTATGGAGAGTTGGCCCATGACTCCTCCCTCATCCCGAAGTACGATCTGGGGTACGGTCACGGCGTGGCCGATCCCCCCTTGCTCACGAAGGGCCGGCGTGGCTACAGTGAGCCGTATCGCTGGAAGATCTCCGGCGAGGCGTGGCACTGTTGCCATGCCTGCCCTGACCTCAGCCACAGTGCGCCACGCACTGTGCCCACGACGCCGGCCTGTACGGCCCGAAGACGGCGGGGCCGCCTGTCAGTGGGTGGGCCGAAGGCGGCCTGGGCGCCCCGAAGACGGACTTGTGGGAGTCGGCCTCCTTGGAGTCGACCGACTCCTCCCCAGGGCCCCACGAGCCATTAACCAGATAGGATGGGGAATGGCGACAGTGATCGCCCGATAGATGGTGGCACTGTTGTCACGACCCAATGACCGAGCCTGCGTCATCAGGAATGCCGCTACAGTATCAAGCCTGTCCGCGGGACCCACCAGTCGGCGGGCCCCAGAAGCCGGCGGGGAAGACGGCGGCCTGAGAGACAGACGGCTGGGACCCGCGCCCAGCCAGATTACTATTGTACCCCCGGGGGGTAGGCCTATATAAACCCCCCGGGGCACCCATGCAAAGGGTTCGGACCTAGATAGAGATAGACCAGATAGCACAGGGAGGAGAGAGCTAGCCTTGCCCTCTCCTGCCTCCCGAAACAGCTCCAGGAGCACCATAGTAGTCACTTTGCCTTAGTGATCATGCGGAGACCCCGCAGAGCAGCAGTAGGGGTGTTATCTCCTAGGAGGGCCCTGAAGCTGGGTAAGTTCCGCCGGCGTGCATGTCTTCGTCTCATCCCGCTTCCAGGCACCGGCGACGTTC
This sequence comes from Triticum dicoccoides, assembly GCF_002162155.2. Taxonomy (NCBI): domain Eukaryota; kingdom Viridiplantae; phylum Streptophyta; class Magnoliopsida; order Poales; family Poaceae; genus Triticum; species Triticum dicoccoides. The sequence goes on from NC_041391.1 coordinate 135,801,165, forward strand.
TACTCGCTCCCACCATGATAAGCCATCCTTTGGCATATGTCGTATCCAACCCCCGATAGTTCGATCGCCATCAGATGGCTCCGGAGCGGAGAGGGTCTAGGTGAGTGGATAGTGGGCTGCAAAGAGAAAGGGGGGTTTCGGGCTACGCGGTTAACCGTTGGAGTATCAAACGACCTCCAAATGGCACGAAACTTGACAGACGGTCTACCGGTGGTATACCAAGGCCGCTTGGCAAGAGTCGGTCCATTTCGAGAACGTTTAACACCCGCTGACAACAAGAGACAAAACAGGGACGCCAGAAGACATAGGAGTGCCGGATCGCAAAACGGACAACGGGGAAAAGGCTCGGATGCATGAGACGAACACGTATGCGATGCAATGCAATGCACATGATGACACAAAGCGAATGATGACATGGCAAAATGCAACACGCAAGCAAATGACATGGCAACGACGGCAATTAACTGGCAGACACCTGGCGCATCGAATCCGGGGCGTTACACCAAATCCCACTGTTGGTTATTGACCGGAGAGTCGTCTCGGTCATGTCTGCGTGTCTCCCGAACCCGTAGGGTCTACACACTTAAGGTTCGGTGATGCTAGGGTTGTAGAGATACTAGTATGTGGTAACCCAAAAGTTGTTCGGAGTCCCGCATGAGATCCCGGACGTCACGAGGAGTTCCGGAATGGTCCGGAGGTGAACAATTATATATAGGAACTCCAGTTTCGGCCATCGGAAAAGTTTCAGGGGTCACCGGTATTGTACCGGGACCATCGGAAGGGTCCCGGGGGTCCATCGGGTGGGGCCACCTATCCCGGAGGGCCCCATGGCTGAAGTGGGGAAGGGAACCAGCCCCTGGTGGGCTGGTGCACCCCCCTTGGGCCTCCCCTGTGCCTAGGGTTGGAAACCCTAGGGGTGGGGGGCGCCCCACTTGACTTGGGGGGCAAGTCCCCCCCCCTTGCCCCCCCTTGAAATGGGATCTCTAGGGGGCCGGTGCACCCCCCCAGGGCCCCTATATAAATAGGGGGGAGGGAGGGCTGCGCACCTCTGCTCCTGGCGCCTCCCTCTCCCTCCGTACCACCTCTCCCTCTCGCTGAGCTTGGCGAAGCCTTGCCGAGATCACCTCTACTTCCACCACCACGCCGTTGTGCTGCTGGATCTCCATCAACCTCTCCCTCCCCCTTGCTGGATCAAGGAGGAGACGTATTCCCCAATCGTACGTGTGTTGAACGCGGAGGTGCCGTTCGTTCGGCACTAGGATCTCCAGTGATTTGGATCACGACGAGTACGACTCCCTCAACCCCGTTCTCTTGAACGCTTCCGCGCGTGATCTACAAGGGTATGTTGATGCACTCCTCTCTCTCGTTGCTAGATGACTCCATAGATTGATCTTGGTGAAGCATAGAAAATTTTTATTTTCTGCAACATTCCCCAACAGGTTGCGATCGGCGGTGCAGAACATGAATGAAAATAACTGGATAGAGATTTTATGTCCGTGTCGAAGATGCAAAGGAGGAGTTTGGCTCGACCCCTATAAGGATGGTCGTTTGATGGCACACCTGCTCATGACTGGTTTCACGGATGGCTATACTCGGTGGATAATTGAATATGATGATGATGAGGACGCCGACGGGGCAGCCAATGATGACACGGGGCCAGACGAAGAGATGATCGATAACGGCGACGGAGAAGGGGTCGAAAATGGCAGCGGGGAAGAGGCCGGACATGATGGCAAAGAAGAGGCAGGACATGGCGGCGGAGAAGAGGCCGGACATGGCGGCGGAGAAGACGTGGACACGCTGCAACCTTCATCATTACTAAGTTCAATCGTGTGGGACCCTCTTCGAGACCTGCTTTTCAAGGAGACGAGTACCGATAGAGCTACTTCTAGAGAGGAGGCCAAGCTGGTGCAATTGGAGGTCGACTCGAACTCTCCATTGTATGATGGTTGTGATCCCGAGGTGACCCGCTTGAGTTTCACGCTCGAACCTCTAAAGACGAAGGCTAAAAAAATGGACCGACATAAGCCTGGATGAGCTTCTCAAGTACCTAAAGAAGGTTCTTCCCGCGGGGAGTCTATGTCCTACTAGTGTGGATAAGGCCAAGAAGACCGTGTGCTCTCTTGATCTTTTGCACATTATATACCATGCATGCATCAATGATTGCATCATTTATCGAAAGGAGCACACGGAAAAAACGAGCTGTCTAGTGTGCAATGCTTCTTGATACAAGAAGGCTAGAAAGAAATCTCCCTAAAAAGTTGTATGGTACTTACCAATCACTCCCCATCTGCAATGTTATTTTGTAGATCCGAAGGAAGCAAAGCTCATGCGTTAGCACACGGAGAGGAAAAATCGCGATGATGGTGATGATCCGAAGCTGAGACACCTCGCAGATGCAAGCCAGTGGAGTGCGTTCAACGCCGAATATCAATATTTCGCAGGTGATGAAAGGAACATTGTTTGTTATGCGGCACTGCTAAGTTAGCTGTATTGCATTTTGTCTTGACATGCGCTATTGCTAAGTTAGCTATAGCGCGTGTCCAGAAACGCGCTATTGCTATTTTGACTTAACCGCA
>NC_041391.1:135804071-135863194 GCF_002162155.2 Triticum dicoccoides
TAGGTTAATTTGTGCAATATAAATGTCATATGAACCCTAGATTGGTGCAGTGGCTATTTTTTTAGTGCTAGTTAGTAGGAACCCTAGGTTTCAAATTGTTGCTATTTTTAGTTAAAGCAATTATTGCTATTTAATTTTTTTAGTTAAAGAAATTGTTGCTATTTAAAGAAAAAACATAATTGATTAACACTAGTTAGTATGAACCCTAGTTAATTAGTATGAACCCTAGGACAGATTAGGTAGTATGAACCCTAGTTAGGATTAACCCTAGTTAGTATGAACCCTAGGTTTCAAATTAGGACAGAAATTTCGCTAGGTTTTCAAATTACGACAAAAAATTAGGTACATTTCAAATTATGATAGAAATTTAGTTGGTTTCAAATTATCACAGAAATTGAGGTAGGTTTCAAATTATTATAGAAATTCTCTCTTTTATGTTGTATAAATTCAGTGCAATATATAGGTTGATGTTATTCTGTTTTATAAATTCAATGCAAGTGGTTTGATGTGTATGTTGTGATAAAGAAGTATCCTTTCTAGTATATCTTTTGTAGGGAAAATGATCCGAGTGGCCTATGTTTCGCCGGAATGTTGATTCATTTCCATTCCGGTGAATTTCAGGCGCTCGATATGTCCACTTTTTAGCAAAGGTCATGCCGAAATTTCCCGTGAATTTCTGCATGACTTGTGCTAGAATGAAATTAGGCATATCGAGTGTCGGGATTTGCTGCGACGGGAATGGAACGACATTCCGGCAAATGATAAACCTTTTTTATGCCATTAATCATTTTATTATAGTTTAAGAATTAAATGAGGAGACTTAATCGTAAGAAACATGTCGAACAACGAAGAAACCGGGCCTTCTGACCATGGTGCAGACGAGATACAATATGACCGTGAACATGACTACCTCAACTTTTTGTCTAGTAAGCACGGTCAAGGTTTGCAGGGCGCCCTCGATGATGGTAGTGACGCTGACATCGACACTGATGGCACCAACACCGATGGCGGAGCCGACACTGGCGGGGAAGGTACCAGTGCCGAAGCCGCTAACAAAAAGAAGAAGCAGAAGAAGCAGAGGACACGAAAACCTAACAAACTCGGCATCGGATGACTGATGATTACAAAGATGTACCCTGGCAAGTTTGAGCCATTAGAGTCAGATGAACCTCGCAAGTTCTACGAGAACAAACTCGGATGCATCCTGCGAGAAACCGCGAGCATCAACGACAATGACTTAAGAGGTAAAGAAAATTTGAAGCACTTGCTCCTAACGAAGCTGCATAAGAGATTCCAGTTCCCCGGCCGGGATGACCGCATAGAAGAGTCGTGGGATGATACTGCCATGAAAAAGATTAACAATCACGCCATGGGCATGTTCGACAATAATTTGACCTCCTAGAAAGGGAGGGTGAAACGAGCTAGTGATGCTAATGAACCCCTGTCAAAGATTATGGAGGAAAATTCGACACTTATGGAAGAGGAGTTACAAAAGTTCAAGGACACTTTCGCTACCGACGCAGCCAAGGCTAAGGCTGAGAAATTCTAGGGGCTTCAGCAAAGGAACATGGAGAATCAACGCCTCGCAAGCCATGGCTACCTTGGCAAAAGGCCCATATGGGATAAGGAGGGCGCGGAACGTCAAGCCACGGGGATCCCAGACCCCTTCGCGAAGTTCAACGACCCCTTGCAGCGTGACTTCATCAGGGCCCGATGAGGGAGTCCTAGATTAGGGGTCCTCGGACAACCGGACTATATGCTTATGCCCGATTGTTGGACTATGAAGATACAAGATTGAAGACTTTGTTCCGTGTCCGGGTGGGACTCTCCTTTGCGTGGAAGGAAAACTTGGCAATTCGGATATGTAGATTCCCTTCTCTGTAACCGACTCTGTGTAACCCTAGCCCCCTCCGGTGTCTATATAAACCGTAGGGTTTAGTCCGTAGGACAAGAACAATCAGAATCATAGGCTAGCTTCTAGGGTTTAGCCTCTACGATCTCGTGGTAGATCAACTCTTGTAATACTCATATCATCAAGAATAATCAAGCAGGAAGTAGGGTATTACCTCCATAGAGAGGGCCCGAACCTGGGTAAACAACGTGTCCCTCACCTCCTGTTACCATTAGCCTTAGACACACAGTTCAGGACCCCCTACCCGAGATCCGCCGGTTTTGACACCGACAATGGTGCTTTCATTGAGAGTTCCACTGTGTCGTCACCATAAGGCTTGATGGCTCCTTCAATCATCTACAACGATGCAGTCCAGGGTGAGGTTTTCCTCCCCGGACAAATCTTTGTATTCATCGGCTTCTCACTGCGGGCCAACTCGCTTGGCCATCTGGAGCAGATCAATAGCTATGCCCCTGGCCATCAGGTCAGGTTTGGAAGCCTGAATTACACTGCCGACATCCACGGAGACTTGATCTTCAACGGATTCGAGCCCATGACAGGTGCACCCAACAGTCGCGACGAGCATGACCTAGATCTGCCATCAGAAGGCGTTCAGGAGATCACACCTGCAGCTGCCATGGCTTTAAATCCAGTGCAGATCGCACCATCCGAGGACGGGAGCATGGACCCTGCCACGGAAGTCGCATACTCAACGGCGATAGCGCCGAACATAGATTTCACTTCCAATAAGGTTTGTGTCACCGGACGCTCGGACTCGTTTCCGGCCACAGGCTCCGAACTGCGTATATCCGCACCCATCAAATCCAACTGGGCGCCGATCGTGGAGTTCAACTCCACGGACATTTTTCAGCACTCGCCCTTGGGCGACATGCTAAACTCGTTAATATCTCTCTCCTTGTTGGGAGACTTTTCGCTGAATTATGTCCGGCTCGAGTGGGAAGCGGACGACGAAGGGATTCGTCACCCACCCACCACCCACTTAATAGCCACTATCGACGACTTAACCGACGGGATTGATTTTGACTCCAAAGACATCGACGGTATGGACGACGATGCCGGAGAAGAATACGAACCACCGCCCACAGGACGTTGGATAGCTACCTCATCGTACAGCATATATATGGTGGACACACCCAAAGAAAACAATGGCGAGGAGCAGAAGGACGCAACGACTCCTGAGAAGCAGCCAAAGCGCCAATGTCAGCGGCGCCGCTCTAAACCCCGCCATATCAAAAACAGTGATACCAGTACAAGAAAGAATAACACCCCGGACGATGCCAAAGACAACGACGACCCCGCAGACCTAGCGATAGAGCAAGACGAGCAAGGGGACGGCAAACACAGTCCGGGGCCGCTGTCCGATCACAGCGATGCCGATGACAAAACCTACAAACCTGTCTCCGGAGAGGAGAACAGTCCAGACAACGACGCACGCATCATCCCGGAAAAACACTTGGAACAAGAGCACCTCCACAAGAGACTTATCGCCACCGCGAGGAGCTTGAAGAAGTAGAAGCAACGGCTTAAAGCCGCGCAGGCTACGCTCAACCACAGATGGAACAAAGTGTTCGACACCAAGGAAAGATACGGCGGTGATCGCCAGACAAAGAGCTACCCAAAGCGCAAGCTGCTGCCCGAATTCGACGACGAGGCTATAGTGCCCATTCCGCCTAAAAACAATATGGCTGATCTGCCGGACCGACCACCTCGTGGCCAAGACAGAGCGGTTAATGACGCCACACACAAGTCAGCACACGATCTACGTGAGCACCTGGACAATCTATGGATCTAGGAAACGTGTTCCTATGCAGGATCACGGCCACCAAACTGACTATACTGATCGGCTACCAGCTCGGAATCAACACCGAACACTATAGCCGTCGGACCAACGCCATGACACATCCAAGTATAGGGGCGCCGCACACCCCCTGTGCTTCACCGATGAGGTGCTGGATCATGAATTTCCAGAGGGGTTTAAACCCGTAAACATCGAGGCATACGATGGAATGACAGACCCTGCAGTCTGGATTGAGTACTTTATTCTTCACATTCATATGGCTCGCGGAGACGATCTCCACGACATCAAGTACCTGCCCCTCAAGTTGAAAGGACCAGCTCGGCACTGGTTGAAAAGCCTCCCCGAACGTTTCATTGGAAGTTGGGAGGAACTCGAGGACACTTTCAGGGCTAATTTTCAAGGGACATATGTACGACATCCAGATGCAGACGATTTAAGTCACATAATTCAACAACCCGGAGAGTCAGCCCGTAAGCTTTGGAACAGATTTCTCACCAAGAAGAACCAAATCGTCGACTGTCCGGATGTTGAAGCCCTAGTAGCTTTCAAACACAGTGTCCGGGATGAATGGCTTGCCAGACACCTCAGCCAGGAAAAGCCAAGGACAATGGCAGCCCTAACAACTCTTATGACCCGCTTTTGCGTGGGCGAGGACAGTTGGTTGGCCCAAAGCGGCACCAGCGATCCAGGCACATCTGAAATAAGGGGTGGCAATGAAAACCGCAACGCAATAAAAACAAGTGTCCAAACAATGAAGACAGCCCAGACAATACAGCGGTAAACGCCGGATTCAGGGGCCCTAGACCCGGTCAACGAAAAAAGTCATTCAAAGGCAGCAAAGATGGTCTGTCCAGCCTAAACAAAATTCTAGACAGGCCCTATCAGATTCATGGCACCCCCGAGAAACCTACGAATCACACCAACAGAGAATGCTGGGTTTTCAAGCAGGCCGGCAAGATAAACGCCGAACACAAAGGGAGGGAGCTGCCAAGTGAAAATGAGGACGAACCTCGCCAGCCGAACACTGGGGGACAGAAAAAATTTCCACCGGAGGTCAAAACAGTGAACATGATTTACGTCACCCACATACCAAAGAGGAAGCGCAAACACACACTCCGAGACGTATATGCTGTAGAGCCCGTCGTCCCCAAATTCAACCCATGGTCGGCCTGCCCGATCACTTTCGATCATAGGGACCATCCGACTAGTATCCGGCACGGAGGTTCGGCTACCTTGGTGCTCGACCCAATAATTGACAGATACCATCTCACCCGAGTCCTCATGGACGGCGGCAGTAGTCTCAATCTGATATATCAGGACACTGTCCGCAAGATGGGGATAAACCCGTCAAGAATCAGCCAAGGCAGTACTACCTTTAAAGGAGTAATACCAGGCGTAGAGGCCCACTACACGGGCTCTCTAACATTAGAGGTTGTATTCGGTTCTCCCGACAACTTTCAAAGCGAAGAACTGATCTTCGACATCGCTCCGTTCCGAAGCGGCTATCACGCACTACTCGGAAGAACGGCCTTCGCTCGTTTCAATGCAGTACCGCACTACGCTTATCTCAAACTTAAGATGCCCGGTCCACATGGCATCATTACAATCGGTGGAAACATAGAGCGTTCTCTTCATGCGGAAGAATACGTGGCGGCTCTAGCAGCCGAACCACTGAATGGCCTTTCCAACCCGAGCAACTCATCAGTATTCGAGACCACGGACACGGCTAGACGTGTTTGGTGCACACCTAGTTGTAGCAGCCCAGATAAACCTGGGCTGGATTAACGGTTATGCCCCCATATGAGGTGCGGGGGGCTGCCTGCATGTAAAGGGTCCATAATTCGTCTTGAACCTATTTACACTCAAGAGATGGAATTCTCATGGTTCATTAAGATCAACCGACTTTACGCACGGTCACACCAGATTCTTTCACCTGGGTTTTTCTGTTTTTTACAAATGACTATCATGCCATACCCTTCAAAGATACGGCACAACGGAGACAAAGGTGCAGACGTGGAGCAGGGGCCCTTCCAAAGGTTTCTTTTTAGATTAAGACCCTTTGTAAACCTTTTTTATTGTCTCTTGTTGTCTCACACCCTCCTGGCACTTAAAATGACCAAGAGGGATACTCGCGTTACCGGCGGGCTTATGATTCGCCGTTCTAAAATAGACGTTACAAAGATAGCAACCAGTGTGTTTTTGAGATCTACGCTCTCACCACAGGCGCTTTTTCATCACGCCGGGTTGATGCACGTACCTTGAAATTCAGGGCTCATTATCGAGGGCGGTACTCAGCCCAGTATATGTTGTAAAGTCCGAATACCTTCGGGAGTGTTCGGCGTCACGAGTTTGGCCTTATATGCATCAGCTCTGAATCATTTCTTTGGTCAATAGTTGGGTTTGCCGGCTCTCGTGTTTTGCTACCTTACATTCCACTCTATTGGCTAAGGTGGCATAGGGAGAACTACTGCGATTGTGCCCTGCTTCATCCGGATGAGCACCTCAGTAGAGAAAGCCGAAACCGACTGTCATGATAAAGCGAGAGACTGGTCAACCACTCGATGACTCAGCGGAATCTTCACGATTCCTCCGCATTAACGAAGGACTGGTTTCCTGATCACGTATGTAAACGCACCGTATTCGAATAAACACGGACATACCAGGGACTATATAGTAGTCCCACCATCAAACTCCTATGGCTAAGTGAGGGTGTTAAAGCTATATAGTCTGATTGCCTCATTCGCCGCGCTATCACCTCCTTAAAGGACCAAGACGTTGGATCAAGTGTGATTACGTGCTTTGCCGAACACCCCCGCATTATACACAAGGGGGCTGAAGCCGACGAGTGTAAACTTTCAGGTTATATACATATATACATAAACGGCCACACAGGAGGCACTACAATACTTTACGAGCAAAAGTATAAATATAGCCTTTATTATCAAAAGCATTGTTTTTACAATCAAGATACATGTCATCCGAACATGGTAGTCTTTGAGCACTGAGCCTCTATTAAACGGGCACCTTCTAAGACTTCTTCAAAATAGTGCTCGGGCAAGGCCTGGCCCCCGGGTGGACCCCTAGTTGCAATATTGGTGGCCTCCATCTTCGCCCAGTATGTCTTAACACGGGCAGGGGGCATCCGCACACCCTCTATGCACGCCAACCACTTGACAGCGTTGATATGCGGCACAGCATGAATAAATCGTTGCACCAAACCAAAGTAACTATCCGGACTTGGTTCCTTCGGCCACAGACGATCCACAACAGCCTGCATGGCAAGCCCGGATAGCCTATGGAGCTCGGCCCATTCGACTATTTGCTCGTTCAACAGCAGCAGGCGCCTTGGAGTACTGAAGTGCAACCAAAACAATCTTTCCACTTCATGATCTTCTTGATCTTGGAAATACTGTGTCGCACCAGCAGCACTCTTTGACAAATCCAAGTATGCGTCTGACGAGCTCCATAACTGATCAAGAGGGGCATACTTCGGATCACCGAATTTTGTTCGCAATAAGAAGGGCTTCCCGGACGCGATCTCACCGGCTTGCCGGAGCTCCTCCCGAGCCGCTCTGATCTCAGAGCGAGTTTCATTTGCTGCTTGTAAGGCCTTCTTTAGGTTAGACGTTTTCGTTTGGTTTTCCCTTTCGAGAAGCTGATATCGGCTAGCAGCATTTTGTAGCTCAAGAGCCATGTTGGCTATTCTATCCTCACTTTGGCGATGAGCAGCCTGTTCGGCTTTTAATTCATCAGCTGCCTTCACGGCAGCCGCATTTCTTCTCCTGGCTTGCTCCTTGGCCCGGGCAAGCTCTGCCCGAAGGGTCTCCACGGCGGCAGCACCATCTGCAGTCAAAGCATATCATAAATCCTAGCATCAGGCTTATTAATATTTGCTGACCACCCAAATATACATACCCTGTGCCTCGTCAAGCCTCTTGTTCACAAGTGTAATGTCTGCATCCGCCACATCAAGTTGCCGCTTCAGTTCGGCAAATTCAGCAGTCCGGTCAGCCGCCGGAGCTGCAGCCGCCTGCGTACAAAATTGGCACCATCATTACCTAAGACTATGATCCTCTGCTTGCCTCGTCTGGATGGCAACCAGAGTCTCAGGGGATACTATCTATATAAAGTGCACCTTGCGTTTACGGTACAATCAAAAAATATCACGTTGCATACCTCAAAGCCTCTTAGCAGGCTCGTAAAAGCTTCATTCAACCCGCTTTTTGCGGATGAAATCGTCTCAACCACCGTACCCATTAAGGTACGATGTGCCTCTGAGATAGCCGCTTGCTACAGAAGACCCGTCAATGTGTATGGTTGTATATCAGACAGTCCGGGGCCTTTCCCGTTGGTCTCTTTAGGAGCTGAAAACCCTGGACTTCGGGCGGCCGAAGAGTTACCTTTTGGTCTCTGCGGATCGGGAGAGATCCTCCGGGACAACACCTCAGGGTCGTCCACCTCGTGAGGTGGAGAAGTAGGAGGAGGCGTTTCGCTCTCCATCATTTCCGGAAGAAGATCCCCTGAGGACGAACATTGTTGAGGGAGGCTATAAGCCGAACTACAAAACATATGTCTCGATCGTAATTCTCAGGAAAAGGACAGGGTATGCTTACTAAGAACCTTTGTTCACTTACGGCTCGGTTAACGGCTGGCCCCCCTGTGGGCGCTGTGCGGCAATGTTGCCCTCCGGGGCAGGGTCCCGTAGTGAAGGTTTCTTCCCTCGTTTGGAGACCTCGGCTTCCAAGTATTCAGGGGCAGTCCTTTTCTTCCTGTGTGGAGAGGGGATGATAGATTCTCCTCCCCACTCATCCTCTGACACGGGGATACTAATTTCCCCACTTAGGATGTGTAACGTACCTCCAGCATGAAGTCCGCTTTTGGCTTCCACATTCCTCTCCTTGTCCTCCCCTGATTACACTTGATAAGGTGCACAGGCCAGCATCCTGGTTAGTACAGGATCCGGCGAATCTTCAGGAAGAGGGGCCGAACATCTGATCCTCTCCGCCTTCCTTATCTAGTCCTGGCCGAGGGTGGTTTTTCAGAATAATGTTGTGACAAATATAATAACAGCATGTTCGGTCGCAGAATTACTTACCTGGGTATCTGGACGGTTGCAGTTGAGGCCTGCATCCTCTGTTGTCTCCGGACACTTTATTTGTGATCCGAAGAATAACTGATACATCCCTTCGAGCGTCATGCTGAAGAAGTGCTGAACAGTTCGTGGTCCATCCGGGTTGAACTCCCACATACGGAGAGGTCGACGTTGGCATGGCAGGACTCGACAAACTAACATTACTTGGATTACTTTGACAAGACTAATATCCTTCTTAAGGAGATCCTGAATGCAGCTTTGCAATGTCCGCACGCCATCAACCGATCCCTAGTCAAGCCCCTTGTTGACCCATGATGCAAGCTGTGGTGGAGGAGCGGATCGGAAGGCCGGGGTGGCCGCCCACTTTCTACCTCGGGGTGCTATGATGTAAAACCACTCCCGTTGCCATAGGTCAGAAACTTCCGGGAAGGAACCCTTTGGCCATAAAGCATCAACACCTTTGCTTATTATAGCACCTCCGCACTCCACGTGTCGTCCGTTGTTCATCTTCGGCTTCACATTGAAGGTCTTAAGCCATAAGCCGAAGTGTAGGGTATGATACGTCTCCAACGTATCTATAATTTTTTATTGCTCCATGCTACTTTATCTACTGTTTTGGACTATATTGGGCTTTATTTTTCACTTTTATATTATTTTTGGGACTAACCTATTAACTAGAGGCCCAACCCAGATTGCTGTTTTTTGCCTATTTCAGTGTTTCGAAGAAACGGAATATCAAACGGAGTCCAAAAGGAATGAAACCTTCGGGAACGTGATTTTCTCACCGAACGTGATCGAGGAGACTTGGACCCTGCTCCAAGGAACAATAGAGGCGGTCACGAGGGTGGGGGCGCCCCCCACCCCTAGGGCGCGCCCCCTGCCTCGTGGATCCCCTATTGCTCCACCGACGTACTCCTTCCTCCTATATATACCTACGTACCCCCAAACGATCAGAACAGGAGCCAAAAACCTAATTCCACCGCCGCAACTTCCTGTATCCACAAGATCCCATCTTGGGGCCTGTTCCGGAGCTCCGCCGGAGGGGGCATCCACCACGGAGGGCTTCTACATCAACACCATATCCCCTCCGATGAAGTGTGAGTAGTTTACTTCAGACCTTCTGGTCCATAGCTAGTAGCTAGATGGCTTCTTCTCTCTTTTTGGATCTCAATACAATGTTCTCCCCCTCTCTCATGGAGATCTATTCGATGTAATCTTCTTTTTGCGGTGTGTTTGTTGAGACCGATGAATTGTGGGTTTATGATCCAGCTTATCTATTTATAATATTTGAATCTTCTCTGAATTCTTTTATGTATGATTGAGTTATCTTTGCAAGTCTCTTCGAATTATCCGTTTGGTTTGGCCAACTAGATTGGTAGTTCTTGCATGGGAGAAGTGCTTAGCTTTGGGTTCAATCTTGTGGTGTCCTTTCCCAGTGACAGAAGGGGCAGCAAGGCACGTATTGTATTGTTGCCATCGAGGATAACAAGATGGGGGTTTTATCATATTGCATGAATTTATCCCTCTACATCATGTCATCTTGCTTAAGGCGTTACTTTGTTTTAACTTAATACTCTAGATGCATGTTGGATAGCGGTCAATGAGTGGAGTAATAGTAGAAGATGCAGAATCGTTTCGGTCTATTTGTCTTGGACATGATGCCTATATACATGATCATACCTAGATATACTCATAACTATGCTCAATTCTGTCAATTGCTCAACAGTAATTTGTTCACCCACCGTAGAATATCTATGCTCTTGAGAGAATCCACTAGTGAAACCTATGGCCCCCGAGTCTATTCTCATCATATCAATCTCTATTACTCTAATACTTGCTTTGTTTTTACTTTGCCTTTTACTTTTCACTTTGCATCTATATACCAAAAATACCAAAAATATTATTTATCATCTCTATCAGATCTCACTCTCATAAGTGGCCGTGAAGGGATTGACAACCCCTAATCGTGTTGGTTGCGAGGAGCTATCGATTTGTGTAGGTACGAGGGACTTGTGCATGGTCTCCTACTGGATTGATACCTTGGTTCTCAAAAACTGAGGGAAATACTTATGCTACTTTGCCGCATCATCCTCTCCTCTTCGGGGAAATCCGACGCAGTGCTCAAGAGGTAGCAGGGTAATGGGGAGGAAGGCCTCACACACAACGATGAACGTCGAGATGTGAAGGAATCTGGAGCTAGATCGTGAAAATCTAGCCCGTAATAGAACATGAGCCCTCTAACAAAGGGAAGAAGACCGAAGCCTAGCCCTCGGAGGAAGTGGGAGATGAATATGATGCTCTCGTTGGGTTTGGGAGTAGGGATAACCTGCCTTGATCAGGAAGCCTGTGAAGGATTTCGGCGGTCAAATACCTAGCTCCCTAACCTTCTTGATGTCCTCCTCTGTGACGGAAGAGGCCATCCACCGGCCTTGAAGGTTGGATCCGGACATGGTTGAAGGTCCGGAGTGCTTGGGCTAAACCTTGGGTGTTGGAACTCAAGGTGAGGGGAGGGAAGGATCATGCGTGGAAAGAAAAGTACAGGTCTTGACCTCTTTATAAAGAGGATGAATGTCAAGCGTCCTCCGCGCGGCCGTTTGGAACTTGCCTAAACCAAGGAGTCGTATTAATGGATTGGTTGGGTTACCCACGCCCGTATTGATGAGAATCCCGTGATAAGGGGGACACGATCTCTGCTTCGACAAGACGTGCCAATAAAACCGCCTCGCAAGATGTGTAGTGGCAAGTTGGAAAACAGTTTCAATAATAACCGGGCCGCGGCATGATGTCACACTAGGTAAAAGTTGTCAGCAGATTAGACTCGTGGAATATTGTACTCTCTGCGGTGCTATGTGGAATTTGTTTTGCAAAGCCGGACACGATTCTTGTGTTCAAGATCTACTTTGGAGTATTCGGAGAAGGAACCCGCCTTGCAATGCCGAAGACAATCTGCGCGTCGGACTCATCGTCATTGAAGCCTGGTTCAGGGGCTACTGAGGGAGTCCTAGATTAGTGGGGTCCTCGGACAGCCAGACTATATGCTTATGCCGGACTGTTGGACTATGAAGATACAAGATTGAAGACTTCGTTCCGTGTCCGGGTGGGACTCTCCTTTGCGTGGAAGGCAAGCTTGGAAATTCGGATATGTAGATTCCCTTCTCTGTAACCGACTCTGTGTAACCCTAGCCCCCTTCGGTGTCTATATAACCTGGAGGGTTTAGTCCGTAGGACGACAACAATCAGAATCATAGGCTAGCTTCTAGGGTTTAGCCTCTACGATCTCGTGGTAGATCAACTCTTGTAATACTCATATCGTCAAGATCAATCAAGCAGGAAGTAGGGTATTACCTCCATAGAGAGGGCCCGAACCTGGGTAAACATCGTGTCCGCCGCCTCCTGTTACCATTAGCCTTAGACGCACAGTTCGGGACCCCCTACCCGAGATCCGCCGGTTTTGACACCGACACCCGATACAAGTGGGACAAGGAAAAGAAGATTTTTTACACGGACCCAATCGCGAGGAAATTGATTAGAATACTGGTAATTATTCTTTTACCACCTTACATTTAGCTTCTAATCAAGTCAACTACACATTCTTAAATGGTTCACATTCCTTTTGCAAGAGAAGCAACACAGGCTTGCAGCCGAATGCGAGTCTTCGTCGATGAGGCCCAAGTGGGACACCCTCTCAACCGGGCCTTGAACAAACTAAAGGGACTCCCTTTGGACCAGCGGCCGCAATATGGATGTGTGCACGGCACCGGAGATGGCGCCACATGGAAGGTCTATTACAATGAGGGCCCGGAGGCCAAGAAGCAGAAAAATAAGTTCAGTCAGGCAGACATCAACTAGAAGGTGAAGCTTGCGTTTAAGAAAAAAGCAGTTGAGGATGAGAAAAAAGTAGCTCAAGAAAAAATGAGTTGGTCCCGTAGGCAGTCGCTGCAGCTTTAGCTACCTGCGGAAATGATTTTGCTACTAACTTGATCTCGGTTGTCATCAATTGGACGAAGGAAAATCCAGACAAGGCGGCACATGATTTTCCCATTCTCAGCTTCGTCGGGAGCAACTTGTTGAACATCACAACCGCACCATCACTTGCTCTCGCAATCGCGCCTGCTCCCGCACCCGCACCCGGTCATAGCAGCCCGTCCTTTGTCTCTGGCATACTAGGCAGGCCTTCATCTTTGGATGAGCTCGACGCAATCACGGTAATTACACGTCGCACCAACATATATATACCTAGAATATTCCGTTTTCGTTGCCTTTTGGATGTTTAACACCGCAAATGTCTTTGCAGGCCGACGAAACCCCATGCACCATACTCTACGTATTCAAAGGCTAAAAGGTGGGCGTGAGAAAGGCAGTGATAACGAAGCCCTTAGAACTCATGTTCCACGGCCGGTCGATCCCCGTTGGCCACTTCAGGGTTAACTTGTTGAGTGTGAAATCGGGGCACGAGGATTTGCCTCCTCCAGTACGGCTCGGGGGAGAGGAGGACGAGACCCCGATGCAGCTTGGAAACTGCAAGGATTGGATGCTGGTATGGCTGAAGAATCTTCTTCGTCTGGAGGCAGCCGAGAGCACACCAATAACCACACATCAGCAAGCAGGTATGAACACCACCAACCCGCCTACGCAATTACCAGTGCCCGTAGTGCCAGGTGAGAGCGGCGGACGACGCGAGGAAGGGGTCCAATAGTGGATGATGTAATCGGCCCCGTAGAACAAAGAATGGATGATGAGATGGACGAGTATGACCCTCTTTGGTTCCTCAATACAGGCGCATATGATGACGACATAGAAATGATGAGTCAACCATATGACTCGGGCTATCAGCGTGCTGATGAGGAGATGGATGATGTGCCCGGGCAGGAACGTCCTAGGGTTGATTGCAAGAAGCCTCTCTTCATGCAATCCTCACAGGACACGCTTGAAGATGCCGCCTCAACGCAGTGTCAACTAGCCCAGGGTCTTATAGTGCTTAGCCCGACAACACTGGTGGCGGGGTTAAGGAAGGGTCTGGAAGGTCAGCCCAAGAAAAAGGAGAGGAAGAGACCGCCGAAGAGAGGCTCTGCTACCTACAAACAGCCAAAGCTTCTAGCAGCGAGTCAACTCCACCGACCGGTTTTGCTGACCATGTATCGCGCAAAGGTGCGGCGATGTACCATGTCATGAACGAGCCGATGCTACCACCGGGTCCGCTGGAGGAGACTGCACCACCATGTGCTCTCGACTGAGATAAGCCTTCTCGCCTCGCGTGATCCAGGATATCCCTTATATGCGGTTCATGTGCCTGAGGGGAAGTGCTACGTCAACACACTGCCCGCGGAGGTGTTCTTCCTGCGGTTTGATTATATCTTTGAGATGTTTCTCATGAGGCGGCTCGATTATACAATCGCCCGCCTTTTTGCGCTACATATGAGCATAGCCACCAGGAGAGAACAAATCTCGCAAATCTATGTGGCGGATCCATACTACATGCACGAGTCCTTCTTGGGTCTCGGCGACTTTGAGCGTAAGACTTCTAGGGAGTACATTGAATACTTCTTATTAGGAATAAGGACAAGGAAATGGTTCTCCTACCTTATCATCCAATGTAAGTCATTGCCGCACAACCCTTTAAACATTTCAATCATTCCTTCTCGCTCATATGGAGAATAATTTAAGGTGTTTTCTTTTTCCAGCAGCAACGGGCGCACCGTCCTTATCGTACTTTTCCCATGAGTTTCCCATGTTGTCTATTTCGACGCATCCAGAAACAACGAGAAGAAGGACTACACACACATAATGGATATTCTGGATGATGCTCTCCACGGCTTTAGCATGAGGGGTGGCCACCTGGAGATCAGGAAACAAAGGAAGAGTAGGCCGGGTTTCTCGCATAAAACTACCTTCTGCTGCATGCATCAACCGACATCAAGCAAGAACAATGGATTCTACCTCATCCATCTCATGATGGAGTTCAGAAGGGATCAATAACAGCTTCGCATGAAAACCAGAAACGATGATCGTATCCGCAAATGGGCAGAATCCTTAGGTGAAGACCCGAATTATAAACTCATAGATGACTCCTTTCGCATCTAGAGGGACATTGCAAGGATCATCATGAAAGAAGTTGTCGAAGAGAAGGGGTTGTTCCACCACGGCCCTATATCGCGAGTTGACGTCCGAACTCGCATAGGCCTACAACATTAGGACCTAACACCATTCAAGAAGCTAGGGTTCATCCTCGATGATCTGGTTGGATGGAACTTCTAGTAATGATTGACGATGCCAATGATGATGTGTCGGTTGAACTGGTACTTTGTGTAGGGATGAAACTTTGTGATGTCAGTGGTGCCTGTCGAACAGTGTAATGCTAGTTTGTTAGTTTGTGTACGATGACCTACGTACCTCTAGTTAATTAGTTTGGGTACGATGGACCTGCGTTGATTAATTATGTTTACTATATGTTGCATCTATTCGCTAACACTCTTTCTTTTTGTGTTGCTCAATTATATTACTCCCTCCATTCCACAATGTAGTTCTTATAGATTTTTGTAAAAGTCAAACTTTGCCAACTTTGACCAAGTGTATAGAGAAAACTGTCTACATCTACAATACCAAACATGTATATTTTGGAAATATAACTCACGATGTATCCAATGTTGTGCATTTGATATTCTAGATGTGCCTACTTTTCTCTATAAATATGGTCAAAGTTTGTAATGTTTGACTTTTGTAAAAATGTATAGGCACTACATTATGGAACGGAGGGAGTATGTTGCATATTTTTGTTGATTCCCTTGATGAAGATGCATCTCTAATAGGTACATAGATCCTTGATGGCAAAGAAGTGCTATGTCGTGTACATAGGGAAGGTTACGGGAGTGTACGACGAGTGGCCCGAGTGTCAGGCTCAATGGAGCGGTTCTCAGGAGCCAGCCATAAAGGGTTTGATAGCAGACAAGAAGCAGTCAGTTACTTGAGGCTCACGCTAGCGCGAGAGAGGAACCAGAACTGCCGCCTGATGTATTGCATAGTTCCGCTCTCACTCATAGTGATAGCTCTTCGCTTCTACATCATTGTTTAGATGAATGACAATGTAGTTTCAAGTATTCAAGACATGTCATAACTTGTATCACTATTTCAAGATGATGACAAGAGACATCATTTTGTCTTGGATGATGATTATGGTGATGACATGATCGATTTGATGAGACTATTTGTATGTGTATGATATGATTAGATTTTTATGTGTATGGTATGCTAGAGACTATCCTATAAAACCTGTACAAATACAAAGGAAAATATGCAGTAGAAAAAAATTCAGAAACTAATTACAGTAGCGTGGGGTATGACTTTAGCAGCAGCGAGCTCTTAGCAGTAGTGCTTTTTAAACAAGGGCGCTACATCTATTAGCAACAGCGTGTTTCTATAACAAACGCTACTGCTCTAGATTGCAGTAGCGCGGGCCAACACGCGCTACTACTAAAAGTTAGGTGTAGCGCCATAGCAGTAGCGCGGCTACCCGTGCTACTGCTAGGCATTTGACCTGCTCTACTGCTAGGCTTTTCCCTAGTAGTGCACCCCGCATCGCCTCTGTGGAGGCTCGGGCGGACATCCAGCTCGCCGCCACCGGAACCCCCTCCTCGTCCCTTCCCCTACCCCGCCATCGCCGGAGGATGCTGCCAGGCTAAGCCCGCACGGCGGTGGCAGGGAACTCCTTCCTCGCATGGGGAGATGCTTGTGGTGGGGAGGCTCAGCTCCATCTGCGGTGCTGCCCGACGGTTGCGGAGACGTCGCACGCGTGCAAAGCTCTAGTCGGCGGCTCCTGTCCGGCGGCCAGGGCTAGGTGGCGGCCCCCTTTCTTCCTGGAGGTGCTCTTCACGCAGATCGGCCTGGCCGGCGGAGGCTCGCCAGATCTGGGCAGCTGCGGCTAGATAGGGCCCTTCTAGGGCAGTTGCAGTGGCCTGGATGTCCGACGGCTCTGTTCGTCGGGTTTGGGCAGGGTGGCAGTTGATACATCTCCAAGGTATCTATAATTTATGAAGTATTTATCCCATGTTTACAATAATTTTATATGGTTTTTGTATGATTTGATTAGAACTAACCCGGACTAATGATGTTTTCAGCACAACTACCGTGGTGTCTTTTTTGTGCAGAAATAAAAGTTCTTGGAATGGGCTGAAAATTTACGGTGATTTTTTTGGACCAAAAGAGACCCCCGAAGCACAAGAGCTGGGACAGGAAGTGGACGAGGAAGCCACAAGCCTGGGGGCACGTCCCCCAAGCTTGTGGGCCCCTCGGGCACCCCCTTGACGTGAGACCAACGCCAAAAATTCCTATAAATACCAAAACCCCCAGAAAGAACCCTATGTGAGAAGTTCCCCCGTCGCAAGCCTTTATAGCCATGAAAACTCAATCCGGGCCATGTTCCGGCACCCTGTCGGAGGGGGAAATCATCACCGGAGGCCATCTTCATCATCCCGGCGGCCACCATGATTAGGAGGGATTAGTTCACCCTTGGGGCTGAGGTTATGTACTAGTAGCTATGTGTTTGATCTCCGTCTCTTGTGTTCTTGATTTGTCATGATCTTGATATACCGCGAGCTTTGTTAATATATTTGGATCTTCTGGTGTTCTTCCCTATCTACCTTCTTGTGATGAATTGGGTCTTGCTCTTTGAGGTTTCGCTATGTTGGATTGAATATTGGATTTGAGAACACTTGATGTATGTCTTGCATATGGATACCCGTGGTGACAATGGGGTATTATATTGATTCACTTGATGTATGTTTTGGCACTCAACTCGCGGATGCCCGATGTGACATTCGGGTAATGTATGCATAGGGGTTGATGCACGTTTTCGTCCTACGTTCTCCGCGATAGGAACTTTGGAGTGATTCTTTGTTGCATGTTAATGGATTGTTATATGATCCAATTATGTTTCCATTGTTGAGAGATTTTTCACTAGTGAAAGTATGAATCCTAGGCCTTGTTTTCAAGCATTGCAATACCGTTTTTGCTCACTTATACTACTTGCTACCTTGCTGTTTTTATATTTTTCAGATTACAAAAACCTATATCTGCTATCCATATTACACTTGTATCATCATCCCTTCGCTGAACTAGTGCACCTATACAATTTACCATTGTATTGGGTGTGTTGGGGACATAAGAGACTCTTTGTTATTTGGTTACAGGGTTGTCTGAGAGAGACCATCTTCATCCTACGCCTCCCATGGATTGATAAACCATAAGCCATCCACTTGAGGGAAATTTGCTAATGTCCTACAAAACTCTGCGCTTGAAGGCCCAACAAGAGTCTACAAGAAGAAAGGTTGCATAGTAGACATCAGCAACCCTCTCTCCCGGCTCTCTCTTGGGTGGTTCTATGGTGGTGGGCACCAGACGTGGCTCTGGCCCGTCTGCCTTGGCAGTCAGTGAGGATTGCGGTGGATCTGCGCGGTGATGGCGCGATCGCGAAAGTGGAGGTGTGCTAGTGGAGTCCTTGGGGGGTGTTGGTCGTGCTTCTACAGGTGTTAGCCTTGTCGATGCTTGTTGACCGGCGGTGGCGGCGCCAGTAGGCGTCGCCTTTCCTTCTTGGAGGCGTTGTCATGGAGGTTATGCATCCTCAACTCTTGGGCCATGATCTTCGGACGAAAGTCACAATCCGTTGGATTGGGTGGCGACGGCGTGTTCTAATGTCATTTTCCCTCTTGGTGCGCCGTCTAGATGATCTTGGTCCCATTTGGGCTTCTTGCAGGCTGGGTGCGCACGACAGCGCGGTCGGCAGGTGCCCGACCGGCGGTGTGGGAGGTTGTGGCGTCGCGTCTTGTGTGGCAGCGATGATGGTGGCAAGATGTGTAGGGTCGCGACTTGTCTTTATCCTCAATGATCGTCCTGTTCCTGAGCGTGAAGTCGGAGCTGAGGCATCGCGGGGCGGCACCGATACCATGAGATGGGCAGTTAGGAGTCCGTCGGCACGAGGCGGGCTCCTTTTCTCCTACGAGGCTCGTCATCGAAGTCGGAGCTGCCTGGTCCTCGAACTCGCTGGTCGATTGTTTGGCTTTGGCCAGCAAGGACCTTATGTCTCGTTCATTCAGAGGTGTCCTGACGGGTCACCCGCGCCGAAGTCGGAGCCGCTTTCTTGTGGAGAGGTGATGACGATGACAGTGCAGGCGACCTTGACGTGTCCTCTCGTCGGCGGTGTGTGTGTGGGTCTTTATGGGTGCCAGGTCAGCTGGGTGCCCTTCTTTCTCGGCGTGTTGTGACGTTTTTTGTCCGATTTTTCGCAAATTAACCGGGCAATTCTCTTCTGCATTTTTAAGAAATCGAGATCCTCAAGGGTTCAAAGTTCTTAAGTCAATTTTAATTTTGGTTATGTGATTTTGATAGCAAGTTCCGCTGACGGAAATTGCAAGTGTGATGCTCAACAGAATGTTAATACAGTGCAATTTTCTATATCAAGAATGAACATAGACGCTGAAGAATGGGCCCGCTAAAAATGGAGTTAGGACTACAACGATTTTGTGTTTCACAGCCTCATTATGGAGGCATCGGCTAGAGTTGCACTAAGGGCATCCCAATGCCCATCTACTTCCTCTGATCTAAACGCTCATATATTTCTTTACCGAGGGAGCACTAACTACCATGACAATAAATAGGAAAAAGTCCAAAACAGACCTGGAATTTGTAAACAAAAGCTAGATCAAACCCTGAACTCTAATCCCTAAAATCAGCACGGCAAACTCTCAAATCCCGGTCTATTTTGAACCTTAAGAGGAATTAGCCGGTATTCGCTGAATTGGGCCAGCCCATTAGATCAGTCGCTCGCGCCGCACTGCATTGGTTTTTCTTCTTTTTTTTTCCTTTTTTACACAAGTCTAATTTTTCTCAGTACCAATTTTACATTTTTAACGCACACATTAAATATATTTTTAATAAATTGTTGATATTTTGCAATGCATTATGTACAGTTGTAAATTGCATGTTTCCAAATACATATTTTGCATTTTCTTAATGACAATAATTTTTTGTAAAATTACATAAACACTCTTTTACATGCTTCAACATTTTTAAATTTGTATACACTTTTTTCAAACACATGCCACGTATATTCCGTTAAGGGTATGCCACAATTTTTTACAACACGCAAACATTTTTTACATTGTACACATTTTTTTGAAAATGTCACAAACTCATTTTCTGAAACTTGTGAATATTCTTGAAATGTTTCAAAAAGTTTTCGCACTTCAAAATTTTGTTCAGGTTTCAAAATGTTTATGTTTCAAAAAAAATCGCTTTTTTAGAGTTGTTATTTTTTTAAGAAGTATCCAAACTTTTCAAAAAGTGCTCGCACTTTAGAAAATGTTTGAATATTTCAGGAAAGAAATGTTTTCAATACTTGTTTGCCCCTAAAAAATGTTTTCAAAGTTCGACGCTTTGGTTTCTTATTAAATATCTCGGGCCTCTAATAATGCTAGTCATAGTTGTCTGGTGCAGTGGCTAGCGGAATGAAGTCAACCTTGCCAGGTCCTAAGTTCGACTGCACGGCAGTCTTTTAGAAAGAGAAATTTTACATCGCGTGTTAAGGAAAAAAAAAGCCTCGCTTCATGTCTGGTGGGCCGGCCCAGTCGAGTCCGCAACCAAAAATTCGAAAGAATTTTTAAAAACATTATTTACGGAATTCCAAAAACATTATTTTTAAAAATGCTACACAATTTTGAAAATCCGAATTCGGAGCATTTTTTGACAAATGTGATTTTTTTGAAATCACGAACAATTTTCTAAAATGCAAATAGAATTTCAAAATCCAAACATTTTTTCAAAACGCAAAAATTAGAGAACAGGTACATTTTTTTAACTTCTGAACAATTATATATATATAGGATTATATTCCCAGTGTGCCAAACAGGTCTAGGGTCCAAAATAGACTGGGATTACAAGTTCCGAGTGCCAATTTTCAGGATTCAAAATTCAGGGTTTGATTTAGATTTCCTCTACAACTTTAAGGTTTGTTTTGGACTTTTTCCTAATAAATATAACAATATTTACAGTTACACACACGTCCCATGCTGTGCGTAATCACACACCCATTAATTGATGTCATCCTGATTACAACAGCAGCTTTCCTGTATGTCTCACTTCCTCGAAATTGGTAGCGCTCGAAGAAAAATTCAGAGTTTCAGCTGTTCCGTGTCATCCTTCTCCCCCCTTTCCGCTTGCTCCTTGTCCATGGAAGGATCCCTCGGGCCAGAGCTCGCGTCTCCCGGCCTCTCCGTCAAAAACTGTTCCCAGAAGTTGTCATTCGCCTTGACAGGAGCTGCCGGCTCGGTGGCCACCCGCATATCCTCTCGTGGCCTCAGTGCTTCCGCTGTGCCGGCATCGACTGATGCCTTCTGGTTAACGCCCATGGCAGCTGTGGTGGCCTCCGGTGGGTTGTCGCTTCCCTCGTCGACGGTGGTGCTCCCGTCTGCATTGGACGCTTGACCTCTGTCGACATCCATCGAGCACGACGCTAGAGTTAGGCTCAGATGGCACGGCGACAGCCCTTCGTCGTTTACAGCCGGCGTGAAGAACGAGCTCTTGGAGGGGCAGATGGACGTCCCGGTATCGGAGAGCTCCATCATCTGTGGTACCAGAGGAAGGCATCCTGTCCCCATTCCTTCATGCCCTGGAGGATGCCTGCCATGCGGGCTACAGTTGTCTTCGTGCGAGCTTTGGGTGCTCAGGGTGACGAGGTTGCTCTCTGCCGCCGCGGAGCAGAGCCCCAACTTGAGCTTATCGGAGAAGTGCTGGTTCAGAAGGTTGCCCGTTTCTTGCCTGGAAGTGGGGCTATGGTCATCGCAGAAACTAGCCGTTTCCGTGGCCTCGACGGCGTAGTCTAACCCGGATAGCCTTCTCTTCTTGTGCAAAGCGTCTGCGAACATCGAGGATGCCTCTGCCATCTTGACAAGCTTACCGACAAAGTGAGGGTTCTTGCTGGCCTGCTGCAGGAAGGCGATCATCTTGCCTTGCCGCAGCTCCATGTCGACCGCTCGTCGCTCCAGGGCTTCAATCTGGAACATGGTTCCGGACTCCTGCTGCTTGGACTTCCAGAGCTCAGCCTGTAGGTTTGCTTTCTCTCGTGCAAGCCGGTCGATCTCGTCTTCGAAGAATGAACGCTCGTTATCAGGCAGCGCACCTGGTTGATGACTGTGGCTGTGGATAGGCTTCCGCCTGTAGATGTTCTTCAGCAGGTGTTTCTGCCCCTTGACAAAGTACTCGTTACCGAATTCCCATCGCTCTGGATCTATTTTACGGAATCCCTGCAACATTGATGGTTTTTCAAAGGGTCAGATGGTTTAGTGAAATTTTGGACCTGATCAAACATCAACAAGCAAAACATTGCAGAAATTTTAAACACTACTTGCATGTCAACAAAATCTCTCTGGTAAATGTAACCCCCAAAATACAGCAAGCTGCAAACAGAGAAGATGGTGAGGAATCATTTTCTGCACTTCTGTTTGTGTTAAGAAAAGACCGTCTTTCGCTACAAACATTTGTAGGTCGGTCTAATACAGCAGGAAATGATAGTTCAAATGGCCAGTGTTTACAACAACCAAAATAATACCACCTCCAAGATCTCAGAGGTCTTAGCAAGAGGATAACAAAGCCGCCTCTAACAAAATTGGTAATTATCCTCACTGTAATTATCTTTGACCGTTGCTTGGCGGCTTTATCTATAGTCGGGCACACACCTTTTATCTAAAAAGTCTCTGTTTCACAACATTTATCCATGGAGTGGATCAGGAGTGTAGTTAGTGCAATGTTTTCACTCTCTACCCCTACTTTTTTCCCCAAAATGCGAGGTAATAGCTTTGCCCGTTCCATTAATTAAGAAGATTGTTGCCCAGTTAATTATGGAAAATTGAGCTACAACCGATTAAACAAGGGTGAAACCCACTCCCCAACATCACAAACACATATGGGGCAAGCCCACTCTCGCCGCCGGCATGCCGAACATCGCAAGAAACGCCAACCACACAAACACATAACATCCGTCTTCTATTCCTCCCATTCCAAATACAACAGAAATAATGGAAAGGGTGGGGTAGTGTGTGCGCCACCAACCATTTTGATCGTGCCATCCCACGACGTAGCACCGTGGCTCACCACAACGTCCACCAAAGCGAAAGCTACGGCCTACGACTCTGTATCCCGCACGTACTCAGGCATGGCCATGCATACAAGATACAACTCAAGCTAACTGAAAAACGGAGAAACAGCTAGACCACAGCATACACCGCCCATGAGGACGGGAGAACCCTAACCTTTAGAGCTTTGGAAGGGGGTTAAGTTGTGGGTGTTAGTTTAATAGTGGCCGGATTGCATGGTCATCTTTCATTAATTCCTCTTTGATTCAGTTCATGTGCATGGTGGGCTGCCACAATTATGGTGAAACAGAGGGAGTGAAGCTATTGAACAAAAACAAATGCAGATCATATCGCACTGACTGACCGAGCTTGCTAAACAAGCAAAAACTACAGGAAAAATGAACACTTAAAATTTTACTGAACAAATATTTCCAAATCAAGATATTAGGTCTACAATGTACTCCCTTTGTTCTAAGATAAGAATGCAGTTATTCACATAGCGTCTGACCAGCCCAGCGCACAAAATTATAAACATGTTACAATAAACAAACAAATTTGGCACCATATCAAGCCCTATTTTTTGGCATTAAACTGCAATCAAGCCCAGCTAAGAAAACCAGCATCCTAGATGATCTTAAGAAGTAGCAGTTCACCATAGCAGCGCAGAGATTTCAGCACCTACGCCACCCACCCAAGATCCAAATTTGACAAAAAAAAGGAGCAGCAGCTCAGCTCCACCTAATAAATCCCCCGCACACGCACAAATCTGAATCCCGAAATCCACCGAGGTCGCTCGGCGCGCGCGTCGAGATTCAGGGAGAGGGGGGACGGGGTTACGTACGTAGGTGTTGAGCTGCCGGATGAAGCTGGAGAAATTGCTGTGCTTGAAGTAGGCAGGCAGCAGCCGCGCGGCGAACTCGGGCGAGTTCCAGACCACGAAGCTCGTGTCCGACGCGTCGCTCCAGGACACCACCGCGTCCGTCGACGGGTCGTCCACCATCTCGTACGTCTTCAGCAGGAACGGCGCCGGCCCGCCGCCCCCACCGCCGCGGGCGCCGGCCGTACCCGAGCCTTCCATGGGATGGGAGTGTCGCCTCGGGGGCTTGCGGTGCTGCTCGCCTACTCGGGTTGGTGGGAGGGGAGGAGGGGAGGGGGGCAGAGATGGCCGGGAAAGGGGAGTCGTCGTGGTCGTTGCGGGTGGATCGGGGTTTGGTTTGCTTTGTTCTTTCCTCTCTTTTTTTTTCCTTTCGGTGTGGCTAGATATGAACATACTCCCCGTCCTAGAATGTTCTTCAAGTTAACAAAGATTAAAAAAGTTCCTATATCATATTCCCTCCGTCCTAAAATAAGTGTCTCAACTTTGTATTAGATTTAGTATAAATTTGTATTAAGCTCAAGACACTTATTCTTCTGAGTATGACGGAGAGAGTATAAAAACGAAGAAAGAAAAAAGTTAAAATTTTACATGTTCTTTATATAAATCTCACGAATAAAGCATCAACCGAGACTTGTAAAGTCTCGGTTGACTATGATTTGGCAATCCCATTTATTTATGGACCTCAATAAGTTCCGAACGTTCGGAATTTGAGCATGCTAATTCGAACTCTTTTCATGGCAATTTTAGTTAAGACGATGTTGATAAATATGGCATTTTTTTAACAAAAAATCGAACTGGAACAAAGTTGTCATGCGTTAACAACTAAAGTTGCCACCTCGCAGCAACTAAAGTTACCATAAAAAAAGTTCGGTATGACATGCTTAAATTCCGAACTTTCGGGATTTATCTATTCCGTTATTTATTTACTATACTTTTTATAATTACTTATTTATTTACTATACTTTTTATAGCTCATGGGCTACCGAATTCTCAAAACAATATTTAAAGTCTTAAAATTATCTGAAACAAAATCTCTACTCTTCTCTACCTATATATAATATTAAAGAGAGAAGCGTTTCTCCACTTTTTTCGTAAGTGTTTTGTACGTCGTCATCTCAGGATTTGGTACGTCTGTCGTCTGTTTTAAAAATATTAAAAAATATGCGCCCAGATGGACTCGAACCAAGGTCTCCTGGAAACAGCCACACACTTACAACTATCAGGCCAAGCTAATGATTTAGGTTGTGAGGCGGAAGATCGGGAGCTTACAACTATCAGGAAGCTGGCGCTTACACGCCGCACCTCATGGGCCGGCCCACCACGCGCTGAGGAAAGAAAAATGTCTCGCGGAAAAAATTGCAGGTACAGTCACTCGAACACACGCCTTGAAACTACAAGGAAGGAACCATTCCGCTAACCACTACAACAAGTAACAGCTAGTGACTACAACGAACGCGAAATGTATAAGAATCAATACATTAGCGCTATTTATTAGATTTCCTAATTATTTTAAAAACACTTCATTAAATTTTGAAAAAAGTTTACGAATTAAAAAAACAGTTCATTGATGTTTAAGAAAAGTTCAGTAAATTAAAAGAAGTTCATCTATTTGAAAAAATTTCATCCTTCTTTTTTAAAAATATTTCATCGCATCTAAAAAAAGTTCAACGAATTTGAAAAAACGTTCATCCTTCTTTTTTTAAGAAAAGTTCATCGAATCTAAAAAAAGTTCAACAAAATTGAAAAAACGTTCATCCTTCTTTTTTAAGAAAAGTTCATCAAATCTAAAAAAAGTTCAACGAATTTGAAAAAACAATCGCAATGGGACTCGAACTCCAGACATAGCGCTGCATGCTAACGAAGCTGGCCAGCTGGGATACTAATTGTGTACATCCTAAAAACGGCGTTTGTTTTTAAGTACCAACCCAAATGGTAGATCTAGGGTTTTTCAACATTTTCCATTAATTCTTGGGAAAATTAAAAATCTTAAATATGCGAACAAATGTTTCGAATATCGTACGCAAATTTTGAATATTCCTTTTCTTTTAAATGTGAACTATGTTTTTCAAAAACCAAAAAGTGAACAAGTTTCGAAAATTGAATACTTTTTTTGTACTATGAACAATTTTTAGATAGGGAATTTAGAATACACATTGAACATTTTCTTAGTATAGGGTGAACATTATTCAAAGAAACACTGAACATTTTTTTAAAATATGCTGAACTTTTTTTGAATGCATGCTGAACAAAATTTCTCTTTCTCTAAATGATGAACATTTTTTTATACACACTGAACATTTTTTCAATGTATGGTGAACAATATTCAAATACACATAGAACTTTTTTTAAAATACGATGAACTCGTTTTGAATGCATGCTGAACAAAATTTCTATACACGATAAAACATTTTTTTTATACACACTAAACATTTTTTCAATGTATGGTGAACATTTTTCCTCAATACGGTGAACAAAAAATTGAAATTTGAAAGTATTTTTGAAACGTGACCAAAATTCGAAAACATGAACAAAATTTGGAATTTCAAAAAACATTTTCTGAAAAGGCAAACGAATTTCGAAAAATCTGAACATATTAAGGATATTGAAAATAGTTCATCCAATTCGAAAACAGTTCATCGAATTTAAAAGAGTGCACTGATTTTCAAAAAAAGTTTATTGAAGTTGAAAAAAAGTTCATCGATTTTGAAAAAAGTTCATGGAATTTGGTGAGAAAAGTTCATCGATTTTGCGAAAAGTTCACCGAATATGAAAAAAGTTCATCGATTTTGAAGAAAACTTCATCGAATTTGAAAGAAAGTTCATAAAATTGAAAAAAAGTTCGTCTGAAAAAGGCAGAAAAAGGAAAAAGGAAAAAGAAAAAGAAAAGGCAAAAAGAAAAAACAACAGAAAAAAAGAAAAAAGAAAAACTCGTTAGAAGTAAAGAAGATGGAGGAATTAGATAATCGTAGAAGGTGGCTTGCTGTGTTGGTTAGCGCATTCTGTAAAGACCCCGGTGGTGCGGGTTCGATTCCTCGTCCCTTCGTTTTTTGCAGCAAGTTCGGAAAACGAAAACAAATGAAGAGGGGCCGGCCCATCGCGGAGACAGGGTGTGCGCCCGTTTGTCGAAATAGAAGAAACGGGCGCAACGGGCGCCGTTTAGGATTTGCCCGGAAGATCTCCTATTATTGATGCTGGCGGTAGCTCGCCTTCTTTCATGGGCTGGCCCAATATGAAGACGTCCCACATATTTTTACTTTTGTTTGTACTTTCTGTTCCTTCTTTTCTCTTATGTTTTTTATTCTCATATTTCTTTTTTCCTTTTTAGGTTTCTCAATTATTCATCTTACTTTAAACAGACGTAAATCATCTATCTGAAATAAAAATGTTTTTGATGTACAAGAAAAATGTACAATGTGCATTAAAAAAATAGTGATAAAAATGTATTTGAAGAAAATGTTAATCATGTATTTACATAATTTTAAACATATATAAATATACTTCATATGTATATAAAATTGTACAATGTGCACAAAAAAAGTGGACATCAAAACATATGTTTCCTGAAATTTTAACCTGTATAATCAAATATTTCATATGTACACAAAAAAATGTACAATATGTAGAAAAAACTACATATCAAAATGTATATATGAAATCATATATTATAAAAATGTTAAACATGTACAAAGTTAGTAAAAAGTTCAATCACTTATTTTGGGACGGAGGGAGTATAAAAGTATGTACAATGTCTATTAAAAAATGTAGACATATGTTGAAAAAAAGTAGATATCAAACATTTATTTAAAAAATATATAATTATCTATTTGAAAAATGTTAAACATGTATAAAGAAATGTGTTTGAATATACAGACAAATGTACACTGTGTAAGAAAAACATAGACAATAAAGCATATATTAAAATAATGTTAACCATGTATTAAAAAAATGATAAACGCATGCAATAAAAATGTCCCTTATCTATAAAAAATGTACATTATGCGTAAAAAAAGTAGATAAGTGTTGAAAAACGAAAAATAATTTTTTATGGAAATGTGAAAGAAAAAAAGTGAAGGAAATCATAAAAAACAAAGAAATAAACAGTGAAATGGAAGAATGAAATAGGAAAAAGGAAAACCGAAAATGCCGAAGAAAAAACAGGCTGCAAGCAAGGGAAAAAACAAAAAAAGATATAAAAATTAAAGTATAATGTTGGGCCAGCCCACTATTTCCTACGTGTAGGCGTTCCTAATAGGATCAGTAGGAGAGAGAAATAGTCATCGCGGTCTTATTGTGAAAGAGAGTTCTCTTAACAAAAAAATAAGTTGCTCGTTCCACAAGCCCACCGAGTTGAGCATATATGCTGTTTTTTAGTCGCGCCGCACATCCCTATTCTGGATGTGTTTTGACTTTTGACTATCAAAGCGCTCGGCAGCCAAACTGTTCTTGCTCTCACTTACAAAAAAGCCTACAAATCAGAAGAAAAATGTATTTAAAACTTTTAGGTGAAAAGTAATTCTAGGCAAGGTAGAAAACTAACTCTACGTCCGAGAGTTCATGGAACACATGCCGGACCCCCGTCATTCATCTCTGATTTGTCCTTGCCTCCGTGACTCACACTGTCATGAACATCTCATGTGCGTTCGATGTGATCGACACCATCCATATCGGATTGATTGCTAAGTAGTACTATGTCAGAAGACATCTTCTAATGAAGGCCTATATATATCCTTTGGCTCAAGCTTCAGTGCCGTCAATGTTGATACTACCGTGTACCTCCCGCCAGACATCCAAATACAGACCGACACGCTAATCATCGTGACCCTTTTTATTTTTCGATGAAAGTACTCATCGATAACCTAGACATATGAAATCGTCCATGAGCATTAGATGGGCGGGTGTTGGACGTGTACAAGGTGCATGCATGCACACAACATACCATCACATCTTCACTAGCTACCGCATCAACTAGTCGACGCCCGCACTGATGCGCTTCTGTTTTGGGCGTCATCGGGCAGGAGCCCACCTCATTTGCCCCACTACCATCCCTGGGTGGTAACATCTAGAGGCTGGTGTGCCCCGCTGGTGAATATTTTGATGGATACAATAATATTTTCTTTCTCCCGTTGCAACGCACGGGCATATGTGCTAGTACACACCTACATATGGATGTATACTACGTGTTTGTAATTTTTCATGATGAAATACACACTTACATAGGGATATTATTTATAAGATTATTTCGAAGTGCTTGGTTAACCGTTTACATCCGCTACTCTCGGATTTGATTTCTGAGAATCAGAGTGCTTTTATATCAGGACATCTTATTTCTGACAACTCTATAATTGCTTTCGAGTGTCTACATTATATGCAAAATTTGAAACACAATCATGTTGTGTATGCTTACAAGTTGGACCTATCGAAAGCATATGATCGTGTGGATTGGAACTTTCTGGAGCAAGCTTTACGTAAATGGGGCTTATCTATGGAATGGATCAATTGGATTATGGCTTGTGTGAAGTTGGTTAAATACTCAGTGAAGTTTAATGGAAAATTGCTTCAATCATTTACCCCTTCAAGGGGTCTCCACCAAGGTGACCCGTTGTCTTCCTTTTTATTCCTTTTTGTTGTTGATGCCTTGTCTGCTCTTATTACTAAATCAGTGACTGAAGGGGAATTGAGAGGAGTTACTATATGTCGTGGGGCTCCAGTGATTTCTCATCTATTATTTGCGAATGATTCGATGTTACTATTTGAAGCATATGCCCAGCAGGCAAGCATTGTCAAAGGCTTGTTGAACACTTATACCTTAGCGACGGGTCAACTTATAAACCCTGAGAAGTGTTCCATCTTTTTTCTGATAATTGTCTGTGGTGGTGGAAGAGGTGAAGAGTATGTTGGATGTTACGCAACATGTGTTTGAACCAAAATATTTGGGCCTACCGGTACCTGAAGAAAGAATGCATAAAGGGCATTTTGAAATGTTACAAGCTAGGCTTAGCAAGAGTTTGGTAGACTAGAGTGAACAGTACTTATCTTCTAGAAATAAGGGATTTTTAATAAAGATCATGGCGCAATCTATACCAACTTATGTTATGAGTGTATTTCGTTTACCGGCTTCGGTCTGTGATGATCTAACCCGAATGATGAGGCGGTATTGGTGGGGAGTGGAGAATGAAAAAAAAAAGATGGCTTGGCTCAGCTAGGAAAAAATGATGTTACCCAAGGCTATGGGGGTATGGGGTTTAGAGATATGAGGGCATTCAATTAGGCATTGTTGGCTAAGCAAGCCTGGCGTCTGTTGGACACTCCAGACAGCTTATGTGCTCGTCTACTCCGGGCAAAATATTACCTAATGGCCACCTACTCGACATGGTCTTTCCGAGCAGCTCGTCGGCAGTTTGGAAAGGAATTGTTTATGAATTGGATCTTCTGAAGAAAAATGTTATTTGGCACGTTGGAGATGATTCTCTAATTAAAACATGGCGTGACCCCTGGATCACATGGGGTCATGATTACAGGCCTGTCACGCCGAAGAGAAACTGTAGACTCAATTGTGTTGCCAATTTTATTGATGAACATGGAGCATGGGACGTTCAGAGGCTTCAGGAACATTTCTGGGACTTGGATATTCGTGAGATAATTAAAATCCGAACCTCTCCAAGGAATAGAAATGATTTTATTACTTGGCATCCGGAGAAGAGCGGACAATTTACTGTCAGGAGTGCTTACCGTTTGGCAACTGATGAGGAGAACCATGTCGTGGCGACAGGTGCGGCGAGTATTAATCCGTCCAGCCATCAACCTATCTGGCAGTGTATAGCAACGAGAGGGGAGAGTGTCGTCCACGTACCCTCGTAGACCGTAAGTGGAAGCGTTATGACAACGCGGTTGATGTAGTCGTACGTCTTCACGATCGACCGATCCTAGTACCGAACGTACGGCACCTCCGCGATCTGCACACGTTCAGTTCCATGACCTCCCACGAACTCACGATTCAGTGGAGCTTCGAGGGAGAGTTCCGTCAGCACGATGGCGTGATGACGGTGTTGATGAAGCTACCGACGTGGGGCTTCCACTACAAAAAAAGGACACATCCGTGACATTTTGGGCCGAACGAATTTTTTTCTGTCAAACATATGACACTTCTATGACGATAATTGTGAAAAAAACCCGGTATCATCATAGATGTGGTGGGATCCTACTTCTATGACAAAAAATCATGACAGAAAATGGGCTTTTCATCCTGGGCGGGCCGGAGACGCAGCTGCATGACATTCTTTGGGTCGTCCATGACAGAAAAAACCGTGGTAGAAGTGAGGGCGAGGAAAATTTCGGGGAGTTCCCAGTTACGGTGGGCGGTCGGGGGCCGAGCGATGCACGTTTCTCTCGTACACATACACGCGTGTGTGCGAGGCGTTGGCTCTAACTGAACCCGAGCGAGGCGTTGGGCTCTAACTGAATCCGAGCAATTGCACTGCAGACTATGCGTTACTGAACCCGAGCGATCGATCGATGGTTGTTAACTAAACCCGATCGAGCGATTCCTTCGCTACTGCTGCTAACTGAAGCCGGTCGATGCTGCCTCTCTGGATGAACAGCGAGCGTTGCGGGGGGTTTGATGAACAGTGAGCGGTGGCGTTGCCTCTGGATGAACAAGACCCCGTGGTGTGGAGGGCTGGATGAACAGTAGACGGTGGAAGGGTGCCCGTGGAGGGATGGTTGAACAGTAGCCGGTGGAGTAGCGCACGGTGGAGGCTGGATGAACAGGAGCCCGTGGAGGCTGGAGGAGGTCGACAGTAGCCCGTGGAGGCTGGAGGAGGTCAATGGTGGAGATGAACAGTATCCCGTGGAGTCCCGTTTTGCGGTACACCACACCCCTCCCGATCAACAGGACCCCCGTATCGACCGTAGCGCTCCAACACAAGTCCGTTTCGTCCATTTTACGGTACGCCACACCCCTCCCGATCAACATGACCCCCTTTAGACCGTAGGAGGCCCGTTTCCTCCATTTTGCGGTATGCGAGACCTCTCCCGATGAACAGGATCCCGTTTCGAATGTGGTCGGTCGAACACAAGGCCGTTTCCTCCGTTCTGCGGTACGCCAGGCCTTGTTTCCATCGCTTGCTCCGTCCAAGCCCTCCCGATGAACACGACGACGCATTTCGTTCCGACCCAGCCGGTTGGCTCCCACGCATTCCGTTGCCTACCGATGAACACGACGCATTCCGTTGCCTCCCCATGAACGCGACGACGATGTTGTTTCTCCGTTCCGACCCATCCATGTACATGAGCCCTGGCCGTACGTATGCGCGAGTAGGCATTCGAGACCCCGCCCGTATGCACGTATGTGGCCATATTTTCTTTCTTGCACCCTGGCCGTTGTACGTACGTGTACATGCTACTTCCGCGCCTCTACTACGACACGTGCGCGCCTCTACATCGACCAGTATGTATGTACACGTTCGCGACCAGAATGACAACGCTACATACGCTTCGACCAAGTGGGTCCCGACTGTCAGGCACTTACTTG
This sequence comes from Triticum dicoccoides, assembly GCF_002162155.2. Taxonomy (NCBI): domain Eukaryota; kingdom Viridiplantae; phylum Streptophyta; class Magnoliopsida; order Poales; family Poaceae; genus Triticum; species Triticum dicoccoides. The sequence goes on from NC_041391.1 coordinate 135,836,398, forward strand.
CGTGCGAAGATGTAGTTAGTGGGTCCCAGCAGTCAGGGGGGCGAATCATTTTTTTTGCCCGGACGCACTTCCTTGCGTGCGAAGGTGTAGCTAGTGGGTCCCAGTAGTCAGGGGGGCGAATCGTTTTTTTTCGAACGCACTTCCTTGCGTGCGAAGATGTAGCTGGTGGGTCCCAGCAGTCAGGGGGGCAAATTGTTTTTTTTCGGACGCACTTCCTTGCGTGCGAAGATGTAGCTGGTGGATCCCAGCAGTCAGGGGGCGAATCATTTTTTTACTCAGACGCACTTCCTTGCGTGTGAAGGTGTAGCTGGTGGGTCCCAACAGTCAGGGGGGAAACTTTTTTTCATGAAATACGGTGGCCCGTCCGGTGGGTCCCTGCTATCAGGTGGAGGAATAATTATTTTGCGCGTAATAAGGAGGCACTTCCTTGCGGCCGCCGTGGACCCAGCTATCAGCCTCTCCTCGCACAGTACTCTTCCGATGGAAGTCGGTTGTTGACCACATTGACCACGCCACGCTGAGAGCACCACGGTGGTGGACGACGGCGAGGCCTAGGAAGGGGACGACGCGGAGCCGGAGAAGACGCAGCAGTGGATGCCCATGCGAAGAGGAGTACGAGCGTTCACTGGTTCGGCTGCGGTGTGAGGTTGCCGTCGCCGCAGATTAACAGGGGGTGGGGGTGAGTAGAGGGATGGCCTGGCTAACGGTGGGAGTAGTAGGGGGCGGTGAGGCCTCCACGGCATCACAGCCGACCACGAGAGGCAGAAGCATGCGGCACGACCGGCGCTGCTTTGGGCGGCTGGAGCACGAAGACCATAGGTTGAAGAAGCACTACAGCCGTTGGATGGACATCGCACGGTCACTGGAGCTAGAATCGTTCATATTGACTAAGTTGACAAAGCCCTCCGTCCCCGTAAACTTAGTAGGCCCACAAGTTAGCCTCCCACCAAGGTGAGTCCCAGTTAGCAGGGGGAGTATTCATTTTTTTGTGCGTAATAAGGAGGCATTTCCGGTGGGTCCGAGCTGACATACGGGGAACGTTTTTTTCGTGAAATACAGAGGCTCTTCCGGTGGGTCCTAGCTCACCCCGGGCATAAAACCAAAGACCGAAGACCGAAACCGAAAAGACCGAGACCGAACCCGAAAAGACCGAATTAAAAAAGACCGAATAAAATACGGTCTGCATAAGTAGAAGACCGAATTAGTTACAGTCTGATCGGTCTAGGACCGAATAGACCATATAGACCGAATAGCCCATACGCAAGAGGCCCATGTGGCCAGCCCAATGGTCACACACAACACGAGTGCACGTCCTCCTCCTCACATCACGGTTCACAGGAACGCATCCGGCAGCCAATTCACTCCCATTCCTCTTATCCTCTCCCACTAGGAACCCTAGCCGCCGCCCGTCGCCCACCGCTGTGGCCCGACGCCCCATGCCCATGAGATGTGAGCCGGTGATGGCCGCCGCATCGAGGCGTGCGGCGTGCCCATGCCGACGAAGATCAGCGCCCCGAACCCTGACCCCAACCAGTGGAGACCGGCGCCCCATGCCGCCATCCTCGACCCTCCGTCAGTCGCTCCACTACCGACGACACGGCCGTCCGCCGCCGGTGACGACCACCGCATCGAGGCGCGCGACGCGCCCCTGACCGATGAAGATCGACACCCCGAGCCAAGGCCCCAACCAGTTGAGACTGGCGCCCCGCGCCGCCATCCCCGAGCCCCAGTCAGTTGCTCCACCGCCCGCGACACGGCCGTCCACCGCCGGTGCTCCGTGCTCTGATGACTGGTTCAGCAGCTGCAGTCCATCACCACTCATCAACACCCGTCTTCTTCAACTCTGTTCGTCGGCTCGCTGCCTATTGCCCTCCTTCATTTCTTCACATCGCAGCTGAAGGTGAGCATCTACTTCATGTCTCTATGTACATCATCTGTGATTCCCATGAAAACAAATTAGGTACATGCCTTCCAATGTTAGCTGCAGCTAATTTGTTATATCTGTCATCAGAACCCACTATCCTTCATGTTGTGAAACTAATCATGTGAGCACACCCAGCATAATAGCCATCTAAATCCATGTCCTATTATGTTTATGTGGCTAGTTCTTTTTAGTTTATATCATTGTCAAATTGCATTGTTGCTATCTGCTCTAATAGCGAGTATCTTTTTTCTCTTTTGTAGATATATAGCCGAATCTGAATCTGAACATCATGATGCACACATAGTAATTTGTTTGATTGTCTGTTCCTCATCTTGTAGTAATCTTCAAAACTGTAGTAGGTACTGATTGCATTTGTCATCAACCAAACATACTCCACTCCAGAACTCTCCATTTTTCATCAACCAAACACACTCCACTCCAGCACTCTCCTCGCATGCTAGAAATCAACCAACTTTTCCATGAACTAGCAGAAGATGTTACCAACACTAAGATTATGAAATTTTACTGAATACTTGACTTGTTGCAGAGACAATTGAAGAATTTGGGGACAAGGTGAAGGGAAAGCACAAGGTCCATGGTGGTGCTGAAATTGATTTGTTTGATGTCAAGTACTATGTTATCAAGTACTAAGTGATGGTTGTCTGCTGTTTGCTGCTTGTCGATTCCAATATTCCATGGGCTGTTGTTGCTTGTGGTCTTATTACTTTGTGTCAAATATAAATGGTGTTGCTTGTTGTCTTCTCACTTTTTGTCAAATGTAAATGTTGTTGCTTTTTAACTTCTTACTTTCTGTCAAATATAAATGATATGCATACATGAATCTTGTTGCTGGAACATAAATCATAAATCTTCTTACTTCGTGTCAGATATGAATCTTGTTATTTCCTGTAAAATATAGACATAGAATTGTACTGGAAGTATCATGAATCTGAGTTGTACTAATTAATTTGGTCTGTTTGGTCGGGACCGAAGACCGAATTGTAAAGACCGAAGACCGAATAGTTAAGAACCGAAAAGACCGAAATTATTTCGGTCCTCAATTATGAAAGACCGAATTATTAGAAGACCAAAAAGACCGGACCGAACAAACCGAAAAGACCGAACGCCCGGGCTGAGTCCTAGCTATCAGGTGGAGGAATCATTATTTTGCGCGTAATAAGGAGGCATTTCCCTGTGTGGGCCCCTACTGTCAGCCTCTTCTGATGGTTGTTGTGTGTTGACCATGTTGACCTTGCCGCGCCGAGAGCACAAACGCGATGGACGAGGGCGAGGCCTAGGAAGAGAACCACCCGGAGCCGGCGAAGCCACCGCAGCCGATGCCCACGTTGAGGGAAGAATGAGCACTGACTAGTCGGCTGAGGGGTGAGGCTGACATCGCCGAAAAATAACAGGATGTGTGGGTGGTTAGAGGGATGGCCTGGCGGCAGCACAGCCAGCCACGGGAGGAGGGAGCAGGCAGTCCCGCCGGCGCTGGTTTAGGTGGCTGGAGCAGGAAGATCAGAGATTGAAGAAGCACGACGATCGTTGGATGGACATCCAACAGTCACTGCTGTGTGTTGACTAAGTTGACAAAGCCTTGCGTACGCGTCAAAAAAAATTTAGGACAACGTCATCGTCAACCTAGTAGGCCGAGAAGTCAGCCTCCAAATATGTGGAAAACATCATACAACTCATTAGCCATTATTTTCAATAATTTTCAGCCCATTTGCTAATTCTTAAGGATATTTGAAGCCCATATTCTTTTTATTAGCATTACAGACCATATATTCTGGGCACTGCTAAAAAGTTAAACGAAATTTTGCATATTTCGGTGGGGTCTGAACTCTTTTAATCATGAAATTTCGAGTCACGTTAAAAACAATTTTCAAAAAATTATATCAAAATAAAATTCAAAAAACAATTCTCCACAAAAAAATGAATGAAATTTAGAATCTTAACTAGCAAGATGCCCGTTCGTTGCACGGAACATGAAGATGCATTTGTATGAGTAGTTTATCTTGTGGGAGAAAAGATGATATTTTAATGTAATTGCCAGTTGGCTTTGGTTTTTATAAAAGTAGAGAGTAGAGAAATCCTGAAAATGATATTTTAATGCAATTTTCGGTTGGCTTTGGTTTAAAAATTTACAGCCCATTTCTTACAACTTATAGCTCATTTTCTGGGGAAGCCCATTTCTTACTACTTACATCCCTCCTCGTCTTGAAAGATTTGCAGCCCAGCAGGGCTGAGAAAAGCAAGTAGGCCTCGGTTTTGGTATTCTCCAAAAAAAAGAACTGGGCTAGCCAATTTCAGAAAGAAAAAAATATATCAACTGGGCTCGTCATGTGCTTAATAAAAGCGTAAGCGTGGGCTAGACGGGCCACAGCCCCCACACAATGCGCAATTGAGCTCCGTCTCTGAAACTGAAAAACAACTGGGCGAGCTGCTGGGTCCCTGGTGTTATCGGCTCGTTGTGCAATTTTCTCGTTTATTGACTACATTGACAATGGCGTGGAACCTAGTTGTCAAACAATTAGGAGGAAGTATTTTTTGGCTTGTAATAATGAGGCACCTGCTTGCGAAATGCAATGACCCTAGTGGGTCCCTACTGTCAGCCTCTCCACGTACAATCATCTCCTGATTCCTCTTGTTTGTTGACCATGTTGACAACGCCAGACGGCGGCGGGCACAGCGAGCAAACCAAGGTGGAGAACGACGGAAGGCCTCGTACGAGAACGAATATCATCCATGGAAGATGCGCAGTGTAGTGGCAGGTGGAGGGGAGTACGAGGGCAACAACATGCAAGTCAAGCATACAAATGGTACAAAAAGCCCAAGGATTAATTGTTCATCAAATTTTTAGACAAAACCCATATTGAACATGACAGTAACATCTAACCCAACCACTCTTTTTTGCAGTCACAAACAAATGGATCGGTCTGATCCGTAAAATCAACATCATGTGCAAAAAAAATTATTTCAGGATGTCTACAACTTGTTGTAAATAGAAGCTGAGCACGTTTAGAAGCCCATTTGTCCATCTGAAACTTCTCTTTTTGCTGTTCAACATGTTCGTCCGTGAGAAATCTCTTGCTGTAAAAATTAAGCCTCATGGACAATACTAACCTCGCATTCAACAGGAAGAATGTGACAAAGTTTCTGTTTGCCTGGTTGGATGCATATCATCCCATTGTTATTGTCCTCAAACGAATGTCATGAGAACTGAGAAAATCATTGTGCTTATTACGCCAACGATTGGTTATATGTTTTTCTCCATGTGGTTCTGCCTAAGTAGACATGAAGATTGAAAACGGTTAAGGTCTGAAAAAAGAGTATGTCAAAAGAATGACAGCTGAACAGTTAATTATAGTACAATATATACGGGCTTTCAATGTGCATGAAATCATCAGCTCTATAAATTCTCCAGAGATCGAATGCATCGCAGCAAGCCAATAATTATGTCCAGATCAAAACTATACATTCTGATATATATGATCTTGAAAGAATCCAGCAACATTGATAGGCTATCAATGGACGAACTCTTCATTGAGCATATAACATAATATTAGTACCCAAAGTGTACTCCAAGATGATATAAAACTTATGATCACAAATGAAAAATGCAGCATATGATTACAAATGTGTAGATGATAATATACGGTACCTGAAAAAGTGAGGAGCCAAACACCAACTCCTTGTGATTATTTAACGGGTCACGAATTACACCCAAGGTCTCCAGTTTGGGTGCAAAGACGATAGTTATTTCTGAAGGTGTATAACAATTATGAAGGAGCAACCTTTCAAGTGAAGGGGCATCTTCAATGATGAGCTGTTGTCATTTAAAACAAATTCCAATGCTTTTAGGGTGAGGCGACTTTATTTGGAGACAACTGATACCGATTTCTATTCCCAAAATAATCAGCAAGCGCTCCAGGGCAGGGCAACTGGAGTGGATGATGTTGTGCAGTGAGGCCTCCGACAGATAAACCACCACAAGCGAAAGTTTTTTTAGCAGTGGGAGTCGAAGCATTTGTACCAGATCGTCTGGTAGATGGCACCGGGCGAAGGTGGCGGTGTGGAGAGAGGAGGAAAACCGCGAGATGGACAATGGTGGTGTGGGCATGAATTCTTGGTATGTTCGTGGTATGAAAGTTTCATGGTAATGGTAGAACTCAAACTGCTGGAGTTTTCCGAATTCAGGGGATGTCAGCCAAGCGTCCACCTTGTCGGGTATGGACAGCAGGTAGCTTGTCGGGATGCAGAGGCATTGAACGGGGCCCTGCTGGTGAGAAGAGATGATGGCTCTGAGGAGATCAAATTCAGGAAGGAGAGATATCTGACGACAGTCAAGATTGTGGGGCGCGGTGCGCCATAGAGGGTGCCACCGAGTTGAGAGGACTTGTGTGCGGCAGCAATCCTTGGTGGGGAGAAGCAAGATGATCTCCTCAAGGATGATGCCCGGGAGATCGCTGATGCAGTCCACCGGAGATTCTACCTGTTCCTTAGATCCGGGTGGGGGGAGGGGGCCTCGCCGCTTCTCCCCACGCTACTGGGTGTGGGATCTACAACCAGCGTCACCGCTGGCGGGAGCCTCATCTTCTTGGCGCTGGGGCCAGCCGACTCCATTTTCCTTGTGGGCGTCGCGCCGAGCTCACGGGCTTGAGCAGAGTAGCCAGAGACGAGCCTAGTGGCAGTGCGAGTGGGGAAGAAGGAGGGCTGGGGATTTCTGTAGGAGTGGAAGAAGAGGAGCAGGCATTTTCTGTACAAGTGAGGAAGAAGGTGAGCGGGGTTTTCTGGATGAGTGAGGAAGATTGGGGAGCGGGGGGAATTGGGGGGGGGGGGAGACAGAAGCGAGAGAGCGAGTTGTTCGTGTTTATAAGGCCCGCTGCACTAACTACTTGCTTTTTCCCAAGAACCGCTCTCTTCTTTTGCGTTGCTGCATTGGAGCTGGCGCATGGACTTGGCTGACTGGCCATGCATGCAGGATGCATGTGCCCGCCTGCCACTGCATGCGCCTAGTTTGTTACTAGGCCTATTTAATAGGCTGGTTATGGAGTAAATTAAGGAGATTTATTTTCTCTGTGTGCATCCACCAAATTAGAGGATGCGGTACTGGATGCAGACACTCATATTAAACTAACATTCAGAAGAACAAAAGTTCAGCATGTCTATGCATCTCAATGATTCACCATACTATAACCAATATAAACCTGTGAGAAGGTGTGGAAATAAAGAAAATCGGTCGATGCTTCTCTGAGCAAAGGGCCTCCCTGCGCACGCATTAATTTCCTGGGCATGCTTGTTTCTTCTCAATGTTGCGAGCACTTTGAGCATGTTGGCAACTCCACAGCTAGCTAGTTGCCTCATCTTGCAATTGATGCTGACACATTTGCAGCAAACACATGAGGAAATAGAGATGACTCAACATGGGTCCATATTATGCAGTTCCCCTGAAATCATATTCATTGTCCTGAATCTAAAAAGATAGGAAAACAGTAGCTATACTTAAACGGTGTTGCAAAACAGTAGCACATATCAATAGCTTGGCATGACAAAACACAATCATCTGGACGAAGGGGATACTGACCTGCCTGAGGAAGATTATATATAATTTCATAAGTCCTTGGTTGATTTCCACCTTCGGCTGCACTGCTTGTTTGCTCCTCCACACATGACAGGATCGTTCCGCACTGCATTCAGCAAGTCAACATACGAATAAGCTAATTTCATCTTGCGATGGTCATTGTACCTAGTTATGAATGTAGGAATACCTGGAGCACCATGAGGTTAGCTGACAGCAGGTAGATGCAGCCATATAAATTTTGTGCGGTGCTACCAAAATTGAGGTTTGTATCCCTTCCCGTTATGAGAATTCTTCTTGAAGTTGGTAGAATGTGACGGCTTGTTCTTTGCATCAAACTTGCCTTTCCCCTGAGATTTGTTCTTGTTGTTTCGGTGCTGGTTGGGCTGGAATTTCTTCTCGTGTACCATGTGGGCACTAGAAGCTCCCTCAGCGACCCGAGCACGTGTGTATTTTGCTCTCGCCTTCTCCTCAAAATCAAGAGTGCTAATGAGATCCAAAACAAAAAACTCATGTCTCTTGTTTTTCAGAGAAGTAGCATAATCGTTCCACGAAGGTGGAAGCTTGGCAATGATGGTCCCAGCAACAAATTTGTCCGGCAACACACACTTAAAGTACTGAAGTTCCTTAGTTAGTGATTGTATCTCATGAGTCTGTTGAACAACAGAGCGCTCATCAGTCATCTTGTAGTCATAGAATTGATCCATGACGTACAACTCGTTGCCAGCGCCCGAGGGCCCAAATGTGGCTGTCGGTGTCAAAACCGGCGGATCTTGGGTAGGGGGTCCCAAGCTGTGCGTCTTAGGATCAATGGTAACATGAACACGGGATTTTACCCAGCTTCGGGCTCTCTTGATGAGATAATACCCTACATGCTGCTTGATTGACTATAATGAGTATAGGGGTTACAAGAGTTGATCTACCCTGAGATCATATGTTGTGGTCTAAACCCTAGAGGTATGATGAGTAATGTCATAATCATCTATCGACTAGCCTAGCCTCGGTTTATATGATGTACCATAGGCCTAGGGTAACAAGAGTCCTAGCAGAATATGCTGGTGGGGGAGGAGTCCTTGTCTTGATCACCAAGTGTTGTGGAATCTTCCTTGTATGCGGCAACTGTCCGAAATGGCCCATGAGTGTACGGCCATGGGGTCCTCGGCCCAATCCAACTGACCGGGAGATGACGTGGTGAGTACCCCCTAGTCCAGGACACCGTCAGTAGCCCCCTGAACCGGTCTTCAAGTTGGGGACGCTCCTCGATTCTTCCGAACTGTTCTTCATCTTCGGTCGTCGGTCTTGAAAACTGGTTCAACAAATCTTCTCATCTTCGATCTTGAGGATCGCCGAAGTAAATCTGAAGAGTTTACACGTCGGGTATCCGAGGAGCCCCTTTAAGTTTACGGCCTTTATCAATGCTTTGTTATTTTTATGCCACACCTCGGGTTTGAAATTGTTCCCGGGCGGCAGTGTCCTCTTGCGTCCGAGCTCCAACGCCAGACTGCATTCGAGGTATCTTTTGCAGCTGAGCACCAACGCCGGAATGTATCCAAGCTCTAACGTCGGATTGTGTCCAAGCTCCAACGCCAGACTGTATCCAAGCTCCAACGCCGGACTATATCCGAGTTGTCATAGATCATCTGGGTTCAAAAAGTTGAAGGAGTTTAGCCGAGCTTAATTCCGGAGATGCCCTCTATGGAGGCAGCTATTGGCGCCCGAGTTTTATTCTGGACTGCTTCCGAGGTGGTGCAATTTATTCTCTGTCGAGATATATAGCCAGTAGCCCTCAAGGTGTGTCCATCGGTCTAAAAACTGAGATGCACCTGAAGGAAAACATGAAACCGCTGATCCTAGTTGCCCCTGAGACTCAGGTCGATGCGCGAAATCGGTCTGAGGATCAACTCCTAGCTCGGCAGCATACATAGGAATAGAAACACGGTGTGCGAAGTCCTCGAGACTCAGGTTGGGTGTGGCCGACCAACCCGAGGATAATAATCTCCTGGAAAACTATATTTCACTTTAAATTTTCTGCATTGGACAGGCAATGCAGTAGCCCCCGAGACACTGGTCGGGTGGCGACACCAGCCCATGGGGATCGATGTACCCCTTTAATATTTGTAAATAATAAGAACGAAGCCCAGTAGCCCCGAGCCTTAATGTGGGCACGGGTGGCCGAATTAAGGATCGATATCCAAAGTAAAATCACAAATTATGTGTAACGATTCTATGTATACAAGTACTCTACATCATCAATGCTCGGATCTGCATTGTACAGAACTTTGTTGACCGACCATCGGCTTCAACCTCCTCGGCCAATAGCCGGGGAGTGTTTTTCCCACTTTATAAAGCCTTTATGAGGGCAAAGATTTACGGCAAACAAGGCAATCCGGCCATACGGTTTTATAAACAAAGGTACGCAGAGAGACATGTTATATTATTGTTTTAACATAAGAAACATCATCCAAAGAAAATAGTCCCGCTATCAGTTCCTTTCTTGGGGTTGTCATGCTAAGCATGATCGTGAAACCTCATCTCCAATCAATGTGGGAGGGAAATACTGAGGATTTAGTTCGGGAAAAACTTCCAAACTCTGTGGTCTAGATGAACCCAAATTTTCACTTCCGTTGCGACCGTTTATAATCTGAAAGTGGCCCATTGTCGGCTTCTACCCCCTTGTAGATGCTACGCAGGGTGTTTCCGAAATAACAAAACAACCCTTAGCCGACATCTTGGTGCACGAAGGCGGTTGTGTTGGCGGAAACGAGGCGATCAGATATGCGGGCTGTATAACTTTCACTTAGTCATAGGAGTTTAAAGTTGGGAGGCCAGGAAGTAGCCCCCCGGTTAGTGTTCGGCGACAGCCGAGGTCAAGTCGTAAACACTTTGGCCAATGTTATGAACGGCCCGTCATTTTAATATAGTTATCGGACCGCTGCCAGTTTACGCTTATTGTGACAGTCAGTTTTCGGCTTTCTCCACTGCGGTGCTTAACCATGCGAGCTGGAAGCACAATCATAGTGGTTCTCCTTTTGCACACATAACCGAACAAAGCGGAATGTAGGAGGCAAGCACAAGAGCCGGGCAACCCAACTATCGACCGAAGACACAATTTGGAACCGATGCATATATAGCAATATCCGAGAATTTTTGCCGAATCTCTAAAGGTGTCTGGCATTGCACTGCGAGACTTATGCGGAAAACACACAAATAGTTGAAAAGTGCCATAGGATTGGAAAACCAAAAAACGTCAGTAAAAACTCGACGTCCGAACTAGATCAAGTGTTCGGTGCCAATCCGAAAATTGAAAAAAAAAATTGTGCTTCTGTCGTGCTTTAACATGACACATCCTATCTCAAGACTTCAAGCGGGTCGGCCTATGGCTTCAACCTCCTATCCCGAAGGAGGAGTACTTTAGCGGCTTTGAGAGGGAAATCCGGTTGTTGACCACACACTCGCGTCAAAAAAAGGAGTGATAGGAAAAGACTTTGCAACAACTAAGAAGAAGAACACTTATTATAATCTATGTTTACCCGAACTTTATACGCGTCTTAACCGACCGTTGGCTTCTCCCTCTTCGGTCGAGGACCGAAAAGTGTTATGTACTCCACCTATCGAGAATATCGATGGTGTTTTCGATAACCAGGCAATCGGGCCATAAGGCTGTAACAGACAAAGCGCGCTCAGGGAACTTATGCTATATTACTAACAAAGTGTAAGAAGCATCTTCGAAGAAAATAGTACCCCCACCGATACCTTTCTTCGGTGCTCACTGTCATTATGAGACTTGTGCAATAGAATTTTGTACTCATGAGTTCCGTTATGTGCCGACCATGATTTAAAACAATAAGAGTGCTAGCTTTCGGCTTCACCCAGTCTGAGGTCGGAGCTCGGAAGAACCGGTCACGACAATCGCAGAGGTGCTCCATTTACTCCCTAGCCGAACAATCGGGAACGTAGGGGTAAGCACAGGAGCCAGGCCACCCAGATTTCAAATCACTTAGGTCAATATGGTGCATATTGTGGCGTAATACACGAACAAGGAACGAAGCCGTACAAGTATAATCATATGCAAGAGGAAAAACTCCAACAAGGGAGCCCCCAAGTAAACGGGGTATTTGAATATGTGTGTCACAAACAAAGTTTGGACAAGGAAGTTTTTTACAAACAACTTTTGCTAAAAAAAGGTATAATGCTTGGTCGGACCAAACAAAATTTAAAACTAAAAGTTTTTGAGCATGAGAGCAACTTAGCTGGTTAATGTGTTCGACATTGATGACACGGTCCGAGCTTGATGCGGGACAAGGTTCCAGCCCCCAGGCTGGTCCCAAGGTGGCCGAGCAGGGAGTTCGGCACTCCGAGAAGATGAAGCCCCCAATCCAACCGTAGTAATGAAGCAGGTCGGCATGCCAAGGTGACAACATGATTCGGTCGACGAGGTGACAACACGGCTCAGTCTGAGTCGATTGGCTACACAGATAAAATAGTGCAAACCAAAAGTAATGACAAATAAAGATAATAATGTAAATAAAAAAATTCTTCTACTTATTTAATTTAAGTGAAGTAAATAATGAAAGATATATGGCCTGAGCGTCGAGGTCAATGTCGATGCAGGGCGTCGGCGTGACGCAACGAAGGCGTGACAAAGCCCGAATTCACAGGTCGGTCCAAGTTCCGGATACGGCGCTCGCCGAGCTATGCACGGAAACTGACCAGACCACCACGCAACCGTCGTTTAATGCGGCCACCATTTGATAGACCTGTGTATAGATGATGGAACAAAGCAGAGTAATAATTCCTTGCGAAAAATAAACCCAAACAAGCAAAAATTGCTAGAATTAATAGCACCTGGTTTATTTGTTGTAGCGGTTCGAAGAAAGGTTACTCCCAAAATTGGGACTCGATCCGCACACCCATTGCCTGATGGGTGACGAAGCAAAGACATGACGATGCTGGCAAAGGCTGGCCCACCGAGGCAAAGCCCGTGGTCCAGCTAATGTGATGAAGCTGGTCGGCCGGTGACGCCGGAGTCTCCGAGGTAAGTTGATGAAGGGATGACGAAGCCCCCAGTCCAGGTGAGGGGACAGAGCAGGTCGGTGAGGAGATGTGTCAGCCAAGATGTTGAAGTAGTTCGACGTGATGGACATCGGCGCGATGAAGCAACAGTTTGGCCATGCCGATGCAGGTCATAGCTTGCATCGTGATCAATGCTGGCTTGATGAAGTGACCGTGCGGCGATGCCGGTGTGCCCGCTCCGTGTAATCTGTGGGGTGGCGATGTTGGTGACGATTTATCCTTCGCGATGCCGAACTATTGTTTGGCTGGCCGAGATGATGATCCAAAGAAATTGAGCTCAGCTCAACAAACCGACGACGTGTCTAATGCAGGTCGGCCGCCGTGGAGTGATGTTGTTGGGCTGGTTTGACACCGGCGCGACGGTGAAGTTCGTATTGCAAGAATACTTTTAATACTACTGGGATGTGTTTGAGAATAAAACACAACACCCCATACGAAAACTTCCTTCAAAAAGGATGTCCGAGATCCCGTTCATAAAGAATATGAATTTGGGTCAGATTCGTTCTCCCGTAGAAAACAGATCCGAAAAGTGATGCACTAATCGGAAGTTTCCCGGAGTTTGGACGGTCAGATCGAGCTGAATTTTTGGCAGGTGGTAGATATGGGAATTCCACAGCAAATCAACAGTTGGATCTTCCAAAGGACATCCGAACTAGATGCTAGACACCACACTCTAAACTCGTCCGGACTCTCGTCCAGATTCAACGGGGCTCCGGTATATCGAAGATTGCCGGAGATTCCTCCATCGGAACTCGACGAAATTTTTGCAGGCTTGTTGTAGACTTAATTCCGCATAATTCCACCGAAGCGATCGTTTAAGCGACACTCGAGGAGGTGGTGGCGGCGGATACGTGTTTGCTGTCTAGAAAAATAGCACGGGCGCCCGAGGGCAATGTTGATGTTGAGCCCCCAAGCGCCATGGATGACTCCTCCACGATCTTGATAGAGATCAGAGTTGATGTTGATGAAGGCCCTCATCCGAACATGACAACTGGAGGTAGGGAGTAGTCCTCGGTCAAGCCAAGGTGACCAGTCGAGCTGGTGACGAAGAAACCGATGTTGCAGTTGACCTGCAGTCGAGCCATTGATCCTTTTGCCGATCACACAACGGAACTCTCAATGAAAGCACCAATGTCGGTGTCAAAACCGGAGGATCTCGGGTAGGGGGTCCCAAGCTGTGCGTCTTAGGATCAATGGTAACATGAACACGGGATTTTACCCAGCTTCAGGCTCTCTTGATGAGATAATACCCTACATGCTGCTTGATTGACTATAATGAGTATAGGATTAGGGGTTACAAGAGTTGATCTACCCTGAGATAATATGTTGTGGTCTAAACCCTAGAGGTATGATGAGTAATGTCATAATCATCTATCGACTAGCCTAGCCTCGGTTTATATAATGTACCATAGGCCTAGGGTAACAAGAGTCCTAGCCGAATACGCCGGTGGGGGAGGAGTTCTTGTCTTGATCACCAAGTCTTGTGGAATCTTCCTTGTATGCGGCAACTGTCCAAACTAGCCCATGAGTATACGGCCATGGGGTCCTCGGCCCAATCCAACTGATCGGGAGACGACGTGGTGAGTACCCCCTAGTCCATGACACCGTCAGTGGCCTCGAGCGCAGCCCACATGTCTTTGCCGCTGTCAAACGACATATATGAATCCACAATGGAATCGTCAAGAACACTCAGCAAGGCGGCTTTGAAGAGGGTATCCTTGTTCCGAAAAGCTTCCTACCATGTAGGATTAAGATCGCCCTCAGGCTTACCCTTAGTGGCGTCATAGCAGTACATGATCTGAAACCAATATACTGCTCTTGTGCGCCACTTTTTATATTGCACCCCCTTAAAAGTAGGCGGATTCAAAAGTGCAGCAAAACCACTTGGAGTAAATTGCATGTAATCAGGTTTTTGGATTGGATTGTTGAATATATGAGAAATTTAGTATGAGATTTAATCCGAATCAGCAGTAAATAGATCATGATGACAATTGCAAACATCAAAGTAATGATGCAGACTAAACCAGGAGGACAGAATCACATACTGTACAGCGGGAGCATAACCGATGTGGTTGATGTTGTCACTCATGTCGTTGATGAAGAGGTTACCGAGGTCGGGGAAGAAGGCTGTCGTTGAGGAAGTCGTCACTGGAAGCAGTCACAGGAGTGTGCTCCCCAAAAACCTGATCGCCCCTCTCCCGTACAGGATCACGAAAGGCGGGGTTCGGAGGACTGATGTCCCTTCTCGCGGTGCACGCCGAAAGGAGGGTTGGAGAAGAATTGCGTGGCGGTGCTAAGATTTGGAACGGTGCGAAACCATATGATACAGCAGCGGCTAGGGTAGAGCATGTTAGGTCGGTCGTGCGAGTATAATAGTAGGCCTTTGGCCCCCAAACCCCACGTCCAAGTCAATAATAGCTAAAAAAAGTCAATAATAGCCCCACCAAGGTTTTTCTCAAAAAAACAGAGTAATTAAGGCGTCCATTAGTCCCTTTGGTATAAATACTATATCATTAATAATGGCCCCACCTTTTGTCTCACAAAGTATGTTGGAGTACAACCGGCTACACGTTTACAATCCGCTTCTCTTCTCTCTCCTTCAACTAAGCACAAATACTATATTTAAATCATTATAGCCTGCTTATGTCATTTAATTGTAGTACTTGCTCTAAAGTTACTCTCCACTGTGTAGTCTGAAATGTCGGGCGTGCAGCGGGCGGTGCCCTCGGTCGGCGTGCCGCTTCAACGGCGGAAGCAGTGAGAGGTCGCGTCGCCCTGAATTGCCATCAATGTGGAGCGGCGGGATCAGCTCGCGCCGGACGAGAAGCGCGCGCGGGAGGGGGGAGGGGTTTTTGTTGGGCCAAGAAGGTGAGAAGCCAACTTGGGAATGGTCCAGACGGGGAAATATCATGTGCTCCCATACTCTGCATATTACACTAGTCTATGTTACTACTCCCTCCTTTCCGGTTTATAGAGATGTTTAGAGTAACATGGTAATATGTTACAGTATAAGTTACTCCCCACTATGACCAGCCTTGGCATCTCCCACTGCTCCACCATGTATAGCTGCTAAGCCTACCACGTAGGCATAAAATATGATGCGGCACCAATAAACTAAGCACCTATTCTATGAAGACTTGAGTTACTAAGTCATTTAATGCACTTAGCACCTCATCTAAAGAGCATGGTTAATAGTATAGCCAGCTGCTGGCTATAAGCTAGTGCCATGTCATCTACAGCCCATCTTATACTCCCTCCGTTCCTAAATATTTGTCTTTCTAGAGATTTCAACAAATGACTACATACGGAGCAAAATGAGTGAATCTACATGATAACCCACAAGTGTAGGGGATCGCAACAGCTTTTGAGGGTAAAGTATTCAACCCAAATTTATTGATTCGACACAAGGTGAGCCAAAGAATATTCTTAAGTATTAGCAGTTGAGTTGTCAATTCAAGCACACCTGGATAACTTAGTATCTGCAGCAAAGTATTTAGTAGCAAAGTAGTATGATAATAAAGGTAACAGTGGCAAAAGTAAAGATAATAGTTTTGTAGTAATTGTAACAGTAGCAACGGAAAAGTAAATAAGCGAAGCACAACATGTGAAAAGCTCGTAGGCATTGGATCAGCGATGGATAATTATGTCGGATGCGATTCCTCATGTATTAGCTATAACATAGGGTGACACAGAACTAGCTCCAGTTCATCAATGTAATGTAGGCATGTATTCTGAATATAGTCATACGTGCTTATGGAAAAGAACTTGCATGGCATCTTTTGTCCTACCCTCCCGTGGCAGCGGGGTCCTAGCGGAAACTAAGGGATATTAAGGCCTACTTTTAATAGAGAACTGGACCAAAGCATTAACACATAGTGAATACATGAACTCCTCAAACTACGGTCGTCACCGAGAAGTATCCCGATTATTGTCACTTCGGGATTGTCGGATCATAACACATAATAGGTGACTATAGACTTGTGAGATAGGATCAAGAACACACATATATTCATGAAAACATAATAGGTTCAGATCTGAAATCATGGCACTCGGGCCCTAGTGACAAGCATTAAGCATAACAAAGTCATAGCAACATAAATCTCAGAGCATAGTGGATACTAGGGATCAAACCCTAACAAAACTAACTTGATTACATGGTAAATCTCATCCAACCCATCACCGTCCAGCAAGCCTACGATGAAATTACTCACGCACGGCAGTGAGCATCATGAAATTGGTGATGGAGGATGGTTGATGATGACGACGGCGACGAGTCCCCCTCTCCGGAGCCCCGAACGGACTCCAGATTAGCCCTCCCGAGACATATTAGGGCTTGGCGGCGGCTCCGTATCGTAAAATGCGATGAAGCTTTCTCTCTGATTTTTTTCTCAGCGAAACATAATATATGGAGTTGGAGTTGAGGTTGGAGGAGCCTCAGGGGGCCCACGAGACAGGGGGCACGCCCAAGGGGTGGGCGCGCCCCCACCCTCGTGGACAGGGTGTGGGCCCCTTTGTCTTGATTCTTTCGCCAGTATTTTTTATATTTTCCAAAATTTGCCTCCCTGGATTTTTAGGTCATTCCGAGAACTTTTGTTTTCTACACATAAAACAACATCATGGCACTTCTGCTGAAAACAGCGTCAGTCCAGGTTAGTTTCATTCAAATCATGCAAGTTAGAGTCGAAAACAAGGGCAAAACTGTTTGGAAAAGTAGATACGTTGGAGACGTATCAACTCCCCCAAGCTTAAACATTTGCTTGTCCCCAAGAAATTCAGTTGATAAACTGAAAGTGATAAAGAAAAACTTTTACAAACTCTGTTTGCTCTTATTGTTGTAAACATGCAAAGCCAGCATTCAGGTTTCAGCAAATATTATGAACTAACCATACTCACAATAACACCTCGGTCTCACAATTACTCATATCAATGGCATAATCAGCTAGCGAGCCATAATAATAAAATTCGGATGACAACACTTTCTCAAAACAATCATAACATGATATAACAAAATGGTATCTCGCTAGCCCTTTATAAGACCGCAAAACATAAATGCAGAGCACCTTTAAAGATCAAGGACTGACTAGACATTGTAATTCATGGTAAAAGAGATCCAGTCAAGTCATACCCAATATAAACCAATAGTAATGAATGCAAATGATAGTGTGCTCTCTAGCGGGTGCTTTTTAATAAGAGGGATGATGACTCAACATAAAAGTGAATAGATAGGCCCTTCACAGAGGGAAGCAGGGATTTGTAGAGGTGCTAGATCTCGATTTTAAAATAGAGATTTAATAACATTTTGAGCGGCATACTTTCACTGTCAACGCAACAACTATGAGATGGCTGTACCTTCCATACTACATGCATTATAGGCAGTTCCCAAACAGAATGGTAAAAGTTTATACTCCCCCACCACCAACAAGCATCAATCCATGGCTTGCTCGAAACAACGAGTGCCTCCAACTAACAATAGCCCTGGGGGAGTTTTGTTTAATTATATTGATTTTCTTTGATCTTTTTGGATCATGGGACTGGGCATCCTGGTTACTAGCCCTTTCTCGTGAATGAGGAGCGGAGTCCACTCCTCTTAAGAATAACCCACCTAGCATGGAAGATATAGGCAGCCCTAGTCGAAACATGAGCTACTCGAGCATACAAAACAGAATTTCATTTGAAGGTTTGGAGTTTGGCACATACAGGTTTACTTGGAACGGCAGGTAAATACCGCATATAGGAAGGTATGGTGGACTCATTGGAATAACTTTGGGGTTTAAGGAATTTGGATGTACAAGCAGTATTCCCGCTTAGTACAGGTGAAGGCTCGTAGAAGACTAGGAAGCGACCAACTGAGAGAGCGACAACAGTCATAAACATGCATTAAAATTAATTCACACCGAGTACAAGCATGAGTAGGATATAATCTACCATGAACATAAATATAATGAAGGCTATGTTGATTTGTTTCAACTACATGCATGAACATGTGCCAAGTCGAGTCACTCAATTCATTCAAAGGAGGATACCATCCCATCATACCACATCATAATCATTTTAATAGCATGTTGGCACGCAAGGTAAAACCATTATAACTCATAGCTAATCAAGCATGGCACAAGCAACTATAATCTCTAAATGTCATTGCAAATATGTTTACTTCATAATAAGCTGAACCAGGAACGATGAACTCATAATATTTACAAAAACAAGAGAGGTCGAGTTCATACCAGGTTTTCTCATCTCAACCAGTCCATCATATATCGTCATTATTGCCTTTCACTTGCACAACCGAACGATGTGTATAATAATAATAGTGCACGTGCATTGGACTAAGCTGGAATCTGCAAGCATTCAACTCAAGAGAGAAGACAAGGTAATATGGGCTCTAAGTTAAATAAACAATCATGCATATGAGAGTCACTAAACATTTTCAATGTGGTCTTCTACTCTTGACCACCAAAGAAAAATAAAACTATTTACAGGGGAAAGCTCCCAACAAGTAAGAAGAAGAACGAGAAATCTTTTTGGGGTTTTCAATTAATTACTACTACAAGCATGGAAATTAAACTAACTATTTTTTTGGTTTTTTCTCAAGGTTTAACAAACACACAAGAAAAAGGCAAGAAAAAGAAAATTAAACTAGCATGGATAATACAATGAAAGAGTATGAGCACCGACGACTAGAATGGTGTGTGAACATGAATGTAAAGTCGGTGAGAAATACGTACTCCCCCAAGCTTAGGCTTTTGGCCTAAGTTGGTCTAATGCCAAGGGTAGCCTGGCTGATATCCGTAGTTGTAACTAGGGTCGTACTGAGCTGCGGCATGTTGGCGAGCCGCCTCCGCTCTTCCCTCGTGTTCAGCTGCTTCCTCCCTGGTAACAACATATCTTCCTTTTGCCTGGTAATCAAAAAGGAAAGGAGCAGGAAGAGTAACATGGACAGAGCTATGTCTGTCAAAGATTAGTCGATACTGGAGGAATTGTTCATTCCTCTTAAGAAAATGATGTTTGACCATAGCGTCATAATTAAATAAGCGGGAGGCAACATCATATCACCCTCTCGAGGGGCTATACCAAGATAATTGGCCACACGAGTCGTGTAAATTCCTCCAAATAAATCTCCAACCCTACCATTATTATGCAACCTACGTGCAACTATTGCCCCCAAGTTATAATCTTTATAACCTAACATATGACATGCTTCATCTTTACCGTTAATGCATCTACCAATGAAAAGAGCAAAATAATGTATAGCAGGAAAATGAATGCTCCCTATGGTAGCTTGTGTTATGTCCCTAGATTCTCCCACAGTAATACTAGCAAGAAAATCTCTAAATTCAGATTTGTGGGGATCATTAATATTACCCCACTGCGGAAGTTTGCAAGCAGTTGTAAAATCCTCTGAGTCCATGGTATAAGATGTATCATAGATATCAAATAGGACACTCGGAGAATTACGTGTACATTTATATTTAAACCTTCGCACAAATGAATCAGTCAATTGATAGTACTGAGGACACTTATCTTGTAAGAAGTCCTCCAGATCGGCATTACACATGTACGCGTCAAATTCCTCCTTAAAGCCTGCTTCGACCATAAAATCGCTAGATGGACACTCACAAGCTCGTACTTCTGCGTCCCTCGGTAGTTCATCGTCTTGCTCATGTATAACAATCCTGGGTCCTTTCTTTACTGAGGAACCACCTTCGTACATTCTCCTAGACATATTTCTAAAAATTTCTGAAATTTTAGTAATTTCAAAATAAAAGTGAATAAAACTAAACAAGATTGGTAGCAACTACTCCTACAAATGCCTAGAGCCTATATCATGCATTAGAATTACTTGGGACCTCATAAATTTGACATGCAAGCTCAAGAACAGGGTCACCTATGCAGTAAAAATTTGCAATGAATAAAGCACTAGAACAAAAACTAATTGGACCAATGGAGGAGTCACATACCAAGCAACAATCTCCCAAAGCAATTTTGTGAATGGAGCTTTGAGCAAGGAGATCGAAAATCGCAGCAAAATGAGCTAGAACTCGTGCTTGAGCTGGATGGGGATTTTTTTGGGAAGAAGATGGAGTGTGTGGGTGCTGGCATAAGTGGAGGGGGCCCACCGTAGTCCCACGAGACAGGGGGACGCGCCTAGGGGGTGTGGGCGCGCCCTCCACCCTCGTGGCCTGGTGCTTGCCCCTCCTGCAGTGATTTCAGTGCCTAAAATCCTCAAATATTCCATAAAAAATCATACTAAATTTGCAGGGCATTTGGAGCACTTTTATTTTCGGGATATTTTTTTAATGCACAGATAATTCAGAAAACAGACGGATAATACTATTTTTGTTTTATTTATTCTAAATAACAGAAAGTAAAAAGAGGGTACATAAGGTTGTGCCTTCTAGTTTCATCCATCTCTTGATCATCAAAATGAATCCACTAACAAGGTTGATCAAGTCTTGTTAACAAACTCATTCCGCATAACACGGAGCTGGAGAAATTTCGAATAACACTAAGTTACCTCAACGGGGATATGAACATCCCCAACAATAAGAATATCATACTTTTTCTTGACAGTAGGGAGAGGAAATTCAAAACCTCCAATAATGATAGTTGGAACTTTTCCAATAGAATTGATGCTATAAACTTGAGATTGTTTCCTCGGAAAGTGTACCGTATGCTCATTACCATTAACATGAAAAGTGACATTGCCTTTGTTGCAATCAATAACAGCCCCTGCAGTATTCAAAAAGGGTCTACCAAGGATAATCGACATACTATCGTCCTCGGGAATATCAAGAATAACAAAGTCCATTAAGATAGTGACATTTGCAACCACAACAGGCACATCCTCACAAATGCTGACATGTATGGCAGTTGATTTATCAGCCATTTGCAAAGATATTTCAGTAGGTGTCAACTTGCTCAATTCAAGTCTATGATATAAAGAGAGAGGCATAGCACTAACACCGCTCCAAGATCACATAAAGCAGTTCTAACATAATTTCTTTTAATGGAGCATGGTATAGTTGGTACCCCCAGATATCCAAGTTTCTTTGGTATTCCACCCTTAAAAGTGTAATTAGCAAGCATGGTGGAAATTTCAGCTTCCCGTATCTTTCTTTTGTTTGTAATGATATCCTTCATATGCTTAGCATAAGGATTTACTTTAAGCATATCAGTTAAGCGCATACGTAATAAGATAGGTCTAATCATTTCAGCAAAGCACTCAAAATCGTCATCATCCTTTGTCTTCGATGGTTTAGGAGGAAAGGGCATGGGTTTCTGAACCCATGGTTCTCTTTCTCTACCGTGCTTCCTAGCAACAAAATTTCTCTTATCATAATGTTGATTCTTTGATTGTGGGTTATCAAGATCAACAACAGGTTCAACTTCTACTTCATTATTTTTGCTAGGTTGAGCATCAACATGAACATTATCATTAACATTATCACTAGGTTCATGTTCATCACCTGATTGTGTTTGAGCATCAGAAATAGAGATATCATTGGGATTCTCAGGTGTGTCTACAATGGGTTCACTAGAAGCATGTAAAGTCCTATCATTTTTCTTTTTCTTCTTTTTAGAAGAACTAGGTGCCTCTAAATTATTTCTTTGAGAATTTTGCTCGATTCTCTTAGGGTGGCCTTCAGGATACAAAGGTTCCTGAGTCATTCTACCAGTTCTAGTAGCCACTCTAACAGCAAAGTCGGGTTTATTATTTAATTCATCAAGAAAATCATTTTGAGCTTTAAGTACTTGCTCAGCTTGAGTAGCAACCATAGAAGCATATTTTCTAATGAGTTTAAGTTCACCTTTAACTCTAGCCATATAATCACTCAAGCGTCCTATCTCGAAAGCATTGTTCTTTAATTCTCTACCAATATAAGCATTAAAACTTTCTTGTCTAGCCATAAAGTCATCAAATTCATCTAAGCATGGGCTATGAAATTTAGTACAGGGGATTTCAACTTTATCATATCTATAGAGAGAATTTACCTTTACTACCTATGTCGGGTTATCAAGACAATGTGGTTCTTCGACAGGTGGTATATTAAGACCATGTATTTCTTCAATAGGTGGTAAATTCTTTACATCTTCAGCTTTTATACCTTTTTCTTTCATTGATTTCTTTGCCTCTTACATATCTTCAGGACTGAGAAATAGAACACCTCTCTTCTTAGGAGTTGGTTGAGGAATAGGCTCAGGAGTTGGCTCAATTGGTTCAGGAATTGCCTCAGGAATTGGCTCAGGGAGAGTCCAATTATTTTCATTAGTCAACATATTATTCAATAGTAATTCAGCTTCATCGACCGTTCTTTCCCTGAAAACACAACCAACACAACTATCCAGGTAGTCCTTGGAAGCATCGGTTAGTCCATTATAAAAGATATCAAGTATTTCATTTTTCTTAAGAGGATGATCAGGCAAAGCATTACGTAATCGGAGAAGACTCCCCCAAGCTTGTGGGAGACTCTCTTCTTTGATTTGCACAAAATTTTATATTTCCCGCAAGGCAGCTTGTTTCTTATGAGCAGGGAAGTATTTAGCAGAGAAGTAATAAATCATATCCCGGGGACTATGCACACAACTAGGATCAAGAGAATTAAACCAAGTCTTAGCACCACCCTTTAATGAGAACGGAAATATCTTAAGGATATAATAATAGCGGGACTTCTCATCATTAGTAAACAGGGTGGCTATATCATTTAACTTGGTAAGATGTGCCACAATAGTTTCAGATTCAAGGTCATAAAAAGGATCAGATTCAACCAAAGTAATAATCTCAGGATCAACAGATAATTCATAATCCTTATCAGTAACACAGATAGGTGAAGTAGCAAAAGCAGGGTCAGGTTTCATTCTAGCATTAAGAGACTACTGCTTCCATTTAGCTAATAACTTTTTAAGATCATATCTATCTTTCCAAGCAAAGATAGCTCTAGCAGCTTCCTCTTCCATAACATAACCCTCAGGAACAACGGGTAATTCATAATCAGGGGGAGAACTTTCATCATCACTATCATCAATAATAGCATCTTCAATAATTTCATTCTCTCTAACCCTAGCAAGTTGTTCACCAAGAAATTCACCTAATGGCAAAGTGGTATCACGCATAGAAGTAGTTTCATCATAAGTATCATGCATAGCAGAAGTGGCATCATCAATAACATGCGACATATCAGAATTCATAACACTAGCGGGTTTAGGTGTCGCAAGCTTACTAATAACAGAAGGAGAATCTAGTGTAGAGCTAGATGGCAGTTCCTTACCTCCCCTCGTAGTTGAGGGCAAAATCTTGGTTCTTTCGTCTTTCAAGTTCCTCATAGTGATCAACAGATATAAATCCCAAGTGACTCAAAGAATGGAGCTATGCTCCCCGGCAACGGCGCCAGAAATTAGTCTTGATAACCCACAAGTGTAGGGGATCGCAACAACTTTCGAGGGTAAAGTATTCAACCCAAATTTATTGATTGAACACAAGGGGAGCCAAAGAATATTCTTAAGTATTAGCAGTTGAGTTGTCAATTCAACCACACCTGGATAACTTAGTATCTGCAGCAAAGTATTTAGTAGCAAAGTAGTATGATAATAAAGGTAACAGTGGCAAAAGTAAAGATAATAGTTTTTAGTAATTATAACAGTAGCAATGGAAAAGTAAATAAGCGAAGCACAATATGTGAAAAGCTCATAGGCATTGGATCAGTGATGGATAATTATGTCGCATGCGATTCCTCATGTATTAGCTATAACATAGGGTGACACGAAACTAGCTCCAGTTCATCAATGTAATGTAGGCATGTATTCCGAATATAGTCATATGTGCTTATGGAAAAGAACTTGCATGACATCTTTTGTCCTACCCTCCCGTGGCAGCGGGGTCCTAGCGGAAACTAAGGGATATTAAGGCCTCCTTTTAATAAAGAACCGGACCAAAGCATTAACACATAGTGAATACATGAACTCCTCAAACTACGGTCATCACCGAGAAGTATCCCGATTATTGTCACTTCGGGGTTGTCGGATCATAACACATAATAGGTGACTATAGACTTGCCAGATAGGATCAAGAACACACATATATTCATGAAAACATAATAGGTTCAGATCTGAAATCATGGCACTCGGGCCCTAGTGACAAGCATTAAGCATAGCAAAGTCATAGCAACATCAATCTCAGAACATAGTGGATACTAGGGATTAAACCCTAACAAAACTAACTTGATTACATGGTAAATCTCATCCAACCCATCACCGTCCAGCAAGCCTACGATGAAATTACTCACGCACGGCGGTGAGCATCATGAAATTGGTGATGGAGGATGGTTGATGATGATGACGGCGACGAATCCCCCTCTCCGGAGCACCGAACGGACTCCAGATCAGCCCTCCCGAGAGAGATTAGGGCTTGGCGGCGGCTCCATATCGTAAAATGCGATGAAACTTTCTCTCTGATTTTTTTCTCTGTGAAACGGAATATATGGAGTTGGAGTTGAGGTCGGTGGAGCCTCAAGGGGCCCACGAGACAGGGGGGCGCGCCCGAGGGGGGGGGGGGTGGGCGCGCCCCCACCCTCGTGGCCAGGGTGTGGGCCCCCTGGTCTTGATTCTTTCGCCAGTATTTTTTATATTTTCCCAAACTTGCCTCCGTGGATTTTCAGGTCATTCCGAGAACTTTTGTTTTCTACACATAAAACAACATCATGGCAGTTCTGCTGAAAACAGCGTCAGTCCGGGTTAGTTTCATTCAAATCATGCAAGTTAGAGTCCAAAACAAGGGCAAAAGTGTTTGGAAAAGTAGATACGTTGGAGACGTATCACTACACTCTAAGATGTGTCTATGTACATCTGTATGTGGTAGTTCATTTGAAATCCTAAAAAGACAAGTATTTAGGAACGGAGGGAGTAGTCAACATGTACAATAGTAGATCAAAAGAGTGTACTACTTTTTTATTATGTGGCCCACCTTTCATTCTCACAAAGTGCCTAGGAGCACGTGCTAGAGCTGGCTCTTCACGAAGAGCCCGCTTACCTTCTGTCTCCTCTTCTCTTTCCTCCAACTAAGCAGAAGTATACTAGTTTATTCCTTATAGCCCGCTGACTCAACTCTATTGTACTTGCTCTAAGCACATCTAAGCACTTACTAGCACCCCCTTGACCGTGGACCTTGACGGTGTACGTCACCTTGTGTCTCATAATTTTCCTCGTCATCATCTGAGTCCTAGAAGATCTCACCCACATCATCATTAGCATGCAGCCGCCTTGATAGGCAACATGCGCAGAAGGAGTAGAGGCGACTGGGGACGCACCACCACCACGTCGCGGGCACTCCGTATGTGCTCGTGTGCGTGCAGCGTGCATGTTTTTCCATTGGTGCTAGCTCTAAGGCCGAGGCTGCGGTCGTCTTCGTCTCCGACTAGTAGTTGAGCAACGACGGCAAAGAGGTGTTGCAAGAGATGCGTATGCTCCGTTGCGTACGAGCTTCGTTGTAGCACGACGAACCGGACGTCGCCGCGGATGGCGCACACCTCCATGCAGCCGAGTGTGTGCGCATGCATGTGTTATTCACGTGCATTCTGCGGCCGAGCGTGTGTGCATGCATGTGTTGTGTACGTGTGTTGTGTGCTCCATGCTGTGCGCGTATGTGCATGAGTTGGATCAGATGGAGTTAGTGCGTTGGCTTGTGTACATGCGTGGCTGCATGCGTCCTGTACATGCGTGGCTTGTTGCGTGGTTATCAAGATTCAATATAAACCACTCCCTCCATTCCTAAATATAAGTCTTTCTAGCCATTTCAAATAGACTACAACATACGGATGTATGTAGACATATTTTAGAGTGTAGATTCACTCATTTTGTTTCGTATGTAGTCCCTTATTGAAATCTCTAAAAAGACTTATATTTGGGAACGGAGGGAGTATAAAACATCTTCAACTTAGCATCCTGATGTACCATTTCTAGTGGTTAGCGAAAAGTTCATGTTCTTTTATTTGTTTATAGGTGGGCAGGCGGCAAAAAATAGGGGAAAATGTGCAAGGTTCCTTGCAGACGCTCCACCATGAGGTTCCTTGCTCTCGGTCGTCGGGAATCTATGCTCTTCAACTCTTTTCTTTTATGTGAGCTTTGTTCATCCTTTTTCCAACACGTGAGACATCTAGCATCAAGGTGCATGTGTCATGCAAGAAAATGGAGATAATCAGATAAGCAGTGCGTAAGTGAGTCGTGCG
>NC_041391.1:135863323-135878009 GCF_002162155.2 Triticum dicoccoides
CGGGGGGAAACCCTTTTTGGTAAGTGAGTCGTGCACTTCGATGGCACCTACACAATATTTTTTCTCCTTGATGGCACATGAATAGTGCACGTACTCAACAACGGAGCACGGGATGGTAGCAATGACATGGCCAGCCCTTTTTTGGAGAGAGTACGTACTACTAGTAAATAACTTTGATGTGTCCCGTCAACTCGCAGAATGACGAGAAGCTTTATTACGCCTTCTCCCTCGCCAACGCGTGCGCGGTGGCTCGCAGCATGAGGAGAAACTTTTGCTTACAAGCGGTGACGTGCAACAATTCATTTGGTGTCAGATTGCCAGAAGCACTACTATAGAACCATCGACTTCCAGAAGAGGCGTAGAGCCAAGCGCAAGGTCACCTACTAACCTTAGGCTAGGCGTAGTGGGAGTAACATAAGTAGGGGTACCTCCTTTTTTTATTCTAGAAACAACCACATGCGAATATCAAGGTGCTGGTTACGTAGAACAAATTTCCTGGAGTCCGTGCTCAGCCCTCCTCTATCTCTCTTCTCAGCCAGCCAGCGGATGCGTGGAGCCCATCGTCTGTTTTCTCACATGCGGTCCCACATGTCAGTGAAAATGCAAGAGGACCCACTGAACCTGCACATCTTTCACCTCGACGTGCTGGTGATGAAAAACAAATCCAATAAAGATCTTCGGTGGCCGCTTTTGGAGTTACTCAAGAGTAGTAAGATTCTATTTACAGTTTAACCCAAGATGCACATCACGTGGCTTCAACTACCACTCTATTTTCTTGCATGACATGACCTAGATGCTGGATGTCGCATGTGTCGGCAAAAGGAGGAAGAACCCTACCAAATCTTCGGTTGTGCTCTCGGATTAGACTAGTTGTGCTAACTTAAAAAAATTATTGTGTACTCCCTTCGTTCCAAAATACTTGACTTCCATTTGTCCAAAAATGGATGTACCTATATACTAAAACATGTGTAGATACATATATATTTTGACAAATAGAAGGCATGTATTGTGGAACGGAGGGAGTAGAATGGATGCAAGTTTTGGTATTGGGAAGAAGATTACATCCATATATTGATAGAGCATTGGAGTTGGCCTTACAAGTGGGACCGCAGTTAAGGAAACCGACTATCGGCAAACCCCCCACCTCGCCCGCCGCGCGATGGCTGAGTTAGAGAAACGATGAGGTTGAAGAGATTGCTCTAGCACGGTGAGGGAGTCCTGGATTAGGGGGTGTCCTGATAGCCGAACTATCACCGTTGGCCGGACTCCTGGACTATGAAGATACAAGATTGAAGACTTCGTCCCGTGTCCGGATGGGACTTTCCTTGGCGTGGAAGGCAAGCTTGGCAATACGCATATGTAGATCTCCTACCATTGGAACCGACTCTGTGTAACCCTAACCATCTCCGGTGTCTATATAAACCGGAGGGTTTTAGTCCGTAGGACGAACAACAATCATACCATAGGCTAGCTTCTAGGGTTTAGCCTCTTTGATCTCGTGGTAGATCTACTCTTGTACTACCCATATCATCAATATTAATCAAGCAGGAGTAGGGTTTTACCTCCATCGAGAGGGCCCAAACCTGGGTAAAAACATCGTGTCCCTTGTCTCCTGTTACCATCCGCCTAGACGCACAGTTCGGGACCCCCTACCCGAGATCCGCCGGTTTTGACACCGACATTGGTGCTTTCATTGAGAGTTCCTCTTTGTCGTCACCTTTAGGCCCGATGGCTCCTTCGATCATCAACAATGACGCGGTCCAGGGTGAGACTTTTCTCCCCGGACAGATCTTCGTATTCGGCGGCTTTGCACTGCGGGCCAATTCACTTGGCCATCTGGAGCAGATCGAAAGCTACGCCCCTAGCCATCAGGTCAGATTTGGGAGTTTGAACTACACGGCTGACATCCGCGAAGACTTGATCTTCGACAGATTCGAGCCACAGCCAAGGGCGCCGCACTGTCTCGATGGGTATGATCTAGCTCTGCCGCCGAACAGTGCCCTGGAGGCCGCACCAGCGTCCGCTCCGACCCTTAGCTCGGAGCCGACTTCGCCGATCAAGGACGAGTGGCTAGACACTGCCTCTGGGGCTACGATCTCTATGGCGATTGAGCCGAACACCATCCCTGTCATTTGCAAAGCTCGTGACTCCGAGGTGCCGGACTCCTCTCTGGACTCCGAACCTCCCGCGCCCCTGCCAATCAAATCCGATTGGGCGCCGGTTATGGAGTTCACTGCCGCGGACATCTTTCAGCACTCGCCCTTTGGCGACATCCTGAATTCACTAAAGTCTCTCTCTTTATCAGGAGAGCCCTGGCCGGACTATGATCAGGAAGGTTGGGATGCGGACAACGAAGAAATTCAACGCCCACCCACCACCGACTTTGTAGCCACTGTCGATGATTTAACCGACATGCTCGACTTCGACTCCGAAGACATCGACGGCATGGACGACGATGCAGGAGACAACCAAGAACCAGCGCCTACAGGGCACTGGAAGGCCACCTCGTCATACGACATATACATGGTGGACATCCCAAAAGATGGGAATGGCAATGGAACAGCGGAGGATGACCTCAAACAGCCCAAGCACCGGCGTCAGCGGCGCCGCTCTAAATCCCGCCACAGCAAAAACGGTGATTCCGGCACGAGAGATAATAACACCCCGGACTGTGCCGAAGACAACCCCCTCCAGCAGGATTCAGCATAGGAGGAGGGAGAAGCCAGCCCTCATGATAGAGCGGCAGACAGAGAGGTAGAGGACGATAATTATATGCCTCCCTCCGAAGATGAAGCAAGCCTCGACGACGACAAATTTGTCGTACCCGAGGATCCCGTCGAACAAGAGTGTTTCAAGCGCAGGCTTATGGCCACGACAAGCAGCCTCAAGAAAAAGCAGCAGCAGCTTAGAGCTGACCAAGACTTGCTAGCTGACAGATGGACCGAAATCCTTGCAGCCGAAGAGTACAAACTCGATCGCCCTTCCAAGAGCTACCCAAAATGCAGGCTGCTACCCCAATTAGAGGAGGAAGCACCCAACCCTACATCACCAGTGCATGACGCGGCCGACCGGCCACCTCGTGGCCGCAACAGAGAGGCCTCAAGGCCCTCCACTAAAGCCGCACCCCGGTATCGCTCGAAAAGTACAAAGCCACGGGGAAATGCGCCAGACTTGCGAGAAATATTGGAGGACAAGGCAAGGCAAATAAGATCGATCTACGGACCACGTGGGCGCCCCACGACACGTGATGACAACCGTCACGCCGGATATAGCAATTCCGGCCGGGCCGAACATTGTAGACAAAGCTCATTTGAGCTGCGTCGTGATATAGCCCAATATAGAGGCACCGCACACCCACTATGCTTCACAGACGAAGTAATGGATCATCAAATCCCCGAGGGTTTCAAACCCGTAAACATTGAATCATACGACGACACAACAGATCCTGTGGTTTGGATCGAGGACTATCTCCTTCACATCCACATGGCCCGCGGTGATGATCTACATGCCATCAAATACCTCCCACTCAAGCTTAAAGGACCAGCTCGTCATTGGCTCAACAACTTGCCAGCAGAATCAATTGGTTGTTGGGAAGACCTGGAAGCCGCATTCCTTGATAACTTCCAGGAAACATATGTGCGACCACCAGATGCTGATGACCTAAGCCACATAATTCGGCAGCCAGATGAATCGGCCAGACAATTCTGGACACGGTTCTTAACCAAGAAAAATCAAATCGTTGACTCTCCGGATGCAGAGGCCCTTGCAGCCTTCAAACATAACATCCGCGATGAGTGGCTTGCCCGACAACTAGGACAGGAAAAGCCGAAATCCATGGCAGCCCTCACATCACTCATGACCCGCTTGTGCGCGGGAGAGGACAGCTGGCTAGCTCGCAGTAACAGCCTGACCAAAAACCCTGGTAGTTCGGATACCAAGGACGGCAATGGCAGGTCGCGTCGCAACAAGCATGAGCTCCGCATTAACGGCAATAATGCTGAAGATACGACAGTCAATGCCGGATTCAGAGGCTCTAAACCCGGTCAGCGGAAAAAGCCGTTCAAAGGAAATACTCAGGGCCCGTCCAATTTGGACTGAATACTCGATCGCTCGTGCCAGATACATGGCACCCCCGAAAAACCAGCCAACCACACCAACAGGGATTGTTGGGTGTTCAAGCAGGCAGGCAAGTTAAATGCCGAAAACAATGACAAGGGGCTGCATGGAGATGACGAGGAGGAGCCCCAGCCGCCGAACAATAGAGGACAGAAGGGCTTTCCCCCACAAGTGCGGACGGTGACATGATATACGCAACCCACATACCCAAAAGGGAGCGGAAGCGTGCACTAAGGGACGTATACGTGATGGAGCCAGTCGCCCCAAAGTTCAACCCGTGGTCCTCCTGCCCGATCACTTTTGATTGAAGGGACCACCCCACTAGCATCCGCCACGGTGGATTCGCCGCATTGGTTCTTGACCCAATCATTGACGGATTTCACCTCACTATTGTCCTGATGGACGGCGGCAGCAGCCTGAACCTGCTTTACCAGGATACAATGCACAAAATGGGCATAGACCAATCAAGGATTAAACCCACAAAAACGACCTTTAAAGGCGTCATACCAGGTGTAGAGGCCAACTGTACAGGCTTAGTTACACTCGAAGTGGTCTTCGGATCCCCGGATAACTTCCGAAGCGAGGAAATTAATCTTCGACATAGTCCCGTTCCGCAGGGCTATCACGCACTGCTCGGACGAACCGCATTTGCAAAGTTCAATGCGGTGCCGCACTACGCATACCTCAAGCTCAAGATGCCAGGCCCTCAAGGAGTAATCACGGTCAATGGAAACACCGAATGCTCTCTCCGAACGGAGGAGCATACGGCAGCCCTCACGGCGGAAGTACAAAGCAGCCTCTTAAGGCAACTCTTGAGTCCGACTACTAAACGTCTGAACACCGTCAAGCGCGCCCGGAGTAACCTACAACAAGACCGCCTGGCACGTTCCGAGCATGCATAGCAATGTGGCCCCAACCCCAGCCCTCGCAAAATCGCGGAACCAGTACCACGCGTACATAACTATGCTCTGGAGATACCATGGGCATAGGGGGAGGGGCACGACCACGGCATGCCCAGAGTGCGGCTCAACCGCACCAGGGGCTCCCAATTGTGTCATTCTTTTTTTTCTTACTCTCAGGACTCCGTTTTCCAGAAGCCTTGTCCGGCAGTAGAATCGCCGAACTCACGATGCAACAGCCAGGGAAGCAGAAAAGCTACGTCGAGTGTCCAGGTGGTCTCTATTACGAGCAGAATACCTGTTTTACATACCATCCCGCAGCCTACCCCTGGAGGGGGACATGTTAAATAGTCCCATCCCTTGCTTATCGCACTATTTGTATCGTTCTGCTTTCATTGCAGTATCTTTTGAATAAACAATACATAGCTTCTGCTTATTATTGCATTCCTTTTTTTTTCTCCATAAAATGTTCA
The DNA here is from genome assembly GCF_002162155.2 of Triticum dicoccoides. Classification (NCBI taxonomy): domain Eukaryota; kingdom Viridiplantae; phylum Streptophyta; class Magnoliopsida; order Poales; family Poaceae; genus Triticum; species Triticum dicoccoides. Next base: position 135,868,812 of record NC_041391.1, read on the forward strand.
TCTATGACCTGTTGCACCCGTACAACTTGGTACGGTCAATACACCAGGGGCTTAAGTACCCCAAAACATGGTGTGATAAGTCCGAACACTTTCACAAGTGCGGCACCCCGAACTTATAGCATTATATGCATCGGCTCCGAATCATGTCTTGGGTCAATAGTTGGGTTTGCCCGGCTCCCATGTTTTGGTACCTTACGTTCCGTTATATCGGCTAAGGTAGCGCTGGGAGAACCACTACGATTGTGCCCCGGTTGAGCTGGGTTGAGCACCTCAGTGGAGAAAGCTAAAACTGACTGTCATGATAGGGCTAGAGCCGATTGCTGTTCGAGAGGTTTTTCGGGTCCCTAAAGACTCATGCCACTTAGAGCGAGGAGTCAGCATTGTCCGGCCAAGGTGTGGATAGCGCCCCAAACTCGGCCTTCCGTAACCAGGGGCTTCGCCGAAATTTAAAATTATAGAATTCTATGGCTAAGTGAGAGTGTTCAAGCATTATAGTCCAGTTGCCTCGTTCGTCGTGTTGAACGCCTCCCTCGAAGGACCCAAGAATGGGAACAAGAGCGCTCAAGTTTATCCCGAACACCCCAGCACTCGTGGCATGGGGGCTGAAGCCAACGACTCGCCATCTCTCAAATTTGATAAACGGCCGCACAAAAGGTAATATTTTAAATTAACAAGCGTTGCTTAGCGCATATGAACAAAGTTTTCAGCGTACAGGATAACAAATGCGAGTCTACTCAAAAATTACATCTTTGGAGCATTCACCCGCTATAAGGTGGGCACCCTTCAGGATGCCCTCATAGTACATCTCGGGCTTGCGATACTCCTTGCCCGGCGGTGGCGCGTCCGTCACAAGCTTCTTGGCGTCCATCTTGCCCCAGTGCACTTTAGCACGGGCATGGGCCCGACGGGCACCTTCAATGCAGACGGAGCGCTTGATAACTTCAATCCATGGACAAGCGTCCACCAGCCACCGCACCAGACCGAAGTAGCTCCCAGGCATGGCTTCTTTAGGCCACAACCGAACTATGAGGCCCTTCATGGCCTGTTCGGCCACCTTGTGGAGCTCGACCAGCTGCTTCAGCTGGTCGCTCAGGGGCACCGGATGACCAGAACACCTTTTCCGTCAAGCTCCCCTCCTTAGCTCGGTAGAATGCGGCAGCATCAGACACACTACGGGGCAGATCTGCGAACGCTCCTGGAGAGCTCCGGATTCGGGTAAGTAACAGATAATTCACTTTTACATGCTTTCTTTGCATATAGAATGCCTTACCCGCCGCTATCTTTTTTATCGCCTCAATCTCCTGGAGGGCCTTCTGGGCTTCGGCCTTAGCGGCTTTGGCACTCTCAAGAGCCAAGGCGAGCTCGGACTCTCGAATCTTCGAGTCACGCTCCAAACTCTCGTGTTTTTCCATGAGAGCCTAGAGCTCTTGCCGCACCTCCGCCACCCGCGCCTCCAGCTTCTCTCGCTCGGTGCGCTCCGTGGCCGCACTGTTTTCGGCCTTGGACACCGCTTCCTTCAGGGTCGCCACCTCGTTCGTGGCCCCTGCAATACTCACGTTATTCCTGTCATTTTTTGCAACCAAATCCTTTCTATCAGGTATTACTTTAATAAGGTATTACTTACCTTCCTTGTCCTCGAGCTGCTTCTTGGCAAGGCCAAGATCATTCTCGGACCGCTCGAGGCTCTCCTTCAATGCATTGACCTCCGCAGTCAGTGTGGCAGAGGTTAGCAGCGCAGCCTGCATTCCCATATTGACATATTTATGTTAGACTCCTGCATATATCTTTTTAGATCCTCAGCTCGGCTTTTCTTTCTGAACACTGAACTAAGCATCAGGGTCTACTGTCTATGCGGTAATATTCTTACATATCTTAAAAACTTACCTCAAAGCCTGTTAGAAGGCTAGTAAAGGCTTCAGTCAGCCCGCTCTTGGCGGACTGAACTTTCTGGATCACCGCACTCATGATAATGCGGTGCTCCTCGTTGATGGAGGCACCGTTAAGCGCCTCCAGCAAGCTACCCGGTGCCTCCGGTTGGACGGAGGCCACCGCCTTCGCAGTCTTGCCCTTCTTACGAAGGGGCCACTTGCCGGACTTCAGAACCATTATAGGTTCCGGTACGGAGTCCGGCACAGGGCCGGACTTAGAGCCCTCTGGGGTTTTGCCCCCTTTGCGCATGGAGTCCGAGAGGTCGCCTTGCGGCGCCTCCAGGACAACCTCCTCCTGGTTGGGCCCCTTTTGGGACTCCACCGCGGCATCTTCTGCGTCACGAGGGGAGAAGGCGGTCAGAAGTGAAGTGCTATTCACATTCGACGAATCCAGGGAGCCGCTCGACGAAGCGGGGAGCTCGTCCTTGGGCGGGCTACATGGTTGTATTCGGCGTTCGAAGACACTATGCGACAAATGAAAAATCATGAGTTATTCTGGAATCCGGACACTTACGATCTCGCTAGGGGCTTGGCCCTCGAGGGCCACTCCTCTTCGCTGTCGTCGGCGTTGGTGGAAAAGTTCGGAGGAAGGGTCCTTCCTTTCTTGGACCCTCCGGCCCCCAGCTGGGGCGACCTTCCTTTTCTTCTCTCCCCCCGCTGGGGGAGAGGCCTCTTTTTCCTCCTCCTCGTCTCCACGAGAGGAGTCCGCCTCAGAGTCATCGGACGACGAGTCCGATAACACCTGATGCCGGGAACTCTTTCAGGTTCCCGTGGACTTCTTCTTGGCCTTCTTATCCGGCACCACGTGAGGTGCCGGAACCAGCAGCCCCGTCAATTGGGCGTCCGCTGGATCTTCTGGTAAGGGAGCCAGACAGTTAACCTGCCCGGACTTCTTCTGTCAGGCCTGTCAAAGGTAAGGGAGTTTAGATCCCGCATAGAGTCAAACTATGAAAAACAAGTGTCCTGTAAAGGGTAAAATAGCTTACCTCGCCGGCTTGATGCTGCGAGCTGAATCTGTGATCTTCGGTAGCGGATGCGGGAGCCTCGGCGCCCTTGAACAGCACCTTCCAGGCATCTTCATACGTAGTGTCGAAGAGCCTGCTCAAGGTTTGGTGTTGTGCCAGATCAAACTCCCACAAGTTGAAGGCCCGTTGTTGGCACGGGAGGATCCGACGGATGAGCATCACCTGGACTATGTTGACGAGCTTGATCTTCTTGTTCACAAGGTTTTGGACGCAGGTTTGGAGTCCGGTCAGCTCTTCCAAATCACCCCATGTCAGGCCCTTCTCTTTCTAGGAGGTGAGCCGTGTGGGGATGCCAGATCAGAATTCAGGGGCCGCTGCCCATTCAGGGTCACGCGGCTTGGTGATGTAGAACCACCCCGATTGCCACCCTTTGATGGTTTCCACGAAGGAGCCCTCGAGCCATATGACGTTGGGCATCTTGCCCACCATGGCGCCTCCGCACTCCGCCTGCTAGCCGCCCACTACCTTCGGCTTGGCATTGAAGGTCTTCAGCCATAAGCCGAAGTGGGGCTTGATGCGGAGGAAGGCCTCGCACACAACGATAAACGCTGAGATGTTGAGGATGAAATTCAGGGCCAGATCGTGGAAATCCAGGCCGTAGTAGAACATGAGCCCCCGGACAAATGGGTGGAGTGGGAAGCCCAGTCCGCGAAGGAAATGGGGAAGGAACACCACCCTCTCATGGGGCCTGGGGGTGGGGATGAGCTGCCCCTCGTCTGGAAGCCGGTGCGCAATGTCGTTGTGCAGGTATCCGGCTTTCCTCAACTTTTTGATGTGCCCCTCCATGATGGAGGAGGCCATCCACTTGCCTCCCACTCCGGACATGGCTGGGAAAGGTTGAGGCGAGATGTGCGGACTTGGGTGCTGGAGCTCGAGTGCACGGAAATGGATAAGCAAAGGAGGAAGAAGGCGTAGGTAAAAAGGTGGATCCTTATCCCCTTATATGGACGGATGAAACTATGCGTCCCCACCAGCCTTGTAAAACTCGCTTATCTCCCAAGCGCCATAATCAATGGCGTGGTTGGACTACCCATGCCCGTATTGATGACAATCCCGGAATAAGGGGGCACGATCTCCGCTTTGATAAGACGTGCCAAAGAAACCGCCTCGCTAAACACGCTGAGGTGGGACAGTAAAAACGATTCCAATAAAGGCTTGGCCGTGGTGTGACGTCACGCCATAGAATACGTCAGCAGATTGAATTTGTGTAAAGATTATTCTCTCTACGGTGGTATGTGGAACTTATTTTGCAGAGCCGGACACTATCCTTGTGTTCAAAATCTTCTATGAAGTATTCGGAGGAGGAACCCGCCTTGCAATGCCGAAGACAATATGCGCGCCGGACTCGCCGTCATTGAAGCCTGGTTCAGGGGCTACTGAGGGAGTCCTGGATTAGGGGGTGTCCGAATAGCCGAACTATCACCGTTGGCTAGACCCCTGGACTATGAAGATACAAGATTGAAGACTTCATCCCGTGTCCAGATGAGACTTTCCTTGGCTTGGAAGGCAAGCTTGGCGATACGGATATGTAGATCTCCTACCATTGTAACTGACTCTGTGTAACCCTAACCCTCTCCGGTGTCTATATAAACCGGAGGGTTTTAGTCCGTAGGACGAACAACAATCATACCATAGGCTAGCTTCTAGGGTTTAGCCTCTTTGATCTCGTGGTAGGTCTACTCTTGTACTACCCATATCATCAATATTAATCAAGCAGGAGTAGGGTTTTACCTCCATCGAGAGGGCCCGAACCTGGGTGAAAACATCATGTCCCTTGTCTCCTATTACCATCCGCCTAGACGCACAGTTCGGGACCCCCTACCCGAGATCCGCCGGTTTTGACACCGACACACGGACTCCAAGAAGTATGGTGTCAGATGGAAGTCGTGCTGGTGGCGTGTGCCGTACTCCTGGACGTGAATGCTTGTTCTGGCCCATGCCACCCTACTACTCCTACTACTTACTATATAGTACTAGTATCGAGGATTTGAGGTGCTGGTTACGTATAGTATGGCTACAGTAAAAACACCCGCACGACGCGCGAAGCATGTGAAGCTAGTACAAATAGTCTACTATTATTATTGATTTGCCTCATTCGATAACCTGTTGCAATGCATGTACAATTATGTATTCGGAAAATATTTTTTTGCCTCGTCGCACCACTCACTCAGAGAAGCGACTTGAAAGCCATTCATAAATTTAGTAAGTTTATCATAGGCATATCATTTTATTACATACAACAGGTCATCAACCCACATCGACAACGAGGATACATTATAAATACTAACGTTTTCATCACACAACAAATAACAAGCAATGAAATGAACTTCAACTCAACCAATCCTCGGCATTGGAAACGCTTGCTTTGAACCACAAGTGATTCTCTGGGATGGGCCATCTATTGTTGATCTCGAGACCAACGCAGGACTGATCATCCAGGCTGAAGCGGCCTACTATATCAATACCAGGGTAGGGAACCACCCAAGACAAAGTTGCTTCTCATTAATGGTACTACTAGTAATGTTGTGTCAACAGCAGTTGGATCGCCTTTCACCATCATCGGATAGTTTTGTCCAAGGAAGAGCGAGTTTTCTCCAAGACTATCAATTCTGTACCAGGGAGAAGGAGTTGGCGCTAGCACACTAGTATCCATCCTGAATACCATGCAATGGGTGTTGGAATAGATCCGGAGAGTGCGACCATGGGAGACAACACGTGCTCCCTCAGTAGTAACAAACTCAGTGCGTTGTATACACACAAGAAGAGGTGATCCATCGGAATTAGTTGTCAGGTGCCATTGAATATATACGTTCTGCTCGTCCTCATGCTCGTGATCATCACCATCGTCATCTCCCCCTTGGTTATAAAATTTTTCAAGTATAGGTGGTGGAATGTTCATAGGACCTTGGAAACACAAGAAGAAGGTTAATTAGTAAAGGGAAACTTGCTAACCCGCATGCATGTGGATGAAACAATTATAATTACAATGGAAGACAAACGTACCAAAAGCATAAGGATTCCATGCAAAAATAGTGCCACGAGTGGTGGCAGCAAACACAAGGCCCTCGTATTGAATTGCATCACAGTACACATCCGTGTATAGAAACTGATTTTTGAGCAATATCCATCCAGTCGAACCACGAAGGACAGCAACAAGCTTGTCGAAGATAGCAACAACTTCATAGTTGTTGTAATTCCAAGAGCAGTTGGGAACTCGACAAATTGCTATATTCCATAGAAGACAGTCACCATGATCGTATTTGAACGTGCATACAATACCAGTGTGCTCAACCTCTGGGCAGTCTGCTGAGATTTTTGGAAGTGGAACCCGGTCACGAGTGTACACATTCACAAGTTTCCACTCGCAGTTGGACCCAATGTAAAAAACCCAATCTCCATCTGCGCCTGCCCAATCCTTGCCCTCAAGTGATGGCATCTTAACATCATACGTATCATTATCAAGCGGCATCAACTTGCACAAGGCTAGGCCTCCGTCGTCCCCGCGCCAGTAGTCATCAGGGTCACGGCTAAGAAGATAGGGGAGATCAAACTGCTCCTTGACTCTTGGGTTCCTTGTAATGATGTTATTAGTTGAGTCGAGAATGGGCTTGAACGAACCTACCATGCTAGCCGAGGTGATGACATCGCACCTATCAATGAGTTTCTCCACCACGTCATCTTTCAAATCAGGGCAAGAATAACGGGGTCATTTCCGGCCTGTTCCCTCCATGGAGAAGACGATCGAACAATGGCAGAAGAAAGGGTGAAGGGCTAAAGGAAAATGGAGGAGGGAGAGGAAGAGCGTGCGACAACAGTTCCAAATCGAGAGGGAAAGGTGAAGAGTCGATGGACAGTTACCAGTTTGCCACGGTTCACGAAGAGGCACCCAGGCCTACACGTCCGTTCGGAAATACTACTAGTAGAAAAGGACTTGTCGTCGTCTCACTGATATGTTGGAACGGGACCACATGTCAACGAAACATGGCGTGTAATTTCTCGTGCAAAATGTGATCTAGCCGCGTTGGCCCGAGGTGCCGCATTAGTTTTTTTTGAAAGTTTGCCACATTAGTTATCGACCTTTATTTTTTTTAACATGCAATCTGAATGGATAGCTCCTATGGTCATCACACATGAGCGGATATAGTGATGGTTGATTCGCCCGAGCAACTTATTACTGTGGGAATATGGGAGTACCAGCGGATTCAAGGAACAGAGAAATGATGGTTGCTAAGTCCGAGCAACTTACTATGGCGAAGGTGGGGCTCTGTGATTTGACTGCTCACTAGTCATTACTACTACGGTGCAACGACCGGGGTGAATCTTTCACTGAAGTTGTGTTGTGCACTCAATATTGCTGCATGGCAGGTGGAGCCGGATGAAGGATGTCCAACATGTCGGCGAAACGAAGTTGAATTGTTTCTGGCATTGCTATCAATCCTTCAGGATTTGTTTATATGTACGCATAATTTTGATGAAATTGTACTGTGATGCTATGAAGGTTTCAACTTTGGTTCCCGCAGGAAAAAAGGTTTCAACTTAGGATTCATGTGTCTTGCCTCGAGATTATCTCGTTACAATATTCCATCAAATACGACTGAAACTACCATGGCTAATGCATCTCAATGGTTCGCAGATCAGCGCCAATATTCACATCACAACTGAAGACAAAGTTGTGAGAAGGTGTACAAATAAAGTAAAAATATAATTGATCGATGTTGTTCGTAGGCATGGCTCCATTTCCTTGGCACAATGTTCATTGCTTGGCAGCTAGTTTCACCCAGCTCTGTAGCCAAAAAAGAGGTGTATGAAAGACACCACAATCCGATCATTTTGTGCAGCTCCACTAAAATCAAGCGGACCATCCTTGTTTGCAAAGATATCCAGTCAGTGTGATTACAATAATAGTGGAACTAGATGATGAAACATGACACACATAAATAGAAGCCGATCACCTCTACGATCTCTCTTTAGGACTAACTTCTTGTTGGAGAAGATTAGGCACGGAGTTGGCTGAGGAGGATAGCAAAACCAATCTCCCTTTCCGCAGTCCCACATAAATGTAAAAACGTTGCCCGTGTGATGTTTTGGCGGAACTGCACAAAACACTCTTTAGAAAAGTGATTTGTGCAGTTCACCAAAAGGTCGCAATAGCAACAAGGTGAAAATGGATATCCCTGTTTGCAGAAGGAGGTCGGAAGGAAACAATTACTGCCCAATAACACGAGTTGAAGACACATACGCCAACAAAAAAGAAGCATGTTCCATGTAATAAGGGAAGATAGCACATTGTGGTTTATAAAAAATGGTTTGAGGACAAGATTGCAAGATGGAAAGTACGCCGACCGAGATATGATTTAAGCAAACAACTAAAGAAGATCCACATGCAGCAACGTGGGAAGGTGGGCAGTGGAGCAAGGCCAGAGGAAGCTTTGCCTGAGGGTCATCGGGATGTTACTAGGAGGGCGTCGGCGGCCGGGATCTGCCCATACTGCGGCAGCGAGCAAGTGGCGAAGGCCCTACCGCGCTGGAGCTTGGTCAGAGAGAACGGCGGGTACCGCAGATCGGGACATGCTGCCTCAATGCCGTCGAACGGAGGAACGATGCACATCCTCCCTTTCCGCCGGTGGATGGGATGCGGCCGGATCACTGACCAACGCTGAGAGAGAGAGGCCACGGCGGCCTTGTGTGAGATGGTGTGACGAGAGACAAATCCATTTTTTCATTTTCCCCACGGCAATCGTTTTATATTCTGTACGTGCCATTGAGGAATATATAACTTTATTTAATGCTAACGCGTCAAGTCAAACTTTGTTCCGTCTAGGCGTGGTACTCGACCCTCCTTCGAGTAAACAACCGCTACACGCGTCAAATTATCACATGGGTTGCCTTTTCGTACAGAAACGAACTCCATCGTGTACCCGCGCGGGTGTGGCCGGGAACGAGACGTGAGTATGTGCGTCCTGCGTGCACTTCTTCTTTAGGTGCAGGTACGTACGTGGGTGGGTGTGTGAGAGATGGTTTGTGTGAAACAGAGGCAATGTGTTGATGATATCTCAATCAGAAAAACGTAACATATGCAATGTGTGTGAAATAGAGTCATGGACGTGAGATATCGATAGAATTGAAAATAGGGATGAAGTGTGTGGCTGCGCGATCGATAAAGAGTGCCATCAAATTTGTGTTTGCCCACGTCAAAGATACAGGGCGGCTGGCCTACTGGAATTTGAGAGGGCAGAGGTGCAGTT
>NC_041391.1:135878555-135881338 GCF_002162155.2 Triticum dicoccoides
GATCAACTAGTATATGTGTGGGGAAGGAGAGAGACCTAGCTATGTATTGAGGGAGATCGATCGACATCCATGGATATGTGTAGCAGAGGAATAAGGTTGAGAAAAAGACAAAGTTAGAGCATCAGAGGGTTGGTGGTGGAGTAGCGTCTCACAAATGGTGGGAGAGGCCTGCTAGACAAACGGAGGGTATGAGTGCAATATCAATAAGAGAGGGCGGGGGATGTCTGTCTATCTATGCACGTGCGTGTGAGAGACGGGTCGGGAGGTATTCAAGGATGATGAGGGGAGAAGATATGGTTGTGGTAAGCATACGTAACTACATAGGAAAATCAACCGTCGTGTGTCCGAGAAAAGGAGAGACATAACTAGCGAGGTAAGTGTATCGGTGCTTGGTGAAAACGAATTATAGTCGACCTGGCTATATGTAGAGATATCAGTTCATATACACGCCTACATGTGTTAGAAGAAAATAAGGTCTGGAGAGGCAGACAGGGGGAGAGGGTGTGGCTAGGAGGTGGTGCGAGAGGCCTACCATGCCGAGGGGGGAGGAGTGTGCGAGTATGTGATCAATGAAAAGAGGGGCGGGAGTGTGCACCTGCGTGGAATCATATTGGACATAGGGGGCATGGACGGTGAGAAGAGAAGAGGGGAAGTATATATGTGTTTGTTGTAGGCACACTTGGCTAGAGAGGTATATCGACTGGTGTGTGCCGGAAAGAAGGAGCCGGGGGCCTACACACACCGCTAGTGGACGACCTAAAGAGAAATAATGAATGTGTGCGATGGTGGGGACGCTAAGGGTGGGTGAGAGGGGGGCGGGCGTGTGCATGCACGATAGAAAGTTAGCACTAGCTAGCTACAAATAGAAGAGGATCGTGAAGGTGTAAAAGACGAACAAAGATCATGATTCATTATAAAAAAGTGGATACGGATAATTGAAGAAGATATCATAATGTAGAACATTGATTATAATTTGGGCTAATGTGTGGCTTTTGCAACTCAGGTCTAAATACTTGTCATAATGTAGGGGGCGGGGCACTATACTTTGTGTGATAAACACGGTGTACGTATGGAACATGGTTTAGATTATGAATATATAGTTAGTACATCAAATGTACTATTATTTGGAATCAACATCAAGTGTATTCAAAAAATAGAATTCGAGTTCATGTAGTACACATAGTTCATATCTATCTCTATAGTAATCATGTGGTGTGTTATTAAGGTAATACACGAATGATGGTTGAAGTTGGCAACAATCATGATTGTAGATTCTTATTAAAATAGAGAAACGAATTCAAATTTAATTCGAATTGCAGCGGTAGTATAGACATTTGGAATGCACTAAAATGTTGGTATGAGTAGGTTACATGCATTATACAGCAAGCGAAAAAAATTAATCGGACATAACATGGATTCATACTCCCTCCTTCCATCAATATAGGGCGTAATGAGATTTTTAAGACCACCTTTGACTATTGACAAGATTAATAGTACATGACATGTACAATGTGAAAATTATATCATTGAAAGAACCTTTCATAGATGAATTTAACGGTGTGCTTTGTGTAAGTTTCATGTCATATATTATTTCTCTAATATTTGGTCAAAGTTAGCATCGAAAAATGCATTAGGCCCTATATAGATGGAAGGAGGGAGTAGCTTTGAATAGCATTTGTATAGTAAAACGGGGCAAGACTCTCTCTTTGTGTGTTGTGAATAGTTTTTTTTTGTTTTCTTTTTGGTTGAGGGAAGTGCGAATTGATTTGGTACGTACAAGTACAATATTACTACACGTTAGGCTTGTCCCTAAAATTCAACCCGCGTCTTGTTATATCCCAAAAATTCAGATATCGTGCTCCCAAAACTGGCACCTTCACAACCCGCGCCTTGCTATCCCGAAATTACAACGCGTGCAAAAACTCCCTCCAGCTGCCAAATCCCGACACGTAAAATCCCCCTTCTAACCCTGAGCCGAAAGGGCCGCTAGTTCAAATCGGTGGGGGGGTACTTTTGTAACACACCCTACATTTTGGACAAGCGCGTCCCTAAGTCATGCTTCACCCCTCCCATCGCCCCCTTTTAGCCATTCAAAATCCCAGGCCACCATAACCTCTCTGCTCCAGCCGCAAAACCCCACCCTCCTCCGTCCACCACCTCACCGCTGCCCAGCCGGAGCCTCTTCCCCGACGACGTCATCCACCGCAACAGCTCGACGTCCCTTGTCCACCTCCCCGGATGAGGATCCGTCGTCCATCTCGTTGTCCCGCCGGTTCAGCCGCCCCATCCTCCACCTCCAAGGAGCTGCTCCGATGATCGCCTCATGTATTGCGGCTGCTCCATCCCCACAGCACCGCCTTAACCTGCTCCACCGGAACCGCAGCATCCTCACTGACTCCTCGAATGAAGCCGAGACCTACTCGGCGCCACCGAAGAGGTTGTACACTCATCGCATCGCACCTTCTCCTTAACTCGACCTCCCGGCGGCGACGGTGCTCCACCCTGCACCCCCATGGAGCGGCTACCTTTAAGCCGGTGCCGCGGGCGACATCTCCACGACGGATCTCCCCCAGTGCGAGGCCCATTCGACGGTGGCGTCCATACCAGCCAGATCTGCTGCTGCTGCTCCGACTCTCGCTCGCTCGCTCGCGCTGCTGCTGCTAATCTGGCTCTCGCTCGACTGCTCGCTCGCCCAACTATTGTTGCTGCTCTCCCCCTCGCTCGTGCTACTGCTCTGTTCCGATTTAGCCACACTTCAGTCGACTGAATCGACTTTTGGGTCA
>NC_041391.1:135881745-135947623 GCF_002162155.2 Triticum dicoccoides
TAGATTTAAGGAAGAACCACCTGCAGCAGGGACGGGGGCTTGCCGGAGAGGTACCCCACTATCTATCTTAGGGTTCAGGGTGGGGGCGGGGGGCCTAGAGGGCTGGCCGGGGCGGCGAGGCGGCGCTGGGGCCGGCAGTTCGGCCGGTGGTGGCTGGCGGCTCAGGGGGTTGCAGGTTGAAGATGAACTGCATGCCCTCCCTAAACTACATGTCAAGTGCCTCTCTGCTACCATTGCGTTCAGTTTCGACAGTAGCATTCATATTCCATAGTAAATTTCAGTTTCGACAGTTAAGTTCAGAGTCAACCGTTTTTACCTCATCTGCTGTAGTTAGGTGGCTTTTGGTGATGTAAATTTTACATCCATTTTACATCATCTATTGGAGATGCTATTAGAATCCCACTTGAGATTGACGACATCTGTCTTGTGCTGCTTCAGCCTTGACGTCTTACGGCTCACCGGAGCTGCTCCAACGACAGAATGATCCATCACAACAAAGCAGTGCCCTGGACGCCATCTACAGATTCCTCAGATCTTCCTCCACACCTCCGACAGCCACCTCTGCCTCAACTGCTTCAGCGACCAACCCAATTATTCATGCATTTTGTTGAAAGGAATGAAGCAGAACATCCACCTGGACCTACTTTTCAAAATCCTATGCATGAAAACAAGACCAAGTGCAAACATTCTAACTGTACACACTTTCATATGGTTTCACTTTATTTTGCCCATGTTTCTTTGCATTCATCTGCTCTTCCAATTCCTGTAAACCAAACACCCAAGTTGACAGAAATCCTGTGTTTACAAATGCTCTGTTTACCATGGGCATTTTCCTATCCTATTCCGGTGTTTTTCCTATCCCTGCGTTTTAAGAATCATGCAAGCCAAATGAACCCTTACAGAATTACTTCAGTTATAGGTATGTGTCAAAGGGAACTTTGTGTGGTTTGTCCTGCTCCTGCCGCGACGTCGTCCACCTCACCTGAGTTGCTCCATCGACAGAAGTATCCACCAAACCAGACATCACGACTCCTGACTGTCTTTCGCCGCCTCAGATCTCCTTCCCTGCCGCTGGCACACACCGCAACGACATCACCATCATCGACTCAGCAGATAAACCTGAGGAGTACACGGGTCCACAAGAGAGGTCACACTCTTTTGTTTCTGCTTATGTTATGCATTGCTTAAACTTACCTGCTACTTTATCGTCCTGTTCAGCTCTTGGACTCCCAAGTCAGGTCCAAATTAATGTTCAAACTTGAGTTCTAAATTAGTTGTGGGGCACATATCGAGGCAGCAATGAATAGTATGTCTGTCTAATATCTGGTTCACCTAGGGTATGCCTATGTTGTTCATCTTGGGTGGGAAACAAATAGTAAAGCAATCATCATCTGGAGAGCAGCGTTTCGGTGCCCGGGTGCATCTGCACCCGGTCAAAAAAAATTCGTAAAAAATTCAAAAAAATCAAAAAATTCCAAAAAATTGGGTGGTAGACAATTTGATGCGTGAGGTACGCTCCAATTTTCAAAACATTTGGACTTCTGTGTAGCTCTCAGCAAAAAAGACAAATCAGACCAGAACAGTATATGAACAGTACACATTTTTACAAACCTCCGATTTGTCTTTTTTGCTGAGAGCTGCACAAAAGTCCAAATGTTTTGAAAATTGGAGCGTACCTCATGCATCAAATTGTCCACCACCCCAATTTTTTTGGAATTTTTTGAATTTTTAGTATTTATTTTGATTTTTTTTGTGAGCGCAGGTGCAGATGAGCTCGGGTTCAGATTCGAATTTTCCTCATCATCTGTCTTTTTATTAATTTAAAGCAATCATCAGCCTGCTATCATTATTTTTGGATCCATCCACTGGTTGTTACCATCACTCTAAATTTCTGCATGCTCTCCTTACATAATCTCACCATATTTTTTTCGTATGCATGTCAGATATTGTACACAGTCATGCTGAACATGTAGAGAAAAAGAGAAGAGTTTTGCGCGGCAATACAATGTCATGTAGACATCGCTCCATGGTGGGTTCAATGGCAAACCCTCCCCACCCCTCTCCAAACTGTAATCCAGAGGAAGATATCTATTCTGAGGCGGATTCAGACGCCACTGACCACTCCTATTTACCCCCCAAGGTGTTTGCTCTACCTTGGCATGATGATGTTAGTCATATCATGCATATGTTGCCTTGCAGTGCCTACTTTTGACATCATATATGTCATCTGCTTAGTTTAGACATGTTCTGTAATGCCACCTATTTAGTTTCTATATCATATATGGGAATTATGCAGTCTCATGTCTTTTAGCCAGCCATAATATATGTGAAATGTGCAATGCCATCCTGTTTAACCAGGCATCATATATTTGAATGATATCTTGCCCATCCTTTTCTTCATTACATTTCCATATGTCGACAATGTTTGTACATTAAACTACTCTTCCTGTGAATCAGCCATTTGGGTGGGAGATGGAAAAATCTGGAGTGAAAACAAGGCCTTCAGAGCAGACAGTGCTACCTGTCAAAGCATAACTCTTGTTGGGTCCCGATAGCTCCTCAGAGATAGATTCAGAGACAGATAACCAGTCCTATTCCCCCACTGGGGTGTATGCTCTAACTTGGCACGGTTATACTGCTCATATCATGCATATGGTGTCTTGCATTGCATAGTTTAGACATCATATACACAATATTCAACACCATGTTCTTAGTTCAGACATCATATCGAATGCCCTCTGTTTAGCATATAAATCACATATGTGAATTAAATGATGCGATCCTGATTACTTAGATAACATGTAGGTAATTATGTCATGCGATCCTGTTTAGTTATTCATCATATCTTTGAATTATGTTATGCTATGCTATCCAGTTTAGATAGACATCATATATGTGAAATAATGTCATGCTATCCGTTTTAGTTAAACAATATACATGTCAACTATTTCATGCCCTCTTTTTCCACACTATCTATTGCATCTGTCTCTCATACAATGTCTGTACATTCAACTATGTTTCCTGTTTATCAGCCATTTGAATTGGAGTGGGTGATGCCAGTATCTAGCGGACTAAAAACACGGTCTTCAAATAAAACAGTGCTACCTCGTGGTGGAGATAGCACCTCGGTTGTACATGCACAAGAACCAGCCCTACCACACATAACCCAAACTCTCGTAGATTGTACCCCTACTGCGATGGACAGAGAACCAGCTTCACCCAATCTAACCCCAACCCCAGCCGATAACCCAGTTCCTGTTCACACAGCACCATCTCCGCCACAGAGCTCCCAAACAAGAGCAGTTAGTAAGGTAGCTCCAGTGCCCAAAGGGCCAGTACTATCATGGTGAACCCCAACTCCACCAGTTAGTACGCCTATTCCTGTGGAGGAAGCACAACCAGCTAGTCGTAGTTTAGCATCTATCGCATTTGATGTTGTTAAATTGTATGTGCGTATCTTCCCATCTTGGAAATATTATACTGAAGATGAAGGAAAATGCCAGTTGCAGGTGTTTGTCCAGGAGTTATGTGTAAGTAATGTTATTCATGGAAATTACTTTGCTTCGTCCCATACATCCTACCTCCATGATGGTTATAATACAACAAATTTTCCCATTTTTCTCTATAGGGAAGGACCGATTTGGAAACTCAGGATGAGGTAACCTGTGCTAACACCTCTGCTATCTTCAAGAATGCTTGGTGGCAGTATCGGAATTACCTGAAGAAAACGTACTTCATCGGCAAAGAAACTCATCAAATTCCCTTACGTTCTCCTAAGACACATTTACTGGACGATGACTGGGAACGCCTTGTTATGTACTGGTCCCGAACCAAGAATGTGGTAAGGTCTATGAGCTCATTTTCTATTTTTAAGTATTATATTCTTGTGTCTTACTGTACTTTGTTCATGTAGAACAAGTGCCTAAACCCGAAGAACAACTGTTCTAATTTAAGATTCCATTTCTATCATAGTTCAAAAAAGCGCTAGGTGTTAATTGTGCGTTTTGCCACCGCCTTGGACTTTACTGACCAAAGCGCATGCTTATGCACAGTTATGCATAGATTAAGCGTAGTTATGCGCAATGCGTTTTGCCAACGCCTAGAGCCTAGGCGCGCTTAAGCGCTCGCTTAGGTGCGCCTTTTTTAACTATGATTGCTTTGCTCTTGTATCACTATATTTACTCATACAAACTTAGTTTTAAATTGAAGGATCTAATCAAAACTCCAATGGCACAGCAGGTATGTTCATGCATGTTTCTTTAATAGGTTTTCTCTTATCAATAGCTCTGTTGATTTCAATTTCAATTGTGTATATAGTTGACTTTCATATCATGCACATTACTAGCATCACAACAGAGCCAATAGTGTTGTTGTACATGTAGACCAGTGGTACCCATCTGAAATCTTGTTGTGCCGTGTAGTTTCCCATGCTTTGTATTCTTTCACTGCTGCTTTGTCTTGAACTGATATGATTTGAACCGTGTCTCTATTTTGATTTGGCAAGACAATGCAGTGACCATAGGACATAGATATATGTTTGTTTAATGCTTTTATTATGTACTAGTACTTGGCAATAGAAGACTTGGTAGTTTAATCCTGTCCACCTTACTAATGACCTGGTTCACCGAAATGAGTTTCATATACTAGTACATGCTAAACTTGTTATGCGTCTGCTTGTTTCTTATTTTAGAATGCTGACAGAATATTGGGGAAGAGTGCCTTATTAAGCAATGGTAAAGGAAGTAATGCAGATAAGGTTCAGGATAGTGACACATCCTTGTTGGTCTCCAACAAAGCGGATAAAACAGCTAAGGAAGACTATCTTGAAGACAGCGAGACAACCCCAAAGTCCTGTCTTGGTTAAGTGTTCGAGTTACTGGCCACTACCCCTTGCACAAGCTATTCAAACTCACTGTCTGAATCAGTTCGGTTTCTTGAGTCTTAACTACAAGATGAAAGAGATCGATCAGCTGTGCTGCGACAAGAAGCGGAAGGACCGCGGAAATCCCTGGAGCATTCAGATGCATACTTTCTGGTGCAACAGCAAGCGTTGGAGGATTTTAGCGCCAAACGAGACAAAGCTAATAAGCTTGCCAAGCTTATTGCTAGCATGGTGTATACCGAGGATAACGTTTTTTGACCTCTTCTGAAGTTGTTTCAGTTATGCTCTTGTTTTGCTGCCGCGTTTATTTGCACTGGTGGCCAATTTTAACGACCAGTGTATGTAATATGCTGCTTTGTTCCCTATATTTGCACTGGTGGCGAACTTTGATGCCCAGTGGATGTAATATGTGTAATAGCGGTAATAGGCTAGCGTTAATTGCTTGCTTATTTATTTCCTTATTGTCTTGTTTAGTTGTTTGCTTGTAGTTACTGCAGTTCTTTTTCTGTGTTTTTCTAGTGGCCACAATAGCCTATTTTTGGTAACTAGGCCAAAATAATCATGGCAACACACGGACTATTGTAACCATGGGCCTCCTGCAGGCCGTATGATCCATGGTCCTTCTTCCGGCCGTAGGATCCATTGACCTTCTATACGGGCCGTAGGATCCATTGGCCTTCTATACGGGCCTTAGGATTCATGGGCCTTCTACGGGCCGTAGGGTCCATGGTCCTTCTACGGGTCGTACGATCCATGGGCCTTCTATGGGCCGTACTATCCATGGGCCTCATACGGGTCGTAGGATCCATGGGCCTTCTACGGGGCGTATCATCATTTTGCCAATCATGGGTTGTACTATTCGTGGACCATAACGGGTTGTTAATAGGCCCTATTTGATAACTCTATGAAAACAGCCCAATGGTTTTTTTACATGAAAACGGCCCAACGTATTAATGGTCCGCAAACGGGACGACTATAACGACGGGCTGAATATGGCCCACAAGTAGAAAATGACAGAAACGGGCCGTATGTAACCGAATGCTGCAAATGAGCCCAAGAATCAATGGGCCCTGAGAAGGGCGAAAGATAACTTGGGCTGGAAACGGCCCAATGGAATAACAGGCCGTTAATGGGTATACAGTGATACACTGTTCATTACGGGCCAATTTCACCATGGGCCGTTAATGGGCCAAGAGTTACAAAGGGCCTCATATGGGCCGAAAGAAGTCATGGGCCACACATGGGCCGGAAGTTAAAACAGACTAGAATCATATTGGACGGCCTAGATGAAGCTACTGGGCCTAATTCGGAGAGGTCATAATGGGCCCTGGGTTAGCGGGCTGTAAATGGGCTATATGCGAATAGGCCGTTAACAGGCTTTCCGTGGGCCGGCCTGCCACCTTTTAAACAAGTCAAATGGGCCGGCCTTTTCGCAGGAATGGGCCTCTGTTGGGCCGTGCCACGTGTCGCCGTATCATAGGCGCCTTCGGTCCAATGAGTGGATGATATCTGTCCCAACGGTGAGCCGACATGTGTTTCCTCTAGCCAATGATGATTTTACACATGGAAAATCCCCATTGGTCGGGGCTGTTAATGGGTTATCGGATCCAAAACCGGACCAGATAGCTTAACGGCGTTCCGTTATGGTGGATGCCACGTGTCGGTTACCCTTGATGAAAGCACTTCTGTGACGCGCGATTTATTGTCATGGAAGTGGACACTTCCGTGATGATAATTTTGGTAATGTCATGGAACACTTCTACGACAGCACAGGTATGACTATCTCGATTCTGTCATAAAATCGTCATGGATGTACATGCATGACAAAAAACGCGACCTACTGTGACAAACACGTATCATCACGGAAGTGTATTTTTTTCTAGTGTTCGCCTAAGCACCGCTACGATATGACCGAGGTGCATTATGGTGGAGGGGGGCACCGCACACGGCTAAAGATCAATGATCAACTTGTGTGTCTTGGGGTGCCCCCTACCCCCGTATATAAAGGAGCTAGGGGGAGGCGGCCAGACAGGAGGAGGGCACGCCAAGGGGGGAGTCCTACTCCCACCGGGAGTAGGACTCCTCCTTTCCTAGTAGGAGTAGGAGAAGGGGGAAGGAAGAGAGAGGGGGGAAGGAAAGGGGGGCGCCCCTCCTGATACGTCCATTTTGCATCATGCTTTCATATCAATATTTATTGCATTATGGGCTCTTATTACACATTGTATCTCAATACTTATGGCTATTCTCTCTTATTTTACAAGGTTTACCATGAAGAGGGGGAATGCCGGCAGCTGGAATTCTGGCTGGAAAAGGAGCAAACATTGGAAACCTATTCTGCACAACTCCAAAAGACCTGGTACTCCCCGAAACTACTTTTTGGATTTATTAAGGAATTATGAGCAAAAGAAATAGGCCAGGGGGCCCACACCCTGTCCAGGAGACAGGGCCCCCCCTAGGGCACGCCCCTATCTCCTAAGCCCCCTTGTGGGCCTCCGGCGTCCATCTTCTGCTATATGAAGGGTTTTGTCCTGGAAAAATTCGTGGGCAAGCTTACAAGACGAAACTCCGCGGCCACGAGGCGGAACCTTGGCGGAATCAATCTAGGGCTCTGGCGGAGCTGTTCTACCGGGGACACTTCCCTCCGGGAGGGGGAAATCATCACCAATGTCATCACCAACTATCCTCTCATCTGCAGGGGGTCAATCTCCATCAACATCTTCACCAGCACCATCACATCTCAAAACCCTAGTTCATCTCTTGTATCCAATCTTGTATCAAAACCACAAATTGGTACCTGTGGGTTGCTAGTAGTGTTGATTACTCCTTGTAGTTGATGCTATTTGGTTTACTTGGTGGAAGATCATATGTTCAGATCCTTTATGCATATTATTACCCCTCTGATTATGAACATGAATATGCTTTGTGAGTAGTTACGTTTGTTCCTGAGGACATGGGTGAAGTCTTGCTATTAGTAGTCATGTGAATTTGGTATTCGTTCGATATTTTGATGAGATGTATGTTGTCTCTCCTCTAATGGTGTTATGTGAACGTCAACTACATCACACTTCACCATTATTTGGGCCTAGAGGAATGCATAGGGAAGTAATAATTAGATTATGGGTTGCTAGAGTGACAGAAGCTTAAACCCTAGTTTATGTGTTGCTTCGTTAGGGGTTGATATGGACCCATATGTTTAATGTTGTGGTTAGGTTTACCTTAATACTCCTTTTTGTAGTTGCGGATGATTGCAATAGGGGTTAATCATAAGTGCGATGCTTGTCCATGTTAGGGCAGTACCCAAGTGCCGGTCCACCCACATATCTAATTATCAAAGTACCGAACGTGAATCTTATGAACGTGATGAAAGTAGCTTGACGATAATTCCCAATGTGTCCTCGGGAGCTTCTTCCTCATTATTAGAATTTGTCCAGGCTTATCCTTTGCTACATAAAGGATTGGGCCACCTTGCTGCACTTTATTTATTTCATTTACTTTTTGCTCATTACTATTTATCTTATCACAAAACTATCTATTACCTATTATTTCAGTGCTTGTAGAGAAAACCTTACTGAAAACCGCTTATCATTTCCTTTTGCTCCTCGTTGGGTTCAACACTATTACTTATCGAAAGGACTACGATAGATCCCCTACACTTGTGGGTCATCAAGACTCTTTTCTGGCGCCGTTGTCGGGGAGCGTAGCGCTCTTGGTGAGTGGAACTTGGTAAGGAAACATTTATATAGTGTGCTGAAATTTTATGTTACTTGTCACTATGGAAACTAATCCTTTGAAGGTCTTGTTTGGGGTATCTTCACCACAACCAGAAGAGCAAAGAGATGCTCCTCAACCTACTGAACCTTATGAAAATATTCACTTTGAGATTCCTTCGGGTATGATAGAAAAACTGCTAGCTAATCCTTTTGCAGGAGACGAAACATTGCATCCCGACTTACACCTTATCTTTGTGGATGAAGTTTGTGGATTATTTAAGCTTGCAGGTATTCCCAATGTTGTTGTCAAAAGGAAGGTCTTCCCTTTATCTTTTAAGGGAGATGCAATGGCATGGTATAGGCTATGTGATGATACGAGATCTTGGAATTATAAGCGATTGAAATTGGAATTTCACCAGAAGTTCTATCCTATGCATCTTGTTCATCGTGATCGTAATTATATATATAACTTCTGGCCTCACAAAGGAGAAAGCATAGCTCAAGCTTGGGGGAGGCTTAAGTCAATGTTGTATTCATGCCCCAATCATGAGCTCTCTCGGGAAATGATTATTCAGAATTTTTATGCTCGGCTTTCTCTTGATATTCGCAACTTGCTCGATACTTCCTGTGTTGGTCTATATGCTAAAGACTATTGATTTCAAATGGGACTTATTGGAAAGAATTAAACGCAACTCTGAAGATTGGGGTTCCGACGATGGTAAGGAGTCAGGTATGACACCTAAGTTTGATTGTGTTAAATCTTTTATGGATACCAATGCTTTCCGTGGATTTAGCTCTAAGTATGGACTTGACTCTGAGATAGTAGCTACTTTTTGTGAAACTTCTGCTACTCACGTTGATCTCCCTAAAGAGAAGTGGTTTAAATATAATCCCCCTGTTGAAGTGAAAGTATTTGCACCTATTATAGTTGAAGAGAATACTATTACATATAGTGATCCTATTATTCCTATTGCTTATGTTGAAAAACCTCCTTTTCCTGTTAGGATAAAAGATCATGTTAAAGCTTCGACTGTTGTTCGTAAGAGTAATACTAGGACCTATACACCTCCTGAGCAGATTAATGTTGAACCTGGTATTGCTATGATTAAAGATCTCTTGGATGAGGACTTAGATGGGCATGTTATCTCTTTCTTGGGTGAAACTGCTAATATTGCTAGACCCGATACTAAGACACGTAGACCTGTTATAGGCACGCCTGTTATTTCTGTTAAAATAGGAGATCATTGTTATCATGGCTTATGTGATATGGGTGCTAGTGCTAATGCGATACCTTATGTTCTTTATAAAGAAATTATGCACGATATTGCACCTGTTGAATTAGAAGATATTGATGTTACTA
Organism: Triticum dicoccoides; assembly: GCF_002162155.2. Lineage (NCBI taxonomy): Eukaryota > Viridiplantae > Streptophyta > Magnoliopsida > Poales > Poaceae > Triticum > Triticum dicoccoides. Next base: position 135,891,698 of record NC_041391.1, read on the forward strand.
TTAAGCTTGCTAATAGGGACACCATTAAACCTATTGGGATTGTTAGAGATGTTGAAGTCTTGTGTGGGAAGATTAAATACCCTGCCGATTCTTGTTCTCGGTTCCCCACAAGATGATTTTTGTCCCATTATTTTTGGTAGACCCTTCTTGAATACTGCTAGTGCTAAGATTGATTGTGAAAAGAATATTGTCACTGTTGGCTTAGATGGTATGTCTCATGATTTTAATTTCGCTAAGCTTAGTAGACAACATCGTGAAAAGGAACCATCTAGTAAGGATGAAATTATTGGTCTTGCTTCCATTGCTGTTCCTCCAACTGATCTGTTAGAACAATATTTGCTAGACCATGAAAACGATATGTTCATGAAGGAAAGGGAAGAAATAGATGAAGTGTTCCTTAAACAAGAACCTATGCTGAAGCATAATCTTCCTGTTGAAATTCTTGGGGATCCCCCTCCACCCAAGGGTGATCCCGTGTTTGAACTCAAACCATTACCTGTTAATATTAAGTATGCTTATCTTGATGAAAAAGAAATATATCCTGTTATTATTAGTGCTAACCTTTCAGAGAAAGAAGAAGAAATATTATTGAAAACTCTGAAGAAGCACCGAGCTACTATTGGATATACCCTTGATGATCTTAAGGGCATTAGTCCCACATTATGTCAACACAAAATTTCAGTGGAGAAAGATGCCAAACCAGTTAGAGATCCTCAAAGACGATTAAATCCCAAAATGAAGGAAGTGGTAAGAAAGGAGATACTAAAACTCCTTGAGGCAAGTATTATTTATCCAGTTGCTGATAGTGAATGGGTAAGCCATGTCCATTGTGTCCCTAAAAAGGGAGGTATTACCATTGTTCCCAATGATAAAGATGAATTGATCCCGCAAAGAATTATTACAGGCTATAGGATGGTAATTGATTTCCGCAAGTTAAATAAAGCTACTAAGAAAGATCATGACCCTTTACCTTTTATTGATCAAATGCTAGAAAGGCTATCCAAACACACACATTTTTGCTTTCTAGATGGTTATTATGGCTTCTCTCAGATACATGCATCAGCGGGGGATCAATCCAAAACTACTTTTACTTGCCCTTTTGGTACTTTTGCTTATAGACGTATGCCTTTTGGTTTATGTAATGCACCTGCTACCTTTCAAAGATGCATGATGGCTATATTTTCTGATTTTTGTGAAAAGATTTGTGAGGTATTCATGGATGACTTCTCCGTCTATGGATCCTCTTTTGATGATTGTTTGAGCAACCTTGATCGAGTTTTGCAGAGATGCGAAGACACTAGTCTCGTCCTGAATTGGGAAAAGTGTCACTTTATGGTTAATGAAGGCATTGTCTTGGGTCACAAGATCTCCGAGAGAGGTATTGAAGTTGATAAAGCCAAAGTTGATGCTATTGAAAAGATGCCATGTCCCAAGGACATAAAAGGTATAAGAAGTTTCCTTGGTCATGCCGGTTTTTATAGGAGGTTTATTAAGGACTTCTCTAAAATCTCTAGGCCTCTGACTAACTTATTGCAAAAAGATATTCCTTTTGTCTTTGATGATGATTGTGTAGAAGCATTTGAAACACTTAAGAAAGCTTTGATCACTGCACTTATTGTTCAGCCACCTGATTGGAATTTGCCTTTTGAAATTATGTGTGATGCTAATGATTATGCTGTAGGTGCTGTTTTAGGGCAAAGAGTCGATAAGAAATTGAATGTTATCCATTATTCTAGCAAGACTCTTGACACTGCCCAGAGAAATTATGCCACCACTGAAAAAGAATTCTTAGCAGTTGTGTTTGCATGTGATAAGTTTAGACCTTATATTGTTGATTCCAAAGTTACTATTCACATTGATCATGCTGCTATTAAATATCTTATGGAAAAGAAAGATGCTAAGCCTAGACTCATTAGATGGGTTCTCTTGCTCCAAGAATTTGACTTGCATATTGTTGATAGAAAAGGAGCTGAGAACCCCGTTGCAGATAACTTGTCTAGGCTAGAAAATGTTCTTGATGACCCACTGCCTATTAATGATAGCTTTCCTGATGAACAATTAGCGGTCGTCAATGCTTCTCATACTGCTCCTTGGTATGCTAACTATGCTAATTACATTGTTGCTAAATATATACTGCCTAGTTTCACATACCAGCAAAAGAAAAAGTTCTTTTATGATTTAAGACATTACTTCTGGGATGATCCACACCTTTATAAAGAAGGAGTAGATGGTATTATTAGACGTTGTGTGCCTGAGGATGAACAGGAACAAATCCTTAGCAAGTGTCACTCTGAATCCTATGGAGGACACCACACTGGAGATAGAACTGCACACAAGGTACTACTATCTGGTTTTTATTGGCCTACTCGTTTCAAAGATGCTCGTAAGTTTGTCATATCTTGTGATGAATGTCAAAGAATAGGTAACATCAGTGGACGTCAAGAAATGCCTATGAATTATTCTCTTGTTATTGAACCGTTTGATGTTTGGGGCTTTGATTATATGGGACCTTTTCTTGCCTCCAATGGTTATACACATATTTTAGTTGTTGTTGATTACGTTACTAAGTGGGTAGAAGCTATTCCAACTAGTAGTGCTGATCATAACACTTCTATTAAAATGCTTAAAGAAGTTATTTTTCTGAGGTTTGGAGTCCCTAGATATCTCATGACTGATGGTGGTTCACACTTTATTCATGGTGCTTTCCGTAAGATGCTTGCTAAGTATGATGTCAATCATAGAACTGCATCCCCTTATCACCCGCAGTCTAGTGGTCAAGTAGAGTTGAGCAATAGAGAGCTCAAATTAATTTTGCAAAAGACTGTGAATAGATCTAGAAAGAATTGGTCCAGATAACTTGATGATGCATTATGGGCCTATAGAACTGCATACAAAAATCCTATGGGTATGTCTCCATATAAGATGGTTTATGGAAAAGCATGTCATTTACCTCTTGAACTTGAACATAAAGCATATTGGTCTATTAAAGAGCTTAATTATGACTTCAAACTTGCCGGTGAGAAAAGGTTATTTGATATTAGTTCACTTGATGAATGGAGAACCCAAGCATATGAGAATGCCAAGCTTTTCAAAGAAAAAGTCAAACACTGGCATGATAAAAGGATACAAAAGCGTGAGTTTAACGTAGGAGATTATGTGTTATTGTTCAACTCTCATTTAAGATTTTTTGCAGGAAAACTTCTCTCAAAATGGGAAGGTCCCTACGTTATCGAGCAGGTCTATCGTTCTGGTGCTATAAAAATCAACAACTTTGAAGGCACAAATCCGAGGGTGGTAAACGGTCAAAGAATAAACATTATATTTCAGGTAATCCTATCAATGTTGAAACTAATATTATTGAAACCATAACCCTTGAGGAATACATAAGAGACACTTTCTAGAACGTTTCAGACTCTGAAAAGGCATAGGTACATGGTACGGTAAGTAAACTGACTCCAAAACAACTCTAATGGCAATTTTCATCAGTTTTGGATTATTTAAGGATTTTAGGAAGAAAGAAGTAGTCCGAAAGGGGCACGAGGCTCCCACGAGAGAGGAGGGCGCCCCCCCTGTAGGGCGCGCCCCCTGTCTCGTGGGCACCTCGTGTGCCTCCCGGACTCCGTTTTTTTGTATGTTACATATTTTGGTCGGTAAAAATTCATTATATATACTCCCAAAGGTTTTGACCACCGTATCACGCAATTCTCCTCTGTTTTTGTTTCGAGCTGTTCCTGCTGCGGAATTGAACAAGATGTCGTCCCAAGATTCGGAGGCAGAGAGCTACATAGCTGATTATATTGCAAATCCATAAGTATATGGGGATGTGGAACACTATGGCTGGACCACAGAGGAAGAAGAGGACTACGATCCAAAGAGGAAGGAGGAGACAAGCTCTGATGAAGAGGACGATCCACTGCCTCAACCTGGTGATATGCATGTGGAGTTCAAGAAGTCAAGCCTCCCTAAGGTCCAATCTATCCCACCACGTTTTTTGCAGGACAGCAAGGCAACACTATGCAAAAAGATTATGAAACTTGAGCTCGAGAATGAGGATCCGAGGGAGGAAAATTTTAGCCTCAGACGTAAGCTAGAGAAGAAAAGTGAAACAACTCCTACTTCACCACCTCTGAAGAGATAATCACATGGGTATGGGCACTCCCCTTGGCAACTGCCAAGCTTGGGGGAGGTGCCCCGGTATCGTATCACCATCACACTCCTATCTTTACCACTTTATTTAGTTCGAAAGTATCTTGATCTAGTAGATTGAAGTTGTGATATCAAGTAGTTTTGAGTTTTTCGTTGTCATCTCTTTATGTAAGCGAGTCTGTGTGCTATCTATAATAAAGATTAGTGTTGAGTCAAGGGCTTTGCTATGTTGCTATGATCTTGAAAGTAGAAAGAACAAAAGAGTTCATATTGATCTTATGGATAGTGATAACTTCACACATAGAAAGTATGAGGCATAAAAATTGTTGAGAATTGATAAACGTAGCCTTGGTCATCGTTGCAATTAATAGGAAGTGATAAGGAAAGAGGGGTTCACATATAAATATATTATCTTGGACATCTTTTATGATTGTGAAGCACTCATTAAGTATGACATGCTAAAAGGGTTGACGTTGGACAAGGAAGACAACGTAATGGTTTATGTTTTCCGACATCTCAGTTAAAGTATATTGTCATTGACCTTCCAAACATGTTGAGCTTGTCGTTCCCCCTCATGCTAGCCAAAACTCCTTGCACCAAGTAGAGATACTACTTGTGCTTCCAAATATCCTCAAACCCAGTTTTGCCATGAGAGTCCACCATACCTACCTATGGATTGAGTAAGATCCTTCAAGTAAGTTGTCATCGGTGCAAGCAATAAAAATTGCTCTATAAATATGCATGACTTATTAGTGCAGAGAAAATAAGCTTTGTATGAACTTGTTGTGGAAGTAATAAAAGCGATGGATTGCATAATAAAAGTCCACATACAAGGGGCAATATAAAGTGACATTCTTTTGCATTAAGATTTCATGTATCTAACCCTAAAAGCGCATGACAACCTCTGCTTCCCTCTGTGAAGGGCCTATATTTTACTTTATGTTTTACTTTATGCTTGAGTCAAGGTGATCCTCACCTTTCCCTTTTTCATTTTATCCTTTGGCAAGCTCTTCGTGTTTGAAAGATCATGATACATATATCCAATTGGATGTAAGTTGGCATAGGCTATTATTGTTGACATCACCTAAAGGTGAATACATTGGGAGGCAACACAATAAGCCCCCTATCTTTCTCAGTGTCTGTCTGAAACTCTATAACCACAAGTATTGCATGAGTGTCAACAATTATGGGAGACTACGGGATAGTTGACTATGTGAGCTTGCTGAAAAGCTCTATTATTGACTCTTTCTGATGTTACGATAAATTGCAATTGCTTCAGTGACTGAGATTATAGTTTGTTAGTTCCCAATGAAGTTTTTGAACCATACTTGACATTGTGAATTGCTTATTACTTGAATATAGGAAATCATATGACAAAATCCATATATGTTGCTGTTATTAGAATGATCATGATGCCCTCATGTTTGTATTTTATTTTTTATCGACACCTCTATCTCTAAACATGCAGACATATTTTTCGATTTCGCTTCCGCTTGAGGACAAGCGAGGTCTAAGCTTGGGGGAGTTGATACGTCCATTTTGCATCATGCTTTTATATCAATATTTATTACATTATGGGCTGTTATTTCACATTATATCTCAATACTCATGGCTATTCTCTCTTATTTTACAAGGTTTACCATGAAGAGGGGGAATGCCGGCAGCTGGAATTCTGGCTGGAAAAGGAGCAAACGTTGGAAACCTATTCTGCACAACTCCAAAAGACCTGAGACTCCCCGAAACTACTTTTTCAATTTATTAAGGAATTATGAGCAAAAGAAATAGGCCAGGGGGCCCACACCCTGTCTAGGAGACAGCCCCCCTCTAGGGCGCGCCCCCTATCTCCTGGGCCCCCTGGTGGGCCTCCGGCGTCCATCTTCTGCTATATGAAGGGTTTTGTCCTAGAAAAATTCGTGGGCAAGCTTACGAGACGAAACTCCGCCGCCACGAGGCGGAACCTTGGCAGAATCAATCTAGGGCTCTGGCGGAGCTGTTCTGTCGGGGACACTTCCCTCCGGGAGGGGGAAATCATCACCAACGTCATCACCAACGATCCTATCATCGGGAGGGTCAATCTCCATCAACATCTTCACCAGCACCATCTCATCTCAAAACCCTAGTTCATCTCTTGTATCCAATCTTGTATCAAAACCACAAATTGGTACCTGTGGGTTGCTAGTAGTGTTGATTACTCCTTGTAGTTGATGCTATTTGGTTTACTTGGTGGAAGATCATATGTTCAGATCCTTCATGCATATTATTACCCCTCTGATAATGAACATGAATATGCTTTGTGAGTAGTTATGTTTGTTCCTGAGGACATGGGTGAAGTCTTGCTATTAGTAGTCATGTGAATTTGGTATTCGTTCGATATTTTGATGAGATGTATGTTGTCTCTCCTCTAATGGTGTTATGTGAACATCAACTACATGACACTTCACCATTATTTGGGCCTAGAGGAAGGCATAGGGAAGTAATAAGTAGATGATGGGTTGCTAGAGTGACAGAAGCTTAAACCCTAGTTTATGCGTTGCTTCGTTAGGGGTTGATATGGACCCATATGTTTAATGCTGTGGTTAGGTTTACCTTAATACTCCTTTTTGTAGTTGCGGATGCTTGCAATAGGGGCTAATCATAAGTGGGATGCTTGTCCATGTTAGGGCAGTACCCAAGTGCCGGTCCACCCACATATCTAATTATCAAAGTACCGAACGTGAATCTTATGAAGGTGATGAAACAAGTTTGACGATAATTCCCAATGTGTCCTCGGAAGCTTCTTCCTCATTATTAGAATTTGTCCAGGCTTATCCTTTGCTACATAAAGGATTGGGCCACCTTGCTGCACTTTATTTACTTCATATACTTTTTGCTTGTTACTATTTATCTTATCACAAAACTATCTATTACCTATTATTTCAGTGCTTGCAGAGAAAACCTTACTGAAAACCGCTTATCATTTCCTTCTGCTCCTCGTTGGGTTCGACACTCTTACTTATCGAAAGGACTACGATAGATCCCCTACACTTGTGGGTCATCAAGACTCTTTTCTGGCGCCGTTGTCGGGGAGCGTAGCACTCTTGGTGAGTGGAACTTGGTAAGGAAACATTTATATAGTGTGCTGAAAGTTACTTGTCACTATGGAAACTAATCCTTTGAAGGGCTTGTTTGGGGTATCTTCACCCCAACCATAAGAGCAAAGAGATGCTCCTCAACCTACTGAACCTTATGAAAATATTCACTTTGAGATTCCTTCGGGTATGATAGAAAAACTGCTAGCTAATCCTTTTGCAGGAGACGGAACATTGCATCCCGACTTACACCTTATCTTTGTGGATGAAGTTTGTGGATTATTTAAGCTTGCAGGTCCGAACTCCGAACTACCGTTGGTACATCAAAACAGATAAACTCATAATACCGATCATCACCAAACGTTAAGCGTGCGGACCCTACGGGTTCAAGAACTATGTAGACATGACTGAGACATGTCTCCTGTCAATAACCAATAGAGGAACCTGGATGCTCATATTGGCTCCTACATATTCTACAAAGATCTTTATCGGTCAAACCGCACAACAACATATGTTGTTCCCTTTGTCATCGGTATGTTACTTGCCCGAGATTCGATCATCGGTATCTAAATACCTAGCTCAATCTCGTTACCGCCAAGTCTCTTTACTCGTTCCGTAATGCATCATCCCACAACTAACTCATTAGTCACATTGCTTGCATGGCTTATAGTGATGTGTATTACCGAGAGGGCCCAGAGATACCTCTCTGACAATCGGAGTGACAAATCCTAATCTCGATCTATGCCAACTCAACGAGTACAAACGGAGACACCTGTAGAGCACCTTTATAATCACCCAGTTATGTTGTGATGTTTGGTAGCACACAAAGTGTTCCTCCGGTAATCGGGAGTTGCATAATCTCATAGTCATAGGAACATGTATAAGTCATGAAGAAAGCAATAGCGGTAAACTAAAACGATCAAGTGCTAAGCTAACGGAATGGGTCAAGTCAATCACATCATTCTCCCAATGATGTGATCCCGTTTATCAAATGACAACTCATGTCAATGGTTAGGAAACCTTAACCATCTTCGGTCAATGAGCTAGTCAAGTAGAGGCATACTAGTGACACTATGTTTGTCTATGTATTCACACATGTATTATGTTTCCGGTTAATACAATTCTAGCATGAATAATAAACATTTATCATGAAATAAGGAAATAAACAATAACTTTATTATTGCCTCTAGGGCATATTTCCTTCAGTCTCCCACTTGCACTAGAGTCAATAATCTAGATTACACAGTAATGATTCTAACACCCATGGAGTCTTGGTGCTGATCATGTTTTGCTCGTGAGGTAGGCTTAGTCAACGGGTCTGCAACATTCAGATCCGTATGTATCTTGCAAATCTCTATGTCTACCACCTGGACTTGGTCACGGATGGAATTGAAGCGTCTCTTGATGTGCTTGGTTCTCTTGTGAAATCTGGATTCCTTTGCTAAGGCAATTGCACCAGTATTGTCACAAAAGATTTTCATTGGACCCGATGCACTAGGTATGAAACCTAGATCGGATATGAACTCCTTCATCTAGACTCCTTCATTTGTTGCTTCCGAAGCGGTTATGTACTCCGCTTCACACGTAGATCCCGCCATGACGCTTTGTTTAGAACTGCATCAACTGACAGCTCCACCGTTCAATATAAACACATATCCGGTTTGTGATTTAGAACCGTCGGGATCAATGTCAAAGCTTGCATCGACGTAACCATTTACGACGAGCTCTTTGTCACCTCCATAAACGAGAAACATATCCTTAGTCATTTTCAGGTATTTCAGGATGTTCTTGACCGTTGTCCAGTGATCCACTCCTGGATTACTTTGGTACCTCCCTGCTAAACTAATAGCAAGGCACACACCAGGTCTGGTACAGAGCATTACATACATGATAGAGCCTATGGCAGAAGCATAGGGAACATTTTTCATTTTCTCTCTATCTTCTGCAGTGGTCGGGCATTGAGTCGGACTCAACTTCACACCTTGTAACACAGGAAAGAACCCTTTCTTTGCTTGATCCATTTTGAACTTTTTCAAAACTTTATCAAGGTATGTGCTTTGTGAAAGTCCAATTAAGCATCTTGATCTATCTCTATAGATCTTGATGCCCAATATATAAGCAGCTTCACCGAGGTCTTTCATTGAAAAACTCTTATTCAAGTATCCTTTTATGCTATCCAGAAATTCTATATCATTTCCAATCAACAATATGTCGTCCACATATAGTATTAGAAATGCTACAGAGCTCCCACTCACTTTCTTGTAAATACAGGCTTCTCCAAAAGTCTGTATAAAACCATATGCTTTGATCACACTATCAAAACGTTTATTCCAACTCTGAGAGGCTTGCAGCAGTCCATAAATGGATCGCTGGAGCTTGCACACTTTGTTAGCACCTTTTGGATCGACAAAACCTTCTGGTTGCATCATATACAACTCTTCTTCCAGAAATCCATTCAGGAATGCAATTTTGACATCCATTTGCCAAATTTCATAATCATAAAATGTGGCAATTGCTAACATGATTCGGACAGACTTAAGCATCACTACGGGTGAGAAAGTCTCATCGTAGTCAACCCCTTGAACTTGTCGAAAACCATTCGCAACAAGTTGAGCTTTGTAGACAGTAACCTTACCGCCAGCGTCAGTCTTCTTCTTAAAGATCCATTTATTCTCGATGGCTTGCCGATCATCGGGCAAGTCAACCAGAGTCCGCACTTTGTTCTCATACATGGATCCCATCTCAGATTTCATGGCCTCAAGCCATTTTGCGGAATCTGGGCTCATCATCGCTTCCTCATAGTTCGTAGGTTCGCCATGGTCAAGTAACATGACCTCCAGAATAGGATTACCATACCACTCTGGTGCGGATCTTACTCTGTTTGACCTACGAGGTTTGGTAGTAACTTGATCTGAAGTTTCTTGATCAATATCATCAGCTTCTTCACTAATTGGTGTAGGTATCACAGGAACCGGTTTCTATGATGAACTACTTTCCAATAAGGGAGCAGGTACAGTTACCTCATCAAGTTCTACTTTCCTCCCACTCACTTGTTTCAAGAGAAACTCCTTCTCTAGAAAGGATCCATTCTTAGCAACGAATGTCTTGCCTTCGGATCTGTGATAGAAGGTGTACCCAACAGTCTCCATTGGGTATCCTATGAAGACACATTTCTCCGATTTGGGTTCGATGTTATCAGGTTGAAGCTTTTTCACAAAAGTATCGCAGCCCCAAACTTTAAGAAACGACAACTTTGGTTTCTTGCCAAACCACAGTTCATAAGGCGTCGTCTCAACGGATTTAGATGGTGCCCTATTTAACGTGAATGCAGCTGTCTCTAAAGCATAACCCACAAACGATAGCGGTAAATCAGTAAGAGACATCATAGATCGCACCATATCTAATAAAGTGCGGTTCTGACGTTCGTACACACCATTACGTTGTGGTGTTCCGGGTGACGTGAGTTGCGAAACTATTCCACATTGTTTCAAATGAAGACCAAACTCATAACTCAAATATTCTCCTCCATGATCAGATCGTAGAAACTTTATTTTCTTGTTATGATGATTTTCCACTTCACTCTGAAATTCTTTGAACTTTTCAAATGTTTTAGACTTATGTTTCATTAAGTAGATATACCCATATCTGCTTAAATCATCTGTGAAGGTGAGAAAAAATGATACATGTCGCGAGCCTCAATATTCATTGGACCACATACATCAGTATGTATGATTTCCAACAAATCTGTTGCTCGCTCCATTGTTCTAGAGAACGGCATTTTAGTCATATTGCCCATGAGGCATGGTTCAAAAGTACCAAGTGATTCATAATCAAGTGATTCCAAAAGTCCATCAGTATGGAGTTTCTTCATGCGCTTTACACCAATATGCCCTAAACAGTAGTGCCACAAATAAGTTGCACTATCATTATCAACACTGCATCTTTTGGCTTCAACATTATGAATATGTGTATCACTACAATCGAGATTCAACAAAAATAGACCACTCTTCAAGGGTGCATGACCATAAAAGATATTACTCATATAAATAGAACAATCATTATTCTTAGATTTAAATGAATAACCGTCTCGCATCAAACAAGATCAAGATATAATGTTCATGCTTAACGCTGGCACCAAATATCAATTATCCAGGTCTAAAACTAATCCCAAAGGTAGATGTAGAGGTAGCATGCCGACTGCGATCACATCGACTTTGGAACCATTTCCCACGCGCATCGTCACCTCGTCCTTAGCCAATCTTCGCTTAATCTGTAGTCCCTGTTTCGACTTGCAAATGTTAGCAACAGAACCAGTATCAAATACCCAGGTGCTACTGCGAGCTTTAGTAAGGTACACATCAATAACATGTATATCACATATACCTTTGTTCACCTTGCCATCCTTCTTATCCGCCAAATACTTGGGGCAGTTCCACCTCCAGTGGCTTTGCATAACACTGTTAAAGATCATAAGCAAACATTGCATATCATGACAGATTGACAGTCTCAGGAAAGTGGCTATGCACGATGGCATAGCAGACCAAGTGTTTCAAGCTAGCCTATTACAAGGTGTTTTAAACACCCAAAAGGATAATTGTTTCTTGTACAGAGGACGGTGCGCAAAACGATAAACCGGCTTCTGAGTTATGATTCTGCTTCACCTTGATGTGAAGATTGCGGATCATCCTGTGCCGGTTCAACCTCCGCCTCCCCATCCACTGGCTGGAAGTCAATGGTTGCTCAGTCAATTCCAGACAAAGCTCGGAAGACAGCTTCATCACTTATAAGATCTGACGGTTCAACGTCAGGGGCATAAGTGATACGTCCATTTTGCATCATGCTTTTATATCAATATTTATTGCATTATGGGCTGTTATTACACATTATGTATCAATACTTATGGCTATTCTCTCTTATTTTATAAGGTTTACCATGAAGAGGGGGAATGCCAGCAGCTGGAATTCTGGCTGGAAAAGGAGCAAACATTGGAAACCTATTCTGCACTGCTCCAAAAGACCTGAAACTCCATGAAACTTATTTTTGGAATTAATAAGAATTATTGAGCGGAAGAAACACCTCAGGGGTCCCACACCCTGGCCAGGAGGGTGGGGGCGCGCCCACCCCTACTGGGCGCGCCCCCTATCTCCTGGGCCCCCTGGTGGCCCTCCGGTGTCCATCTTCTGCTATATAAAGGCTTTTACCCTGGAAAAAATCGTGGGAAACCTTACGGGACGAAACTTTGTCGCCCCGAGGCAGAACCTTGGCGGAACCAATCTAGAGCTCAGGCAGGGCTGTTCTGCCGGGGAAACATCCCTCCGGGAGGGGGAAATCATCGCCATCGTCATCACCAACTATCCTCCCATCGGGAGAGGGTCAATCTCCATCAACATCTTCACCAGCACCATCTCCTCTCAAAACCCTAGTTCATCTCTTGTATCCAATCTTGCATCCAAACCACAAATTGGTACCTATGGGTTGCTAGTAGTGTTGATTACTCCTTGTAGTTGATGCTAATTGGTTTACTTGGTGAAAGATCATATGTTCAGATCCTTAATGCATATTATTACTCCTCAGATTATGAACATGAATATGCTTTGTGAGTAGTTACGTTTGTTCTTGAGGACATGGGTGAAGTCTTGCTATTAGTAGTCATGTGAATTTGGTATTCGTTCGATATTTTGATGAGATGTATGTTGTCTTTCCTCTAGTGGTGTTATGTGAACATCGACTACATGACACTTCACCATTATTTGGGCCTAGAGGAAGGCATTGGGAAGTAATAAGTAGATGATGGGTTTCTAGAGTGATAGAAGCTTAAACCCTAGTTTATGCGTTGCTTCGTTAGGGGCTGATTTGGATCCATATGTTTAATGTTGTGGTTAGGTTTACCTTAATACTTCTTTTGTAGTTGCGGATGCTTGCAATAGGGGTTAATCATAAGTGGGATGCTTCTCCAAGTAAGGGCAGTACCCAAGCACCGGTCCACCCACATATCAATTTATCAAAGTACCGAACGCGAATCATATGAGCGGTGATGAAAACTAGCTTGACGATAATTCCCATGTGTCCTCGGGAGCTCTTTTCTCATTATAAGAAATTGTCCAGGCTTGCCCTTTGCTAGAAAAAGGATTGGGACACCTTGCTGCACTTTATTTACTTTCATTGCTTGTTACTCGTCACAATTTATCTTATCACAAAACTATCTGTTACCTACAATTTCAGTGTTTGCAGAGAAAACCTTACTAAAAACCATTTTTATCATTTCCTTCTGCTCCTCGTTGAGTTCGACACTCTTACTTATCGAAAGGACTACGATAGATCCCCTACACTTGTGGGTCATCAAGACTCTGTTCTGGCGCCGTTCCCGGAGAGTGTAGCACTTTTTGTGAGTGGAACTTGGTAAGGAAACATTTATATAGTGTGCTGAAATTTTCTGTTACTTGTCAGTATGGAAACTAATCCTTTGAGGGGATTGTTCGGGGTATGTTCGCCCCAACCAGTAGAGCAAAGAATTGCTCCTCAACCTACTGAACCCATTGGAAATATTTACTTTGAAATCCCTTCGGGTATGATAGAGAAACTGCTAGCTAATCCATTTGCAAGAGATGGAACATTGCATCCCGATTTACACCTTATCTTTGTGGATGAAGTTTGTGGATTATTTAAGCTTGCAGGTATTCCCAATAATATTGTCAAAAGGAAGGTCTTCCCTTTATCTTTGAAGGGAGATGCATTGACATGATATAGGCTACGTGATGATACGGGATCTTGGAATTATAAACGATTGAAGTTGGAATTTCACCAGAAGTTCTATCATATGCATCTTGTTCATCGTGATCGTAATTACATATATAATTTCTGGCCTCGCGAAGGAGAAATCATCGCTCAAGCTTGGGGGAGGCTTAAGTCAATTTTATATTCATGCCCCAATCACGAGCTCTCCAGAGAAATGATTATTCAAAAAATTTATGCTCGGCTTTCTCTCAATGATCGCAACATGCTCGATACTTCCTATGCTGGTTCTTATATGCTGAAGACTATTGAATTCAAATGGGACTTATTGGAAAGAATTAAACGCAACTCTGAAGATTGGGGTTCCGATGATGGTAAGGAGTTAGGTATGACACCTAAGTTTGATTGTGTTAAATCTTTTATGGATACCGATGCCTTTCGTGGATTTAGCGCTAAATATGGACTTGACTCTGATATAGTAGCTTCTTTCTGTGAATCTTTTGCTACTCACGTTGATCTCCCCAAGGAGAAGTGGTTTAAATATAATCCTCCCGTTGAAGTAAAAGTAGTTGCACCTATTACAGTTGAAGAAAATACTGTCACTTATAGTGATCCTATTGTTCCTACTACTTATGTTGAGAAACCTCCTTTTCCTGTTAGGATAAAGGATCATGCTAAAACTTCAACTATTGTTCGTAAGAGTAATACTAGGACTTATACACCTCCTGAGCAAATCAAAGTTGAACCTAGTATTCCTATGGTTAAAGATCTCTTGGATGATAATATAGATGGGCATGTTATTTACTTCTATGGTGAAACTGCTAATATTGTTAGACCATATGCTAAGATACATAGACCTGTTGTAGGCATGCCTGTTATTTCTGTTAAAATAGGAGATCATTGTTATCATGGCTTATGTGATATGGGTGCTAGTGCTAGTGCAATACCTATTTCCTTATACAATGAAATTATGCATGATATTGCACCCGCTGAGTTAGAAGATATTGATGTCACTATTAAGCTTGCAAATAGACATACTATTACACCATTTGGGATTGTTAGAGATGTTGAAGTCCTGTGTGGGAAAGTTAAATATCTTGATGATTTTCTTGTTCTTGGTTCCCCACACTACTAGGGAAAAGGCTAGCAGCAGCGCGGGTTTTAGGTGTATCAGCAGCGCGGGGACCGGCGCTATTAATAAAGGCGCTACAGCTAATAGTTAGTAGTAGCATGGGAGAAACCCGCGCTACTACTAACTTTGTTAGTAGTAGCGCATGCCACCCACACTACTGCTATTACAGACTCGCGCTACTACTAATGAAGTAGTAGTAGCGTGCCTACAATACCAGCGCTACTAGTATCCTAAATACTACTAGGGAACTTTTTTCCCAACGCTACTAGTAGCAAATTAGGAATTAAAAAATAAAAATAGATGCAGTATTCATGAATGGAGATCAGACACGTCCAGTGCAAAATAAATTTCACAAAACCATCTTAACACTTGGAGTGTTCATGGATGCAACATTCAACATCTCAATTCGAAGAGATCGCGAGGACACACACAACCATCATCAAAAGGTTGGTACCTTCCCTAGCATTTCACCACCAACCTAACCAGACCACTTCTCTAGATGTATGTACAAACCGTCGAGGTCCTCCACCTTGAGGAACTCCGGACGGTGGCGTCGTCCTCCACCTCGGTGACCTCCGGACGGTGGCGTCGAGGTCCTCCACCCCGGGGACCTCCTGCGTCGCAATCACCTGGACGATAATCTCTATGACATGGTCGCGGGGCTTCACGGTGAAGTCTGCCTCCGAGTAGTTGAAGAGCACGACACCCATCGGGCCACAGTAGACCTCGTCGATCACCCTGCACCCAGTCGAGAAAGTGAAAACTTGTTAGTTCGCGCCCTCGTGCAGATCTAGTAGGGTATTTTTCTTCAAATATCTGTCTCTTTTAGTCTATTATGAATCTTCAAAACGAAAAAACACCTACTAAATGCATACCCTAGTTGTATGTGTTCATGCTATCTTCTTGTTTTGGTGCATTCAAGAAATACTAATGTATTTGAGCTATATATGCTTGAAATATTTGACAGTTAACATCTGTTCAAAATTTATCATTGCATGGATAGGGAAATCGCCAACAAAGGACATCATAAAATTGATTCCCACGGCTCTTCAAAACAACGCCGGGGTCAACGTTGACTCTCCACAGAGCACCAATTTAAATCAGGCAGAAAAATGTACACAGGGAGTGACCTAAACGCTTCTATATTAGTTTACAAAGGGAGTATTATATAAGGATGCCCATCATCTTGTGGAAAAATGTACAGTGGCATATTCTGATGCGGAGATGACACTTTGTTCCTATAAAAAAGTGATAACCTCAATACGACGTCTTCATAAATTCAGAGGAAAATCACAGATCAATATTAACCTATACCGCATGTAAATATATAGTTCACAAATCAACGTCTTGTTGTTTGCACATTATGTCACCGCATCAATCGCCTATGAAAAAACTTCAATGGGACAAAGATGCAAACAGTATGGTGAAGTGCTAAAAGCATGGTTGACCAAGTAATGGTCATGAATTGAAATAGGTAGTTAGGTGTAGAGAATTAGGCCAAAAAGAAATCTGATATCCTTGTAATGATGTGTTCTAAAAATTCAGAGGGAAAGCCATAATGGAAACATGCAGACCATCATTTAATATGTCTGTCATGCATAATTTAGAATCAAAAGCCTTGTCTTCTCTTTACACATTGAGCACAACAGTTCCAAGGAGCTTGCTACAGCATAGAGATTCTCGGAACTATATTATGCTCCTTGGAACTACATTATATAAATGACATACATAGGAATAGATCCAAATAGTGGACAAATTTAATCAAAGTTCATAAAACAAAACATACAAAGAAATATAGGAAGAGACGTGAGGTTCTGAGAGGAGTAAGAGGTGAGTGACCATGGTCGGGTTGGATGAATTCGTCAGTGTTTGACTCGACTAACTGAACCAAACAGAATTCAATTTGATTATGTAAAAGGATTGCTACCGATTTACATATACGTGCAGATGTCCTTCAGTTAGTGATACTTCTGAATATGCTGATACTACTACTGTACATACTTCATTCCTTTCAATTGTGTACAAAAAAAATTATCTAGTGATGCAGGTTGACTTGCGTAGAGTAAAATCAGTATGTTTCAACAACACTCAAATTAGATGGACTTAGATTCCAGTTTCTTATCAAATTAGATGGCCATGATTTTTGAAAAATTGATACTAAATCAATGGATGACTGCAGTTTATATCCAACTAGGAATTCATGGACATGTGAAAAATTAGATTGAAAAGAGTAATAAGATAGAAGTGATCTATCAACCTGCGGTCATGCAGTCATGCACGAGAAGTGATTCAATTGAAAAATTAGATTGAAAAACTGATACATAACCTAGGTATTAACAATCAGGGCTGGAATCGGTGAGGAGGCGGCGAGCGAGCGGACCTTGAGCTCGGCCATGACGCGGGAGACGGCGTCGGCAGCGGTGACGTCAAGGAGGGCGCGCTTGAGGGCGGCGGCCTCGGCGAAGTCCTCGGCCTCCACGGCCTCCTCCAGCTGGAAGCGCAGCACGGACGCGTAGCTCTCGGCCCGGTCCACCTCCGCGAAGTGCCGGCTCCAGCGGGTCCAGTCCCACGCCGACCCCGATGCCGCGAGGGAGGAGGTCGCGGTGCAGCGGCATGCCGTATCGGAGGAGGAGCTGGCGCCACAGCGGGCGGGTACATGCGCGGCGGAGGTGGGCAGGGGCGGGCAGCGGCGCGAGACGGGGAGCGGCGGGCGCGCGGCCGCTGGTGTGGCGCACGCGGCGGGGGGCATGGGGGTCGACGGATGGAGGAGAGGAGGTGGAAGGGAGGCCGACGATGAGTGGGTTGGGAGAGGAGAGAAGGTTGGGGATCTGGATCGGGCTGCCTGTTTTTTTTTGAGACAGACGGGAGTTGGTGGTGTGGGACGGTTGGTGGGGTGGGAGGTGGTGGATCGGGGCGGGGTGGACACGTTTAGTAGTAGCGTGGGGTCCTTACATGCGCTACTACTACTTACTTAGTAGTAGAGCCGGTTTTATACCCCTCGCTACTACTATGACCTATCCCGGGGGCATTGTTGGAGACCATTTAGTAGCAGCGCGGGTTTATACCCCTCGCTACTACTATCAAGTTAGTAGTAGCAAGGTTTTTATACCCCTCGCTACTACTAATTAGCAGTAGCGCCCATTTTTAAACCGCGCTGCTGATAAACTTCTATGTATAAGGTTTTCCCTAGTAGTGCCACAAGATGACTTTTGTCTCATTATATTTGGTAGACCCTTCTTGAACACTGTTAATGCTAAGATTGATTGCGAAAAGGATATTGTTGAAATTGGCTTAGGGGATACGAAACATGAGTTTAATTTTGCTAAATTTCGTAGACAACCTCGTGATAGAGAATCATCTAGCAAGGATGAGATTATTGGTCTTGCTTCTATTGCCATGCCTCCTACTGATCCATTAGAACAATATTTGCTAGACCATGAAAATGATATGTTTATGAAAGAAAGAAGGGAAATAGATGAAGTGTTCCTTAAACAGGAACCTATTCTGAAACATAACCTTCCCGTTGAAATTCTAGGGGATCCTCCTCCACCCAAGGGTGATCCCGTGTTTGAGCTTAAACCATTACCTGATAATCTTAAATATGCTTATCTTGATGAAAAGAAAATATATCATGTTATTATTAGTGCTAACCTTTCAGAGCAGGAAGAGGAAAGATTATTGAAAACTCTGAAGAAGCACCGTGCTACTAATGGATATACTCTGGATGACCTTAAGGGCATTAGTCCCACATTATGCCAACACAAAATTAATTTGGAGGAAGGTGCCAAACCAGTTAGAGATCCTCAACGACGACTGAATCCCAAGATGAAAGAAGGGGTAAGAAAGGAGATACTAAAGTTCCTTGAGGCGGGTATAATTTATCCCATGGCTGGTAGTGAATGGGTAAGCCATGTCCATTGTGTTCCTAAAAAGGGAGGTATTACTGTCGTTCCTAATGATAAAGATGAATTGATCCCGCAAAGAATTATTACAGGCTATAGGATGGTAATTGATTTATGTAAATTAAATAAATCTACTAAGAAAGATCATTACCCTTTACCTTTTATTGATCAAATGCTAGAAAGACTATCCAAACACACACATTTCTGCTTCCTATATGGTTATTCTGGTTTCTCTCAAATACCCGTGTCAGCGAAGGATCAATCAAAAACTACTTTTACTTGCCCTTTCAGTACTTTTGCTTATAGACGTATGCCTTTTGGTTTACGTAATGCACCTGCTACCTTTCAAAGATGTATGATGGCTATATTCTCTAACTTATGTGAAAAGATTTGTGAGGTATTCATGGATGATTTCTCCGTTTATGGATCCTCTTTTGATGATTGCTTGAGCAACCTTGATCGAGTTTTGCAGTGATGCGAAGACACTAGTCTCGTCTTGAATTGGGAAAAGTGCCACTTTATGGTTAATGAAGGCATTGTCTTAGGGCAGAAAATCTCTGAGAGAGGTATTGAAGTTGATAAAGCTAAAGTTGATGCTATTGAAAAGATGTCATGTCCCAAGGACATAAAAGGTATAAGAAGTTTCCTTGGTCATGTCGGTTTTTATAGGAGGTTCATTAAGGACTTTTCTAAAATCTCTAGGCCTCTGACTAATTTATTGCAAAAAGATATTCCTTTTCTCTTTGATGATGATTGTGTAGAAGCATTTGAAATACTTAAGAAAGCTTTGATCACTGCACCTATTGTTCAGCCACCTGATTGGAATTTACCTTTTGAAATTATGTGTGATGCTAGTGATTATGTTGTAGGTGTTGTTCTAGGGCAAAGAGTTGATAAGAAATTGAGTGTTATCCAGTATGCTAGTAAGATTCTTGATACTGCCCAGAGAAATTATGGTACTACTGAAAAAGAATTCTTAGCAGTTGTGTTTGCATGTGATAAGTTTAGACCTTATATTGTTGATTCCAAAGTTACTATTCACACTGATCATGCTGCTATTAAATATCTTATGGAAAAGAAAGATGCTAAGCCTAGACTCATTAGATGGGTTCTCCTGCTCCAGGAATTTTATTTGCATATTATTGATAGAAAGGGGGTTGAGAACCCCGTTGCAGACAACCTATCTAGGTTAGAGAATGTTCTTGATGACCCACTTTGTATTGATGATAGCTTTCCTGATGAACAATTAGCGGTCATTAATGCTTCTCGTACTGATCCTTGGTATGCTGATTATGCTAATTACATTGTTGCTAAATTTATGCCACCTAGTTTCACATACCAGCAAAAGAAAAAGTTCTTCTATGATTTAAGACATTACTTCTGGGATGACCCACACCTTTATAAAGGAGTAGATGGTGTTATTAGACGTTGTGTACCTGAGCATGAACAAGAACAGATCCTACGCAAGTGTCACTCCAAATCATATGGAGGACACCACGCTGGAGATAGAACTGCACATAAGGTATTGCAATCCAGTTTTTATTGGCCTACTCTCTTCAAAGATGCTCGTAAGTTTGTCTTGTCTTGTGATGAATGTCAAAGAATTGGTAACATTAGTAGACGTAAAGAAATGCCTATGAATTATTCTCTTGTTATTGAACCATTTGATGTTTGGAGCTTTGATTATATGGGACCTTTTCCTGCCTCTAATGGTTACACACATATTTTAGTTGCTGTTGATTACGTTACTAAGTGGGTAGAAGTTATTCCAACTAGTAGTGCTGATCATAACACTTCTATTAAGATGCCTAAAGAAGTTATTTTTCTGAGGTTTGGAGTCCCTAGATATCTTATGACTGATGGTGGTTCACATTTTATTCATGGTGCTTTCCGTAAGATGCTTGCTAAGTATGATATTAATCATAGAATCGCATCTCCTTATCATCCGCAGTCTAGTGGTCAATTAGAGTTGAGTAATAGAGAGCTCAAATTAATTTTGCAAAAGGCTGTCAATAGATCTAGAAAGAATTGGTCCAAAAAACTTGATGATGCATTATGGGCCTATAGAACTGCATACAAAAATCCTATGGGCATGTCTCCATATAAGATGGTTTATGGAAAAGCTTGTGATTTACCTCTAGAACTTGAACATAAAGCATATTGGGCTATCAAAGAGCTCAACTATGACTTCAAACTTGCCGGTGAGAAGAGGTTGTTTGATATTAGCTCACTTGATGAATGGAGAACCCAAGCCTATGAGAATGCCAAGCTATTCAAAGAAAAAGTCAAACGCTGGCATGACAAAAGGATAAAAAAGCGTGAGTTTAATGTAGGTGATTATGTGTTATTATTCAACTCTCATTTAAGATTTTTTGCAGGAAAACTTCTCTCTAAATGGGAAGGTCCTTACGTTATCGAGGAGGTCTATCGTTCTAGTGCCATAAAAATCAACAACTTCGAAGGCACAAGTCTGAGGGTGGTGAATGGTCAAAGAATTAAACATTATATCTCAGGTAATCCTATAAATGTTGAAGCTAATATTATTGAAACCGTAACCCCGGAGGAATACATAAGGGACACTTTCCAAAACATTCCAGACTCCGAAAAGGAATAGGTATGTGGTACGGTAAGCAAACCAACTCCAAAACAATTCTAATGGCAATTTTTATCAGTTTTGGAATATTTAAGAATTTTAGAAAGAAAGAAGTAGTGTGGGAAGGATACGAGGCCTCCACGAGGGTGGAGGGCGCGCCCACTCTTACTGGGTGCACCCCCTGTCTTGTGGCCACCTCGTGTGACTCCCAGACTCCGTTTTCTTGCACGTTACGTATTTTGGTCAGTAAAAATTCATTATATAAACTCCCGAAGGTTTTGACCACCGTATCACGCAAATATCCTCTGTTTTCATTTCGAGCTATTTTCTGTTACAGATCTAGAGCATCATGGCATCTCCATGCGCTCCCAAGGACAAGTTTTTCGAGAGGGTTATCAACCCCTATCTCACGGAGGTGCTGCAACACCCTCAAACCATTGAGATGTGTGAGGGGGTGCTGCACATCCGCGATGTGGAGGGACCAAGGCGTACCGGAAACGTGGAGACAAAGCTCAAAGCCGTGGAGCAGCAAGTCTTCAAGTGCCAAGGGATGGTGGAGCGTGGACTCAACGCCAACCAGATGATGATCACGGAGTTCACCAACAACCACAATCTAGATGCCAAAGTCATTGGGTAAAGCATCTTCAAGCTTTAAGAGAAAATCGAGCACCTCCAAGCCCAGATCAATGACCTGCAAAACCAGAACTGTGAGTATGAATATAGATTCAAGAGGATGAGTTTGGCTGCAGATTTAAGGATCCCGGAGACTCGATCATCCTTCTATGATGGTGAGCCTATGCCTTGGAATATGGATGACAAGCCTACATCATCAACAACTCCTACTTCACCACCTCCGAGGACATAATTACATGTGTATGGGCACTCCCCTTGGCAACTGCCAAGCTTGGGGGAGGTGCCCCGGTATCGTATCACCATCACACTCTTATCTTTACCGTTTTATTTAGTTTGATCCTTTTAGTAGTATCTTGATCTAGTAGATTGAAGTTTTGATATCAAGTAGTTTTGAGTTTTGCTTTGAGATCTCTTTATGTAATCGAGTCTGTGAGCTATCTATAATAAAGATTAGTGTTGAGTCAAGGGCTTCACTATTTTGCTATGATCTTGAGAAAGTGGAAAGAATAAAAGAGTTCATATTGATCTTGTGGATAGTAATGACTTCACACATAGAAAGTATGAGGCATAAAAGTTGTTGAGAATTGATAAACGTAGTTTTGGTCATCGTTGCAATTAATAGGAAGTAATAAGGAAAGAGAAGTTTTCACATGCAAATATATTATCATGGACATCTTTTATGATTGGGAGCACTCATTAAGTATGCCATGCTAAAAGAGTTGATGTTGGACAAGGAAGACAACGTAATGGTTTATGTTTTCCCACATCTTAGCTAAAGTATATTGTCATTGATCTTCCCAACATGTTGAGCTTGCCTTTCCCCCTCATGCTAGCCAAATTCCTAGCACCAAGTAGAGATACTACTTGTGTTTCCAGATATCCTTAAACCTAGTTTTGCCATGAGAGTCCACCATATCTACCTATGGATTGAGTAAGATCCTTCAAGTAAGTTGTCATCGGTGCAGGCAATAAAATTTTCTTTCTAAATATGCATGACTTATTAGTGCGGAGAAAATAAGCTTTATACGATCTTGTTATGGAAGCAATAAAAGCGACAGACTGCATAATAAAGGTCCATATACAAGTGGCAATATAAAGTGACGTTCTTTCATACTAAGATTTTGTGTATCCAACCCTAAAAGCGCATGACAACCTCTGCTTCCCTCTGCGAAGGGCCTATCTTTTACTTTATGCTTTTACTTTATGCTTGAGTCAAGGTGATCTTCACCTTTCCCTTTTTCATTTTATCCTTTGACAAGCTCCTCGTGTTTGAAAGATCATGATATATATATATATATATATATATATATATATATATATATATATATCCAATTGGGTTTAAGTTAGCATGGACAGTTATTGTTGGCATCACCTAAAGGTGAATACGTTGGGAGGCAACACAATAAGCCCCTATCTTTCTCAGTGTCTGGCTGAAACTCCATAACCACAAGTATTGCATGAGTGTTAACAATTGTAGAAGATTACATGATAGTTGAGTATGTGGACTTGCTGAAATGCTCTATTCTTGACTCTTTTTGACGTTACGATAAATTGCAATTGCTTCAATGACTGAGATTATAGTTTGTTAGCTTTCAATGAAGTTTCTAAACCATACTTGACATTGTGAATTGATTGTTACTTGAGCATAAGAAGTCATATGACAAAATCTATTTATGTTGCTATTATAAGAATGATCATGATGCCCGCATGTCTGTATTTTATTTTTATCGACACCTCTATCTCTAAACATGTGGACATATTTTTCGATTTCAGCTTCCGCTTGAGGACAAGGTCTAAGCTTGGGGGAGTTGATACGTCCATTTTGCATCATGCTTTTATATCAATATTTATTGCATTATGGGCTGTTATTACACATTATATATCAATACTTATGGCTATTATCTCTATTTTATAAGGTTTACCATGAAGAGGGGGAATGCCGGCAGCTGGAATTCTGGCTGGAAAAGGAGCAAACATTGGAAACCTATTCCGCACTGCTCCAAAAGACCTGAAACTCCACGAAACTTATTTTTGGAATTAATAAGAATTATTGAGCGGAAGAAACACCCCAGGGGGCCCACACCCTGGCCAGGAGGGGGGCACCCACCTCTACTGGGCGCGCCCCCTGTCTCCTGGGCCCCCTGGTGGCCCTCCGGTGTCCATCTTCTGCTATATGAAGGCCTTTACCCTGGAAAAAATCGTGGGCAAGCTTACGGGACGAAACTCCGCCGCCACGAGGCGGAACCTTGGCGGAACCAATCTAGAGCTCCGACAGGGCTGTTCTGCCGGGGAAACTTCCCTCCGGGAGGGGGAAATCATCGCCATCGTCATCACCAACGATCCTCCCATCGGGAGAGGGTCAATCTCCATCAACATCTTCACCAGCACCATCTCCTCTCAAAACCCTAGTTCATCTCTTGTATCCAATCTTGCATCCAAACCACAAATTGGTACCTGTGGGTTGCTAGTAGTGTTGATTACTCCTTGTAGTTGATGCTAATTGGTGTACTTGGTGAAAGATCATATGTTCAGATCCTTAATGCCTAGTATTACTCCTCTGATTATGAACATGAATATGCTTTGTGAGTAGTTACATTTGTTCCTGAGGACATGGGTGAAGTCTTGCTATTAGTAGTCATGTGAATTTGGTATTCGTTCGATATTTTGATGAGATGTATGTTGTCTTTCCTCTAGTGGTGTTATGTGAACGTTGACTACATGACACTTCACCATTATTTGGGCCTAGAGGAAGGCATTGGTAAGTAATAAGTAGATGGTGGGTTGCTAGAGTGACAGAAGCTTAAACCCTAGTTTATGCGTTGCTTCGTTAGGGGCTGATTTGGATCCATATGTTTAATGTTGTGGTTAGGTTTACCTTAATACTTCTTTTGTAGTTGCGGATGCTTGCAATAGGGGTTAATCATAAGTGGGATGCTTCTCCAAGTAAGGGCAGTACCCAAGCACCAGTCCACCCACATATCAAATTATCAAAGTACCGAACACGAATCATATGAGCGTGATGAAAACTAGCTTGACGATAATTCCCATGTGTCCTCGGGAGCTCTTTTCTCATTATAAGAATATGTCCAGGCTTGTTCTTTGCTAGAAAAAGGATTGGGCCACCTTGCTGCACTTTATTTACTTTCGTTGCTTGTTACTCGTTACAATTTATCTTATCACAAAACTATCTGTTACCTACAATTTCAGTGCTTGCAGAGAAAACCTTACTGAAAACCGCTTATCATTTCCTTCTGCTCCTCATTGGGTTCGAAACTCTTACTTATAGAAAGGACTATGATAGATCCCCTACACTTGTGGGTCATTAATAAGTATGCTTACCGATCGGAGGGATAAGATTTTGGGCTTCATAAACCAATGCACCGATCCGCATGTTGTTTGCATCATAGATAGACCGATGGAAAGACAAATCAATTTCTTCGGCCAGTCTACTTTCAAGAGGACGCATCTCCTTTGTCAAGGCTTTAAGGGCATCCTCGTCAAATTCCGACCCATCTTCTTTTTGACTCGGATAACCATTTACAATATCCTCCGGATCAAGGTCATCTATCCAAGCCTTAGCCTGAGTCAGTGCAGATAAAGCGCCAGCCCTTGCAGCAGATATCTTCACCTCTTCTAGCAGGGCCGGTGTCATGGAGAGCTTGGCCAATATATCCTTGATTAAAGTTGGTGGCGGTTTATTGTATGAGGCAGTGCAGATCACTCGTTGAGCGCCGGTATATAACTGCTCAATTATAGTACAAGCAGCTTTCAGCTTCTTGCGCATATCTGAGCCAAGATGGGCGACGCGGCTACCTGCAATGGTTACAATATTGTTGTTAAACCGGCGGTTCCAAGGATGATTAAGTACCGATCAGTGCAAGGATACTTTCCAAAGACGGCAGAAGTCATAGCATTGATTTGCCGCTTTACGCCATTCAGCTCTTCTGCCACCGGTTTAAGGGCCGCTTTAGCATCCTCTGCTTGTTTCAGCAAAGTGGCCTTTTCAGCCTCCCAGTCTGCTCGCTCGCCTTTGAAGCTATCCTTCAATTGCTCCATGGCTGTTAAAGCACCCTTCAAATCATCTTTGGCCTTTGAAGTTTCCGCTTGTTGGGACTTGATGCTTTCTGGAGATTGGTGATTTGGGAATCTTTGTTGCTCAAGTCAGCCTGCAAAAGACAAATAATAAGTTGTTAATACTTTTTCAAAGTCCCAAGCACATAACAAGTTATACACTTGGCACTTGGGGGCTAATGCGGATTGCTTTTGTCAACTGATATTTTAAGTCCCAAGCATACAACAAGTTATATGCTTGGCACTTGGGGCTAATGCATATCGGTTCAATTCAAGGTTATCCAGGTGCTGACAATAAACCGCTTCATCCTAAAGGTATAAAGCGGTCTACAAGGGCTACATAAGCAAAATCCAAGTATTCTCCTATTATAAGTCCCGGTTCACATTCATATTGATGAACCGACCCTTGGGGGCTACTAGTGTTGATCATTGAAGCAGGATATAAGGAAAAAAGAAGTTATTCAAAGGAACAAGTGTTTACCTCATATCGCTCTTTCATCAGGTTTACTAAACCGGCTTCATAGTCACGACTGGTGTACAGACGGTTTAGATATCCAGAATGGATGTCCTGAGCAGAGAGATGGGCATAGCTTGACAAATTCGATTTCCACTTGCCCTTGTCCATAGCGGCAAATTCTTCTTTTGCACTGTGCTTTGATAAAGCAACAGGATTGCCAGGAGTGGTATGGCCAAAGCCAGTAATTACGACATCATCTGTCGTGCCTTCAGCTGTCTTATTTGGGCTCGGCGGTTTATCAAAGGCATGTGCTGGGCTTGGTGGATCGGCAGCTGGGCTTGGCGGATCATCGCGTTGGCTTCTTGGATTTATCTCTGGTGGATCAGCAAAAGTATCCTGGCCCTGAGGTGCCGGGTCATCTAGATCAATGTCAGCATTTTGATCAATAGCCTCTGAGGTCCTCTCCGGTTCAGTAGCCGGATTATCATCAGTTGGTGTACTCAGCTTGGCTTTTTTGCTAAGTCTGGCTTTGGCACTACAAATAACAAAAACAGAGGTTAGTACAATAAACCGGTGCAAGAGAGCCAAACTGAGTTTACTATGCTTACCCAAGGATGGTCTTGAGAAGAGGCATCTGTGTAGTCGATGAATCGCCAGAGGAGGAATGGGAAGTGCCCTGGTAATTCGAGTCAGACGGATTAAGAGGATATCGGAAGTACCTTGCCTTGGGATAAAGTTTATAAGTACAAGAGACCTCTTGAAGACACTTGCGAACCGGGAAATATGGTAAACCGGACGAGGTAACCACTTGACCACTATGCCGGGTTGTGCGGCGAGCTTCTTGCTGTTTTGTCTTCAAACAAAAGGGCGGATCCAAATGAGCAAGAGGGTGTGAACGTTTTACTTTCCGGACTGCTCGACAAAGTTTTGGTACTGGCACATGATTTGAATCGGAGGATAGAACAATTACCTCTGCTTCACCAGCGTGGCTAGCTTCCGCATCATCCTGATAATAATCATTGTCAACGAGGTGTATGAAAAAAGAACCAAGAGAATCTAATTCTACCTCTGAGTCCGGGTTATCAAGCTCTTCATCATTGCCCACATCAGAGGGTTCGGAGGTTTTCTTCTTCGTTGGCTTCTTTGCAACCTTAGTCTTGTTGCGGGGTACTCTTGCCGGTTTATCCTGGGGCTTGGCCGGTTTATCTTGAGTTTTCTTCTTCCAGAAAGGATCATCATCCTGCACAGGTGGACAACAAATTATAAAGGAACATTTAAAGAAAGGACGGGTTAAAGGTAAAAATGAGGCAATTCTTACAGCTGGCGGTTTATTAGAAGTGCAGAAGGGACTGAGCCCTACTTGACTGCAGACGGCTTCCGGTTCATTCAATATTTTCTTAACAGCTTCAGTAACTTCATCTTCTATTAGCTGAATATCAATATGACATTGAGGATCTTTCAAGTCCCCCGTGTACTCACACATTAAACCGGTGTGCCGGCTTAAAGGCAGAACGCTCCAAGATATCCAGGAACGAATGAAGTCAACACCTGTTAAAACCGTTGGCCATAAAGGCTCTAAGTTTGGAGAGTTGTGGCGCATAGGTGGACTGTTCTTTGGCAGACATCCTTTGAGGGAACGGATGAGTATTTCTAAGACGGTGAGGGCGGTAACCCGACAGAGGATTTTCGCCAGATGGAGATGTGTCTTTGCAGTAAAAGCAAGTCTGATTCCAGTCCTTGGGATGACTATGAAGCTTGGCATGGGCAAAATTGACATCTCTCCTCTTTTGAATTGACATCCCACCAAGCTCAGTGTTGGGTCCATCTGTGAATTCTGTGCGACGGTTCAAATAAAAGAAATCTCTGAACAATTCAACTGTGGGTTCTTCTTGAAGATAGGCCTCACAAAACACTTGGAAACCACAAATATTGGACACGGAGTTTGGCCCAATATCTTGAGAGTGGAGTTGGAGGTAAGCAAGAACATCACGGAAGAATTTTGATCCGGGTGGGCTGAACCCTCGATTCAGATGATCGGTACAAACAACTACTTCTCCATCCCGAGGTTCAGGAGGATTCTCTGAACCGGGGACTCTCCAATGGATGGTTTCCTTGCTCGCTAAAGCGCCAGTCACAACATACCCAGTCAACTGTTCTTCCGTAACCCAGGAAGGGACCCAATTGCAAGCATAAAATGTCTTGGCCATTTGAGAAGGAAGCTGGAAAAGAGGACCAAGGCCGGTTTAAGATTTTGGTTAATGCAGACAGTCCGGTTTAAAGACAGGAAAACAAATTGAAACCCATACGCATGATAACCCGGAATTTCGTATCAAGTATGAGTTGGCGGTTTATAAAGAGGGCTAATGGTACCTGACGGATTATCATTTTCTAAAAAGTACAAACCACCTATAATGGTGTGTGTCGGTGTCAAAACCGGCGGATCTCGGGTAGGGGGTCCCGATTTGTGCGTCTTAGGCTGATGGTAACAGGAAGCAAGGGACACAATGTTTACCCAGGTTCGGGCCCTCTCGATGGAGGTAAAACCCTACTTCCTGCTTGATTAATATTGAAGATATGAGTAGTACAAGAGTAGATCTACCACGAGATCGTAGAGGCTAAACCCTAAGAGCTAGCCTATGATGGTATGATTGTAATTGTGATCGGCCTTCTAAGGACCATCCTCTCCGGTTTATATAAACACCGGAGAGGGCTAGAGTTTACATGGAGTCAGTTACAAGGAAGGAAACATAATATCCGGATCGCCAAGCTTGTCTTCCACGCAAAGGAGAGTCCCATCCGGACATGGGCCGAAGTCTTGAGTCTTGTATCTTCACGCTTCGATAGTCTGGACGATGTATATAGTCCAGCTGTCCGGATACCCCCTAATCCAGGACTCCCTCAGTAGCCCCTGAACCAGGCTTCAATGACGATGAGTCCGGCGCGCAGTCTTGTCTTCGGCATTGCAAGGCGGTTCCATCTTCAAATACTCCAAGGTTATTATTGAACACGTAGACCGTGTCCGGATCTGCAAAATGATCTTCACATACCACCGTAGAGAGAATGATACTTCAGTTGACAACTTTTTAGACGACGTGATATGCCATTACGGTCAGGTCATTATTCGAACCGTTTTTCCACAACCAGCCATAGCACGTATTGCGAGGCAGTTTCCTTGACACGTCTTGTCAAAGCAGAGATCATGTCCCCTTATCACAGGATTCTCATCAATACCGGTATGGGTAATCCCCCCGTGACATCAATCGTGGCGCTTGGGAAGTAAGCGATTCTCAACGGGCTAGTGGGGAGGCGCACCGCTTCCATTGCCTCTATAAAGGGATAAGAGTTCCCCATTTTAACCCACGCCTTCTTCCTCCTTTGCCCACTCTTGCCCCCTCGAGCTCCAGCGCCCTAGTACAAGTCTCCTCCACACAGCTAAACATGTCCGGAGCAGGAGGCAAGTGTGCGGCTTCCACCGTAAAGGAAAAGTACATCGCGAATCTTCGGGTGGCTGGATACTTGGCCGCAGACATAGCGCACCGGCTACCGGACGACGGGCAGGTCACTCCAACTCCGGGACCCCACGAGAGGGTCATGTTTCTTGCGCACTTCGTCCGTGGACTGGGGTTTCCACTCCACCCCTTCGTCCGCAAGCTCATGTTCTACTAAGGGCTATATTTCCATGATCTAGCCCCGAACTTTGTCCTCAACATCTCGGCGTTCATCTTCGTATGCAAGGCTTTCCTCCGCATCAAGCCTCATTTCAGCTTGTGGCTGCAAATCTTCTGCGTGAAGCTAAAGATCGTGAGCGGCCAGCAAGCGGAGTGCGGAGGAGCCATGGTGGGCAAGATGCCCAACGTCACCTGGCTTGACGGATCCTTTGCGGAAAAAGTGAAGTGGTGGTAGTCGGGGTGGTTCTACATCACCGAGCCGCGCGACGCTAACTGGGCGGCGGCCCCCGAGTTCCGATCCGGAACCCCCATGCGGCTCACCTCCTAGGAACAGAAGGGCCTGTCCTGGGGTGAATCTACAGAGCTGACTGGACTCATAAACTGCATCAAGGGCATGAAGGAGAAGAACATCAAGCTTGTCAACGTGATCCAGGTCATGCTCATTCGCCTGATTCTGCCGTGCCAAAGAAGGGCATTCAATCTGTGGGAGTTCGCCTCGTCCGAACACCAGAAGCTTCAGAGGCTCTATGGTATGAAGCACAAAAATGCGTGGAAGGCGTTGTTCAAGGCATCCGAAGTACCTCCTCCCATATTCGAGGACCGTGGGCTCCACAC
Source organism: Triticum dicoccoides (assembly GCF_002162155.2). Lineage (NCBI taxonomy): Eukaryota > Viridiplantae > Streptophyta > Magnoliopsida > Poales > Poaceae > Triticum > Triticum dicoccoides. The sequence goes on from NC_041391.1 coordinate 135,922,715, forward strand.
CACGCGGCTTCCTAATCAGGTGAGTTCTCAGGCCACCACCGGATTCGGTTCTTCCCAGTATATTCATGGGGGAGCCTTAAGTAATTGTGCATATTTGTTCAGGATTATGTGGAGACAACGGAGCAGATTGACTGTCCGGCTCCGCTGCCAGAAAGCCCAGCTAATACTCTTCTGACGAAGATGCTGGTCCCGGCGCCCTACAAGGGGCCGGAAAAGAAGGCCGATAAGAAGGCCCCGGGGATCCGAAAGGGTCTCCAACGTAAGGTTGCGCAAGCCTCGTCCGAGGACGACGAGGCACACTCCTCCCCCGAAGGGGAAGAAGAAGAAGAGGAGGCCGCCCCATCCGGAAAGGACGAGGGGCCTGAGAGGGCAGACCAGGGGACCAGGAGAGGCCCCTGGCGCAAGGCCGTCATATCCTCATCGTCTGATGACGATGAGGCAGATTCCTCCCGCGGAGGCGGGGGGAAACAAGAAGAAACTCCTCCTCCCTCCATTGAGGGGAGAAAAAGAGGAAGGTCGCCCTGGAGGGGGAGGCTGGGACGTCCAAGAAGGGAAAGGTGTCCCTTCCGTACTGCTCCGCCACCGCCACCGATAGCGAGGAGGGGTGGCTGCCTAGGAAGAAGCTTGCAGTGCGATCATAAGTATCCGCAATCTATCATGAATTTGCTTCATAGTTTTATTATAACGCCGAACTTGTATGTAGTCCGGCCAGGGTCCATCCCGAAGTATCGTCTTCGGATGGGTCCTTGAGTGATTCGGCGATGAACTCGCTCCCGACGGCCACTACCCCGCAGCCTGCAGATGACACGGAGGTGTTATCCCAAAGGCTCCCAGAGCAGGGGGAGGTGGCTCTGGAGGCGCTCCGAGGAGGCATTCCAGATGTCGGACACGCGGGGTTCAAGGTCCCCGTGGATCGTGTCGATGAGAGCCGCAATAAGTCGTACTCTCAGCCGAACACTGTTCCGGAGCCTTCGATGGTTCCGTACTCAGGCGGGCAGCCCCTCGTTAGGGAGGGAGGGCCGTCTGTGTCGAGGACTTCCGTTGCGCCCGAGGGGCCGGATTGTCTGTTGGAAGTGCTTCGCGGCGCTTCCATGGATGAAGAGCATCGTCCTCTCATGAATGCAGTGATTCAGAAGGTTTTGTCCACCAAGAGCGGACTAACCAAAGCCTGCACCAGCCTCCTGACAGGCTTTGAGGTAAGTAGAAAATGTGTGAAATTACCACCAGATAGGTAGTAGCCCCTGATACTCTGTTTGTTGTTCAGAAGGAAAAACCAAACGGAGGGTCAATTATAATCTGCAGGAGTCTAATAAGAAGTATGAATGTGAACAAGCAGGCTGTGATGCTTGCCGCTGCGGTCCGTACGGCTGAGATCGCCGGACTAAAACAGGACCTGGAGCAGGCGCAGGGAGAGCTCGACCTCACGAGGAGGCAGCTCGAAGAGAGCAAAGGTGAATGATTCCCCTTTCACATATAATAAAGGATAGATAAAGTTAATTATTCTAACGATGAAGCGTCATGATTTGATAATAGAGGCCACCACCGAAGGGGCGTCTCTCAAGAAAGCGTTGTCCAAGGCCGAACACAAGGCATCCTTGGAGTGCAAAGAGCGCAAAAAGCAAGATGCCCGAGTGGCGAGGTACAACAATAGCTCTAGGAGCTCAGCAAAAAGTTCAAGTCCGTGGAGCATGAGCTTAAGGCGAAAGAGGCCGAGCTTGCGAAGGCCCTTGCAAGTATAAAAGATGCCAAGGCTGAAGCCGAGAAGGCACAACAGGAAATCCATGAGGCCAAGAAGATAGCAGCGGGTAAGAAATTCTTTATGCAAAGCAAACATGTGGAGGAGGCGTTTCTTTTACTTACCTGAATCCGGAGCTCTCCAGAGGCATTCTCAGATCTGCCACGCAGCGTATCAGATGTCATGGAGTTCTACCGTGCTCAGGAGGGGAGCTTAACGGAGAAGCTGTTCTAGTCCCAGTATGCTGGGGCCGAACGTCCAATGCCTCTGAGTGACCAACTGAAGCAGTTGGTCGAACTCCACAGGGCGGCCAAAGTGGCTATGAAAGATTTCATAGTCCGGATGTGGCCTGGTGAGCCACTGCCCATCAGCTACTTCGGCCTAATCAAGCGGATGGTGAATGCATGTCCGCGGCTGGAAGTCATCAAGTGATCCGTTTGCATTGAGGGTGCCCGCCAGGCCTTTGCCCTTGCGAAGGTGCATTGGGGCAAGATGGATGCGGAGAAGCTGGTGAAGGACGGGCCCCCGGAGGGCAAGCCGCATCGCTATCCGGAGAAGTATTATGATGGCGTTATGAAGGGTGCTCGCCTCTGGCCGATGAATGTACCAAGGACATAATTTTAGAATGAATTCACTTTTGTCATGTTTGTAATTTAAGGACGAAGTTACTTGCGCTATGTAGCGCTTTTGTTATTTAAAATATTACCTTCTGTGCGGCTGTTTATAAAATTCTGAAAGTAGGCCAGTCGTCGGCTTCCGCCCCCATGCAACTAGTATTGGGGTGTTCATAGAAAACCCGGACACTCTTTATCCAAATGTTTGGTCCCTTAAGGAGGTGTCTGGCGCAGCGAACAAGGCAATCGGACTATGCGGCTTTATAACCTTCACTTAGCCATAGAAGTCTACAATTTTAAATTTCGGCGAAGCCCCTAGAATCCGGAAGGCCGAATTGGGGCGCTATATACGCCTAGATTGGACGAAGCCGAATTATCGCCTAAAGCGGAAAAATCTTTAAGGATTTTAATACCTCTCGAACAGCGACCCGCTCTCGCCACATCATGCCGGTCAGTTTTCGGCTTTCCCTACTGAGATGCTCGTCCAGAAGAACCGGGACACAATCGCAGTAGTTCTCCCTGAGCTAGCTTAGCCGATATAACGGACCGTAAGGCACCAAAACAAGGGAGCCGGGCTATCCCAACTATAGACCCAAGACATGATTCGGAGCTGATGCATATAATGCTATAAGTTCGGGGTGCCACACTGTTGAAAGTGTTCGGACTTGTTTTGCCGTATTATGGGGCGCCATAAGAAACCCCTGGCAAACTGAACGTACCAAGGTGTACAGATGCAATATCAAATAGACATTTGTAAGAAAAAAAATGCTCAAATAAGAATAGTAAGCTGATGCTATATATGATCTCCCATTGATGAATAATACGTTTAAGCGTATGTTTACAATGAATGCATTAGGCGGAGATAAATAGGATTATTTGACATACCCTATCTGGGGGCAGGCTACGTACAGATAGATAAAGCAGGTATAACGATCGTAAATAGATTCCACCTGGGTATTTCCTTCTGTGCGTGAAGCCAGTTGCCTCCTTGGGTTTCTCTCCTATGGAAGTCCGTCGATCCGGCTCTTATGAAGAGGCTGCACTAAAGCAATGTCCTGAAAGGTGAAAGGAAAGGTTATGAAGGTATGAGGCGGTGATACCGCGCTGTTGACTGAGCCACTGCTTCGCCTCCGCCTGTGCCCATGGTATTTTGAGTGCGTAATTGTGTACGCGTGGCACGAATGCTGCTTTGATGGGATTTGAGCGGAGGCCGGACTGCTAGTCGCGCTCTTTCTGTGCCTGGCGATCCTGTTGCGGGGTGCTCCGAACTCGCTTGACGGTGCTTGAGGTTGTCGTTGCTGGACTGGTGGTTTGCCGGAGGAGGCCACATTGTACTTCTGCCGCGAGGGCTGCAGTGTGCTCTTCTGTACGGAGAGAGCGGTCCATGTTTCCGTTGACTGTTATGACCCCGCGCGGGCTTGGCATCTTGAGCTTGAGGTATGCATAGTGTCATACCGCATTGAATCTAGCGAATGCGGTTCGTCCGAGCAGTGTGTGGTAACCACTGCAGAAAGGGACGATGTCGAAGATTAACTCCTCGCTTCGGAAGTTATCCGGAGATCCGAAGACCACTTCCAATGTTATAGAGCCCGTACAGCGGGCCTCTACTCCAGGAATTACACCTTTAAAGGTGGTTTTGGTAGGCTTGATCCTTGAAGGGTCAATGCCCATTTTGCGCATTGTGTCCTGATAAAGCAGGTTCAGGCTACTGCCTCCATCCATAAGGACTCTTGTGAGGTGAAATCCATCTATGATTGGGTCTAGAACCAATGCGGTCGAGCCGCCATGACGGATGCTAGTAGGATGATCCCTACGATCAAAGGTGATCGGACAAGCTGACCATGGGTTGAGTTTGGGGACGACTGGCTCCATCGCGTAGACGTCCCATAGTGATCGCTTCTGTTACCGCCTAGGGATGTGAGTGGCATAGATCATGTTGACCGTTTTCACCTGGGGGGAATTTCTTTTGTTCCCCCGTGTTCGGACACCAGGGCTCATCATCATCGTCGTTGTGCAGCCCCTTGTCCTTGTTTTCAGCATTTATTTCACCGGCCTGTTTAAATACCCAGCAGTCTCTATTGGTGTGGTTGGCTGGCTTGTCCGGGGTGCCGTGAATTTGGCACGGGCGCTCCAGTATACGGTCTAGACTGGACGGTCCATGATTGTTTCTTTTGAATGGCTTCTTTCGCTGACCGGATTTGGATCCGCTAAATGCAGCATTGACTGTCGTGTCTTCGGCGTTGTCGCCGTTGTTCCGCCGCTTGTGTCTGTTGCGCCGTAGCTTGCCATTATTGTCACGGACATCTGAAGTGCCAGAATATGTCATAGTGCTGCTGCGAGCCAACCAGCTGTCCTCGCCCGCGCAAAAGCGTGTCATTAGTGTCGTGAGAGCTGCCATGGACTTGGGTTTCTCCTGGCCGAGTTGTCGAGCGAGCCACTCGTCGCGGATATTATGCTTGAAGGCCGCCAGGGCTTCGGTGTCCGGACAATCGACTATTTGATTCTTTTTAGTTACGAACTGAGTCCAGAATTTCCTGGCTGATTCTCCGGGCTGTTGAGTAATGTGGCTCAGGTCATCGGCGTCCGGAGGTCGCACATATGTGCCTTGGAACTTGTCAAGGAATGCGTCTTCCAAGTTTTCCCAACTGCCAATGGAATTTGCGGGCAGGCTGTTGAGCCAGTGCCGGGCTGGTCCTTTGAGCTTAAGGGGAAGATACTTGATGGCGTGTAGATCATCTCCGCGTGCCATGTGGATGTGGAGAAGGAAGTCTTCAATCCATACCGCGGGGTCTGTCGTGCCATCGTATGATTCGATGTTTACGGGTTTGAACCCTTCTGGGAATTCGTGATCCATCACTTCATCGGTGAAGCAGAGGGGGTGTGCGGCGCCTCTGTGCCGGGCTATGTCACGATGCAGTCCGGCCAAATCAGGCTGGTTGTGTTCGGGCCGGCCGGATTTACTGTTGGGGTATCCGGTATGACGGTCATCGTCATGTGCTGCGGCGCGCCCCCGTGATCCATAGATCGATCTTGGTTGTCCTATGGTGTTAGGGGTGTAGGCTGGTATTCGGGCTGATATGCCGTTTTATCCCGACCTCGAGGTGGCCGGTCAGCCATGTGGCGCTCGAGTCCATATTCCTCGGCTGCCAGGACTTTTGTCCATCTATCTGTGAGCAGGTCTTGATCAGCTTGAAGCTGCTGCTGCTTCTTCTTCAGGCTCCTCGTGGTGGCAATAAGCCAGCGCTTGAAGCGCTCCTGCTCCATGGGGTCCTCAGGCACGCCGAACTCGTCGTCGCCGAGGCTAATCTCGTCTTCGGAGGGGGGCATGTAGTTGTCCTCCTCCGGATACCCATCTATCGCCTATTCATATGGGTTGTCCTGCCCATCTTCCTGTTCGGCCTGCTCGAAGGCGGGCTGATCGGGGTTGTATTCATCTTCGGCACCGTCCGGATTGTTTTCGTCTTCGGTGCCAGTATTTCCTTGGCGGGGCTTGGAGCGGCGCTGGCGACGCCCGTGTTTTTCTTTCTTCTTTGAGGGGTTATCCTCCGTTGCCTCATCGCCATTTGTTTCTTTCGGAGTGTCCACCATGTATATATCATATGAGGAGGTGGCCGTCCACCGCCCTATGGGCGGTGGCTCTTGTGTGTCTCCTGCATCGTCGTCCATACCGTCGATGTCTTCGGAGTCGTAGTCAAGCACGTCGGTTAAATCATCGACCGTGGCAATGAAGTGGGTGGTGGGTGGGCAGCGAATTCCTTCGTCGCCTGCTTCCCACTCAAGCCGGACATAGTTTGGCCTAGAGCCTCCTGACAAAGAGAGACTTTAATGAGTTCAGCATGTCACCAAAGGGCGAGTGCTGAAAGATGTCCGCAGCGGTAAACTTCATTACCAGATCCCAACCTGGCTTGGCTGGCTCGAGGGTATGCGGATCGGAACCAACAACCGGATACAAGTCCGGGGGGCCGGGGTTACAGGCCTCAACAGAGGTGAGACCTATACTCGGCTCCATCGCCGATGAGTGTGCGGCCTGCGGGGCGGGGTCCACCCCTCCGTCCTTGGGCAACGCGACCTGCTCCGGATTTAGATTCGGGGCTACTGCAGGGATGATATCCCAACCATTGTCCGACAGCAGGTCTAGGCCGTGCTCGTCGTGACTGTCCGGCGCTCCTGGCACAGGCCCGAATCCGTCGAAGATCAAGTCTCCGCGAATATCCGCCATGTAGTGCAAGTTTCCGAACCTGGCCTGGTGGCCAGGGGCGTAGCTGTCAATCTGCTCGAGATGACCAAGCGAATTGGCCCATAGTGCAAAGCCGCCGAACACAAAGATCTGTCCGGGGAGAAAATTCTCGTCCTGGACGATGTTGTTGGCGATTGAAGATGCCATCAAGCCTCAAAGCGACGACACAGAGGAACTCTCAATGAAAGCACCAATGTCGGTGTCAAAACCGGCGGATCTCGGGTAGGGGGTCTCGATCTGTGCGTCTTAGGCTAATGGTAACAGGAAGCAAGGGACACAATGTTTACCCAGGTTCGGGCCCTCTCGATGGAGGTAAAACCCTACTTCTTTCTTGATTAATATTGAAGATATGAGTAGTACAAGAGTAGATCTACCACGAGATCATAGAGGCTAAACCCTAAGAGCTAGCCTATGATGGTATGATTGTAATTGTGATCGCCCTTCTAAGGACCATCCTCTTCGGTTTATATAGAAACCGGAGAGGGCTAGGGTTTACATGGAGTTGGTTACAAGGAAGGAAACATAATATCTGGATTGCCAAGCTTGTCTCCACGCAAAGGAGAGTCCCATCCGGACACGGGCCGAAGTCTTGAGTCTTGTATCTTCACGCTTCGATAGTCCGGACGATGTATATAGTCTGGCTGTCCAGATACCCCCTAATCCAGGACTCCCTCAGTGTGGAAGTTACAGATCTGAAAAATCCCTAAGTGTTGTACAAACAGATTTCACAAGTTTGTGTCGTAAATTTGGATCTATAGCAGTTCTGAAAAGGAAATAAATTTGATAACTAAAAGCACGACAACAAAGAACACACATGTTCAGATGGGATCTTATGCAGAGAAGGGTATTTTCTATGATTGAAAACGGATGATAAACTATTATTTCCTCGCCTTTACTATCAGATTCAAGTTAAGCTATGCGATCTAAAGGAAGAAAGCGAGGAAAGGGGAAGAACACGGATGAACAGCGGAAACCCTAATGCAGATCTGTTATATAACAAGAAGAAGAACTTACTAAAGCTTCTGAACAGCGGAGGAGGCGTCAAGTTTCTCTGGTCCGATCAGGTTGATGCAGCGGCCGTTGGCGGTGCGGATGCGAAGGTCGACGGTAGCGGCTGCGCTCGAGCTCTGAGGCGATGCGAGGAAGAAGATGAGGCGAAGGGGCACGAAGGGGAAAGGAAAGAATGACCCTTGGCCATATTTATAACGTGAAGGGATAAGTGACAGGCGCGGGAATCGAGGAACCAAAAAGTGGATATCTGACACAGCTATCGCCTCGGTTTCCGGAGGGACATTAATGAAAAGGATATGTTTACAGATCTTTTAGAGACAGATGACGTCACGGTGATTTATTATAATCCTGGAAGATGACGTCACGGCGGTTTACCAAGATCATATGGAGGAGATGTCATGGTGGTTTACAAGGATCATACGAGGATGTTCAAGAAGTTTTCCCTAAAATGTTGAAGATTGACATGAACAAGTTCAAATCAATCTGGGGCCTAATGTTGGGGATATAACTACTGAGTATAAACCGCCCAGGAGGGGCCGGGTTATGCTCATCCGTATTGAAGCCCATGAAGACAAGGAATATGGCGCTTTACTATTGAAGCTTAGAGGCCTAGGGCCCAAGGGCGGATTAGGGCCCATAGTCATAAACAGCCATGAGATGTATAACTTATATTTTAAGTTAGGGAAAGGAAGAAACCGAGCCGGACACGTGTATGATCCGGCCTCGGTATTCTGTAAACCGTCGGGCGTCAACTTGTGTATATAAAGGGACGACCCGGCGGCGGTTCAGGGACAAGAAACAACAACTCGAGAGATAGGTAAAGCGGATTCACTCCCTGCTCATCAAGACCCCATCAATTCCACCACAACTGGATCGTAGGCTTTTACCTTCACCGCAAGGGGCCGAACCAGTATAAACTCCCCGTGTCCTTTGTCCGGTTTAACCCCTTTAAGCTAATCTCGTTGTGATGGCTCCACGACTAAGTCCTCTCACTAGGACATCTGACGTGTTAATTCCACGACACAGTCTCTTTCCAGTAGAAGCACTCGGTCTCAGGCTTAGGTCCAGACTTGGGTTTCTTCTCCTGAGCAGCAACTTGTTTGCCGTTCTTCTTGAAGTTCCCCTTCTTCTTCCCTTTACCCTTTTTCTTGAAACTAGTGGTCTTGTTGACCATCAACACTTGATGCTCCTTCTTGATTTCTACCTACGCAGCCTTTAGCATCGCGAAGAGCTCGGGAATGGTCTTTTCCATCCCTTGCATATTATAGTTCATCACGAAGCTCTTGTAGCTTGGTGGCAGTGATTGAAGAATTCTGTCAATGACACTATCATCAGGAAGATTAACTCCCAGTTGAATCAAGTGATTATTATACCCAGACATTTTGAGTATATGTTCACTGAGAGAACTATTCTCCTCCATCTTGCAGCTATAGAACATATTGGAGACTTCATATCTCTCAATCCGGGCATTTGCTTGAAATATTAACTTCAACTCTTGAAACATCTCATATGCTCCATGACGTTCAAAACGTAGTTGAAGTCCCGGTTCTAAGCCGTAAAGCATGGCACACTGAACTATCTAGTAGTCATCAGCTTTGCTCTGCCAGACGTTCACAATGTCTGGTCTCCTGCAGCGGGTCTTGCACCTAGCGGTGCTTCCAGGACGTAATTCTTCTGTGCAGCAATGAGGATAATACTCAAGTTACGGACACAGTCCATGTAATTGCTACCATCATCTTTCAACTTAGCTTTCTCAAGGAACGCATTAAAATTCAACGGAACAACAACACGGGCCATCTATCTACAACAACATAGACAAGCAAAATACTATCAGGTACTAAGTTCATGATAAATTAAAGTTCAATTAATCAAATTACTTAAGAACTCCCACTTAGACAGGCATCCCTCTAATCATCTAAGTGATCACGTGATCCAAATCAACTAAACCAGTTCTGCTCATCACGTGAAATGGAGTAGTTTTCAATGGTGAACATCACTATGTTGATCATATCTACTATATAATTCATGCTCGACCTTTCGATCTCAGTGTTCCGAGGCCATATCTGCATATGCTAGGCTCGTCAAGTTTAACCCGAGTATTTCTGTGTGTGCAAAACTGGCTTGCACCCATTGTATGTGAACGTAGAGCTTATCACACCCGATCATAACGTGGTGTCTCGGCACGACGAACTTTGGCGACGGTGCATACTCAGGGAGAACACTTATACCTTGAAATTTAGTGAGAGATCATCTTATAATGCTACTGGCAATCAAAGCAAAATAAGATGCATAAAAGATAAACATCACATGCAATCAATATAAGTGATATGATATGGCCATCATCATCTTGTGCCTTTGATCTCCATCTCCAAAGCATTGTCATGATCACCATCATCACCAGCGTGACACCTCGATCTCCATCGTAGCATCGTTGTTGTCTCACCAACTATTGCTTCTACGACTATCGCTACCACTTTAGTGATAAAGTAAAGAAATTACAGGGTGATTGCATTGCATACAATAAAGCGACAACCATATGGCTCCTGCCAGTTGTCGATAACTCTGTTACAAAACATGATCATCTCATACAATAAAATTTAGCATCATGTCTTGACCATATCACATCACAACATGCCCTGCAAAAACAAGTTAGACGTCCTCTACTTTGTTGTTGCAAGTTTTACGTGGCTGCTACGGGCTGAGCAAGAACCATTCTTGCCTACGCATCAAAACCACAACGATATTTCGTCAAGTTAGTGTTGTTTTAACCTTCAACAAGGACCGGGCATAGCCACACTCGATTCAACTAAAGTTGGAGAAATTGACACTCGCCAGCCACCTATGTGCAAAGCACGTCGGTAGAACCAGTCTCGCGTAAGTGTACGCATAATGTCGGTCCGGGCCGCTTCATCCAACAATACCGACGAATCAAAGTATGACATGCTAGTAAGCAGTATGACTTGTATCGCCCACAACTCACTTGTGTTCTACTCGTGCATATAACATCTATGCATAAACCTGGCTCTGATGCCACTATTGGGGAATGTAGTAATTTCAAAAAAATTCCTACGCACACGCAAGATCATGGTGATGCATAGCAATTAGAGGGGAGAGTGTCGTCCACGTACCCTCGTAGACCGTAAGCGGAAACATTATAACAACGCGGTTGATGTAGTTGTACGTCTTCACGATTGACTGATCCTAGTACCGAACGTACGGCACCTCCGCGATCTGCACACGTTCAGCTCGGTAACGTCCCACGAACTCACGATCCAGTAGAGCTTTGAGGGAGAGTTCCGTCAGCACGACGACATGATGACGGTGTTGATGAAGCTACCGACGCAGGGCTTCGCCTAAGCACCGCTACGATATGACCGAGGTGGATTATGGTGGAGGGGGGCACCGCACATGGCTAAAGATCAATGATCAACTTGTTGTCTTGGGGTGCCCCCTGCCCCCGTATATAAAGGAGCTAGGGGGGAGGCAGACGGACAGCGGGAGAGCGCGCCAAGGGGGGAATCCTACTCCCACCAGGAGTAGGACTCCTCCTTTCCTAGTAGGAGTAGGAGAAGGGGGAAGGAGGAGAGAGGGGGGAGGAAAGGGGGGCGCCGCCCCCCTCCTTGTCCAATTCGGACTAGAGGGGGAGGGGGTGCGCGGCCTTGCCTTGGACACCCCTTCTCTTCTCCACTAAGGCCCAATAGGCCCATTACACTCCCCGGGGGGTTCCGGTAACTCCCGGTACTTTGGTATATGTCCGAACTTGCCTGGAACACTTACGAAGTCCAAACATAGTCATCCAATATATCAATCTTTATGTCTCGACCATTTCGAGACTCCTTGTCATGTCCGTGATCATATTTGGGACTCTGAACTACCTTCGGTACATCAAAACACATAAACTCATAATACCGGTCGTCACCGAACGTTAAGCGTGCGGACCCTACGGGTTCGAGAACTATGTAGACATGACCGAGACATGTCTCCGGTCAATAACCAATAGCGGAACCTGATGATCATATTGGATCCTACATATTTTATGAAGATCTTTATCGGTCAAACCGCACAACAAAATACGTTGTTCACTTTGTCATCGGTATGTTACTTGCCCAAGATTCGATCGTCGGTATCTCAATACCTAGCTCAATCTCGTTACTGGCAAGTCTCTTTACTTGTTCTGTAATGCATCATCCCGCAACTAACTCATTAATCACATTGCTTGCAAGGCTTATAGTGATGTGTATTACCGAGAGGGCCCAGAGATACCTCTCCAACAATCGGAGTGACAAATCCTAATCCCGATCTATGCCAACTCAACGAGTACCATCGGAGACACCTGTAGAGCACCTTTATAATCACCCAGTTGCGTTGTGACGTTTGGTAGCACACAAAGTGTTCCTCTGGTAATCGGGAGTTGCATAATCTCATAGTCATAGGAACATGTATAAGTCATGAAGAAAGCAATAGCAGTAAACTAAAACGATCAAGTGCTAAGCTAACGGAATGGGTCAAGTCAATCACATCATTCTCCCAATGATGTGATCCCGTTTATCAAATGACAACTCATGTCAATGGTTAGGAAACCTTAACCATCTTTGATCAATGAGCTAGTCAAGTAGAGGCATACTAGTGACACTATGTTTGTCTATGTATTCACACATGTATTATGTTTCTGGTTAATACAATTCTAGCATGAATAATAAACATTTATCATGAAATAAGGGAATAAATAATAACTTTATTATTGCCTCTAGGGCATATTTCCTTCACCTTTGTGCGGCAAGGAAGAAGAAAGTAGCTTTCACGCATTGATAACTTGCGATCATGCTCATGCTTTGTGGGAATAGATGCGCAGGGTGTGGAAGCACACCCTGATCATGATATGCTAGTTGAAACTGCTGGAATTTTGTCTATTTTTGGCCTAGCCCAATAGCAATTTCAGAAATTCCTAATAAATCCTAGAGGCCCATGCAGCCCATTCATGCAAGGCAAGAGGTGGAACTAAAGTTTAGTCCCACATTGCTAGTTTAGAGGGAGTTTGGCCTTTTTATAAGGGAGGTTCTTTCCCCACATGTATGACAATGAGAATAAGAGGGACATCCACACGCGCTCCTCCTCCGCTGCCCGCCACGCCTTGCCTCGCCTAATCTAATCTAATCTGCATGGCAGGTTGATGTATATCTTAATGTTTTCTAAGTGGCTCTTTGAAGCAGAGATGTTGTCCTGCAGAACATATTTTGAAAAACGCACCTATATGAGTCTGATTGTTAAATGTCGCAATCTATGATAGTAGGGTTCTCTCTAGTAAACTCATGAAAGGTCTCGGAGTATGATGCATAAGCTCCACCCGCGGTGAAGACCCACGGTAGCCACGTATGGGTCAAGGCTTTGTGTGAAACTAGATTCGCAGAAACTTGCAGTTCAAGGTCCAGTCCACTGTTCAAGTTGCTTACTAGTGTAGCATAGAGTTCTAGGTGAAAGTTCAACTTAACAGTCTCCACTGCAGTACCGGTATATAAAACAGTGTTTTTGGAACTAAAGGCAAATTTTGTGTGCCTCTGGGATCTGGTGGGGGATTCTATTTTTGGCCTAGCCCAATAGCAGTTTTAGAAATTCCTAATAAATCCTAGAGGCCCACGCAGCCCATTCGTGCAAGGCAAGAGGTGGAACTAAAGTTTAGTCCCACATTGCTAGTTTAGAGGGAGTTGGACCTCTTTATAAGGGAGGTTCTTTCCCCACATGTATGAGGATGAGAACAAGAGGGACATCCACGCACGCTCCTCCTCCGCCGCCCGCCTCGCCTCATCACGACGCGCCGCGGGTTGCGGGAACGAGCCGATGTCTAAATTTTTGCCACGCACGACGGGTATACGAAAGGTCACGCGAGAGCTGAAACGTTTTCTATAGTGGACACTGAATCCGAACGGCGCGCCTCTTCGGCTGAAATCCGTTCGCTTCGTCTCCCTCTCTTCGTTTCACCTCCTGCCGCTGCCCTCTCGCCTCCTTCTCTTGCGCCTATAAAAGGGAGGTCGCTCCTCTCAGAGAGACGCATCAGAACAACTTCTTCCTCTCGACACCAGTTTCTGAACATTGCGCTGCTGCTACGATCTTCCTCATCTCGGCTTACGGTGTGCACCATAGGTCAAGACAGTAGGCCTCCGAAACCGCACCTCTTTGATCCTATACGGGAGAAGGGTGATAAGGTTTTTAGGGAGCGCTCTGCGCGACTACTGACCGGTTCATCACGGACACCGACGACCACTTCCCCAACAACGACTTCTTCCCCGACGTCAACAACCTCTTCGACGACATGGCTAGCGAGGATGTCGACCCCAAGTCCAGTGCTTCTGCTCCTGTTGTTGTCCCGTACATGTTCTTGTTTTTCCTGTTAGAGGTCCTATCACAGTTCCTTGTTCTAGTGTTTACCCTAGATATGTTAGGCTCTATTTCATATATGCAACTAGCTATACTGTCTGCTCTAGATGTGTTTGGTTACAGTTCATATATGTAGATGATATTTACCTTCTCTCTATTAGATCGCATGACTTGTTTTATCTCTGTTATATTAGTCATGCTTTATCTAGTATTTTTATTAATAAAATCTTGGTAAATTGCTCATTTTTCCAACAGAAACCAGAAATGAATGGTTATTAAACATTCTTACTAATTGTCAGGATGATATGAGGGATCATACAATAATGTTGATTTGGAGGATTTGGTCACTGAGGTCAGATTTAGCACATAAAAAGGAGGTGTCGTCTGATTATCTTCAAACTTACATGCAATCGCTTGGCCTATCCAAAAAATATAACACATAGGAAATTATCAAAGAAAAAATGCCATTGTTGGAGGAAAGGCCGGTTGTGCATGAAAGGGTGGCTACTGTTTTGTTGCCATGGCCTAGACCATCGGCGGACAGGGTCGCCTTATCCTTTGGTGGGGCCTTCTCTACGTTGGACAAATCGACGTCAGCCGGAATGATCTTGAGGAGACATGATGGGAGTGTGATCTTTGCGGCCTACCATTGTCTATTTAATTGTAACGATGCACTGAAGGCGGAGTTACATACGTTAATGCAAGTTATGGCACTGGCAGCTCAACATACTAGCTTGCCGGTCATCGTTCAGTCTGATTCTTCAGAGGCTTTGTTGGCTTTGACTGGAGACAAGCTATCCCGTTCAACATATGATCATTTAGTTGCTGAGATCAAGAATCTTATGGTAGAGAGGGAGTTTTTTCGTTGAAGATTAAACGTAAGCAAAATAGGGTAGTTCGGTTGGCTTTGTATAGTCGCAGGGAGAGTACTACTGCTATGTGGCTAGGTAGAGGTCCACCTTGTACTGAGGAACTATTACCTCTCGATTGTAACCCTATTCATTTGGAATAAACTCATTTACCATAAAAAAAAATACGGACACGAATTTATTTTTTCTATAGCTTGCATATGAAGGTATTAGAACATGAAACTTTACACACTAGTAGAAAACATACCTATGTACATGTGTGCTTTTATAACATTTTTCTGAACTTCAAATCCAGTTTTTCTTTTAAAGTCCAAAATCTAGGCTCCATGCAGGCAGAAGACAGAAGTAATTTTGGATATCCTCGCAGTAGCAACGGCGCACACTTAAGCACATCTTGATTAAGAAAAAACAAAGACACAGAACAATAAAAGTATTGTTTAAGTGTATTTTTGCTAATAAATGAATACTTGTAAAAATTGCTTATCAAGATAATACAACTCATGTGTATGCAAAATGAATTAGCATATAATGTGGGAATAGCTACCAATTGTGTGCATGCGAGTTTTACACGTCACATCTATATCGATTGTAGAAAATATGACGAGAACATATGCAACGGAATAAACAACATAAAGAGAATACCACTCACGGTAGTAATACAAAGTGGACTTGGAAGAATATGAAGGAAATTAAAACTTCAAAGATGGTGTAAATGAAAAAAAATAGGACATGGATTTTCTCTCTCCCATGTGCGGTTTTTTAAACATGTTTGTGTGTATTTTTTTACGTGTTCTTGTTTATTCTTCTTTCCCATTTAAGAGAAAAAAAATCAAATTCTATGAACTCTCTTTCAAATTTTATGAACCTTTTTAATTTTGTGATTTTTTTTTTAGTTTCACGATTTTTCAAATACCATAATTTTTTCAAATTCACAAACTTTTTTTCGAAATTCATTTCTCAAGTTCATTAATATTTTTAAATTCACGAACTTGTTTTCAAATTCGTATTATTTTTTTGTTTTGTGAACTCTTCCACAAATTCACGAACATTTTTTTAATTCCTTTACTTTTTCCAAATCTATCTTTCAAATTTCTATAATTTTTAAAAATTCACAAACTTTTTTCCAAATTCCGTCATCATTTCTCAAGTTCACAAATATTTTTGAACTCATGAACTCTTTTTCAAATTCATATTTTTAAAAATTTGTGAACTCTTCCTCAAATTCACAAACATTTTTTTAGTTCCTTAACTTTTTCCAAATCTATCAAACAAAAAACATAACGAATGAGCAGCAATGAACGAACAAGAAGAAATAACGACCCGAGGAACCAACCAAACTTCTTTTTTCGGCGACCCACGGGAGCAGCAGCTTCGCAGGCCAGAGTTGCACGCGAGCGCCAGCGCCGTTCGAGTTTCTTTTTTTTCTCGTTTCTGGGCAAAAACGCGACTTTATATAGATCCGGACATATATAGAACAATATTTATGACTAGTCACAAAGTAGTCCCTATACACGGTTACAACTTACAAGACCCAAGCGGATCCGTGTGTTGAAATGCTAATATACAGGCATCGTAGAGGAAGAAGCAGTCTTATCGTGTGAAGCTATGCAGGTCTCACTGGTCCCTGTCCCGATCACGGTAGATTGGCTGTGCCGTCCACTTGAAGTGCAGGTTCAGCTTTCCAGATTTAGCACCTTGCAGCACATATGTATCTTGGAACTCGCCTTCAAGTATCGCTCTGGTAAGTGTCAGGATGCATCTCCCTATGTAATCCTGCAATTTCAGTAGACAAGGAGTTAGTCTGAGAAAACAGAACCCTAGACCCGATAGCCGGATTAGGTACATTGTTGCGGTGTTTCCCCACCCCTCAGGTTACGAGTAACCCCCTGACTGATTATTTCTCTGCGCTTTATCCCCTCGTCGCTAGTAGCACAGATCATGCGCATCTAATACCCATCATATGGCATTATTGGCACAGATCATGCTAATGGCTACCCACCCATTGTAGCACGGTATTCTAATTTTTGCAAATGCACATGATGTACCATGTTTTGCAACTAGGGATTTTTTTTCGCATTTTCTGGGATCCACAAAGATCTCGAATGCACGGATACTTCAGCCGACCAGCGAATCCGTATCCGATACCGATACTCCTCCGATACGCCCCCGATACGTATTGCTGGAGTATCGGAGAATAAATGATTTAAAACAATTACGATACTCTAAGGATACTTCGCCAGTACGTTTTGGATACTTTTCCAGCCCAGGTAAGAGCCTGCTCAGCCCAGTTAAGAAGCAACCAGCAACCCTAGTGACCCGATGCCCACATCCTTTCCCTCACAGCGTCTTTCCTCCCTCCCATGCTCACACCAGGCGGCGGCTGTGTCGCCAGCAGCTGCTCACCCAGGTCCCAGGGCTAGCAGCAGTGGCGGCTAGCCGGCGACGAGCTCGTCCTCCTACTCACCAACGTCCCCTCTCACGCAACAGCCATGGACACTTATCTTCTCCATTTCTCCTGCCTAGCCAAGCTCATCTCCTCTTCTTTCTTCTCTGATCTCTGAAGATCTATCATTCTCATCTCCTCCAGATGGCTTTGAGTACCTACAACGTATCTGTATTGGCACTTTTTGAAAATGACGAATTTATGTATCCGTATTGGCCCGATACTGATACCCGTATCCGCATCGGTGCATTCGAGACAAAGATCATTTCTGAAAAGGACGCAGCTACACCCCCATGATTTGATGGTTGACGCACAAAAATCTCACCTGCTGTGGCGAACACATTGCAAAACCACACGAAAAGTTGTATGAGTAAATTAAGGAGATGCTGGTGTACAACCTCACCACCTGGCTCAAATCAAATTGTGGTAGCTTCCTTAAATACTCCCTCCATCTCAAAATAAGTGTCTCAACTTCAGCATAACTTTGTACTAAAGTTAGTGCAAAGTCGAGACACTTATTTTCGGAAGGAGGGAGTATTTAAAAAGAAACGTAGTTCCTTCATTTTATATCCGCACTTCTTTATCCAATGACCAGCATGAAAAACCCATCGTACAATCAGCGTTATGACAATATATTCATATGCCCAGTCAAAAATTAAACACATATATTAGTATATTACACAGACAAAACCTATCTGATATAACCATGGAAAGACAGCAGTAACACAAGCAGGACAATCTCAGAGCCAAAAGGAAACAACATAAGGAGAAAATAAGTGTACACGAGGTACACAAGATAAAGGCAGAAACACACCTTTCCAAATGTATCATGGTCCCATACTTCCACCATGAGCAAATCATGCAGGGCATCTTCTACTACAAAATCAAATGTCTGATTCCATATTGGATTTAACGTCTCAGTCACAACCTGCAAATACATTGAATCATATGTGGGGAAAAAACAAGAACAGCACTGCATATGGAGAGAGAGAGTACCCTTGTCTTCTTTTTGGTTTCCCCCTTCTTCAGGTACAGGACGACAAATGGGTCAGCCTTCCCCATCACATCCATTGCTGGTATGTCCTCTGCAGATATAACAGTTACTGAAAGGACTCCTCTCGTAATAACATTTTTCCTCTGGTTGACATCATATCCATTAGATTCCGTCTTGAGGACCTTTTCCAAAGCAGTTAACTGGATCTGACCAGCAAAAGGATTGGAAACCCCTTCTTGTTTTTCAAAGGGGTAGTACAGGAGCTCTAGGTGGACCTGAAGAGTGGAAAAATCTTTAGCCTCTCCACAAGAAACATAAAAGCATCACTTATTCAACATCCAACAGAGATATTTTCATCATGATATAGAGCAAATGATCCACTCTTTATCACCACATTTTAGGAGATTATGTCCCGGTATATGATACTCCCTCTGTTCACAAATATAAGATGTTTTGGATATTTCGACGAGTGAACAAACACACTAAAACTGAACAAACACACTAAAACGTGTATATATACATCCGATTCAGAAAAAGTTATAACATCTTATATTTGTGAACGGAGGGGGTACTTTGTTGTCAATATTGATTGACAAAAAGAAGCAAAGCCAAGATGCGTGATGATTATTACTCTTTGATTGTTAACTCAGTAGGTGAGAACAACGTCTGATGATTACTAGTAAATCAGTTTCTTTATTAAAAGAATATCAATGGTATTGCCGTGAAAATGAAGCTGTGATGCCTCTACTCTAAGAATCACTCTATTCAGAAGGAAATTATGGATAAAATATTGCCATTATAAATACCCATCATACTAATCAGCAGTCACCTTTCCTACCAGTTTAGGCATTAAGGAAATAAAGTTGACAAAAATTGGAAGTATATATCTGTACTCCTATATTGTATATACCAATCAATCACATGTACATATAAATTTAAAAAATATTTATACCGACAAATAAGCTGAAATAGAATATTTTTCTTAGATACAAAATTGTGATAAATTGTTGACGTAAGTTTCTCTATCCTTTTGGTGCTGCTCACAAATAGGAAAACTGTGAATTATGTATTTGTGGCAACTTGGTTCATTGACAATCTCGATAACTTGCTTGACAAATCTAATGCACTCTGAATTTGTAGATTTGACTGAATTATAGTGTCAATGTCGCTGAATATCGGTGACTTCCTAAAATGGCAATCTCAGCACGCGCACGCACACACACACACACACACACCACACTGTCATCGCTACACGCACACATCGACGAAGTGTATACTAAACGCTAACATTGTGATGCTTGAAAATTTAAGTCACTACTAACACTTCATTGATAGGCATATCAATCTAGGTTTAACATCTTCCATGTCACCGACACGTATTGTTCTTTTGACAAAATGATGTATTTTTTCAATGGTAAACGACGTACTCGCGTGCGTGCAAGTGTAATGAGTTACTTATAATCGTAAAAGAAGTAATGAACATTGACAGCCCAAGTATATCCTAAATAACGTATTTGTAGGCTTTATGAAGTCTTAACAGCTCAGTTCCACTCATAGCTAGAAGACTCTAGAAAGCACTGCGTAAAGACAAGGAAAAATATGACTTACGGACCAAGTTATCTAGAATGTCGTATAAGTATGTGGAGGGAGTCAAAATTGGATTTGACTTCTGTTAACTTCCTGGCAGAAAATTTGAATCAAACCAAGGACATAAGAGAAGGGAGAGATCAGATTAGGCTGACAGCGCCATGCTGTCATCAGTTCAGGTAGTTGCGTCGTCAAGACAAGAAGGCCAACTTTACCAGGCAGCAGGGCCTGCTTGGAAAGCAGGCAGAGCAGGTGAAACAGTGGATAAGGATGACCCGACCCAGTGTTCCCAGTGTCGGGCAACCGGAGGCCATCTTCGTCGTCCAGCTAACTGGTGGGGAAGGGCAAAAGGTGGTTGCTTGGAGTAACATAAGATGCTAGGAACATGGGTTGACAGGACTTGGTTATATCAACATCTCACTTAAATCGCTTTCTTAATTTTTATCAAAATAAACGAACAGCAAAAGTGGCAGCATATGTTCCTTACAATTTTACACTGAGAACCATAGTACTAATCAACCACACATTCATAATGGTAAAAAGAAAATGACAGGAAACCATGACAGCAATGTTATGGTTTCACCACATATTATAACTTCGTGTATGGAGTAAAGAAGTTATGCTGAAAAGTGTAACAACTGACCTGACCACGAGGTTTCTTATCACGCTGAATTTCCAGGTCTTTCACAAGTTCCAACCAAACATCCTTGACCTTTCCAGGCGTAATATCCGATAAGTCTACTCGAGCGCAGCCAATAATCTCTGACGGCTGGAGCCCTTCGTCGTCGTAAATTTTCACTGTCAGGTGCTGGGTAGATGAGTCCTCCACCACAAATTCATAGTGTTCATTCCAGATGGGGTTCAAATCATTGTTCTGCAACACAATATATGTAAGGATATATCTTCTTTGATTTGACCAGAAGAGCACAACTCACTTACTATTGTTTTGCTTTTCTTCGTTTTTGCACTCAGTGGGCGTATGTATAGCACAGCAAAAGGGTCAGACTTCCCAATGAGGTCCTTGTTCTTCAAATCCCTAGCTTCCACAAGTTTTACTTCTAACAGTCCAACAGGTTTTAGCTCCAGATCACTGAAAATAGCAGGCCCAGTATCACTACTATGGAGACAGGCATGTAAGTTATACTCCCAAATTATCAAAGCAGTTGATTACCTATAATCTCCTGGCACAATGGGGACAATTATGCGATTAGGCCATGTCAGTGTGTCCTCGATGGTATCACGTATTGTTCCCTGAATTGTTTCCTGAACTGAGATGTGCAAAACAGTATGTATAATGTGGTTTAGTTGATAATGTACGGTTACCAAACCTCAATTGCATCAGAAATTCCAGGAATTGCTGTCATTTCGCCACCAACTACTTTGAGGGTAAAATCCACCTTGCTCTACAGTCAAATCAATGACATTATGCAACCTGTGATTTTTTTCCTCAAGATCACAAGATTGGATAGAACAGATATACCTTCTCTCTCAAAGAAACGCAAACAGCTCCAAAGCATGGGAGTTCGGCTACCAGAGGCTTAAAGAGTAGCCGTAGTGTGCCTGTGAATCCAATATTTTTCACCTAGAGATGAAAGGACTTAGAGAACGATAATTAGTACTCGATATAACATAATACCATGGTGCAAGAAAAACTAATAAGAAGCCAAGGTCAATGTGTAGCATTACACAAAGTAAGCTTCAGTGATGAAACTTGTAAACTGAGACAGTGTTCTTTCTTTTCCCTTCCAAAAACTGAACCAATAGTACTACACACATGCACTTCTAATTGAAGGAAATTGAATCTTCAAACTGCAATTGATAGGACTAAGTACAATCGTTACTTGTTTTTTTCTTGACAAACAATGAGGGTACTCCATAGTAAGATAAGATCATGTTTGGTACTGCATGGTACTATAAAAAAAATCTGTGTTAATTTCCACTTGCAACATTTGTAAGTTACCTGTACAGGAAGTGAAATTCCCAGAGTTGTTTGAATGTCAAGTACTATGTTGGGATTACCATCCCACTGCATATCAAGCTCCATAGTAATACCGGCACTGTCACTATCCAGAATTTGAACTCCTGAAAAGTTTTGCTAGAATGATCAACAAAAACCAAGGATGTTTATTTGTAGGAAAACATAAACCATTGTAACATAATTTCGATAAGAGGCAGCAAATCATCGTAAACCTAAACTGAAGCATGAGATGTCTTCTTATTTGATTATATGAAATGATTTGAGATATGCAGGATACTTCAGGTCTTTTTTTCCAAATAAATAAGTATCCAGGACGTACGATGCAATAGCGAAACAGGGCATTCTGGCCTGGGCATGTGTAAAAGCTGAGCACAGAGCTTTGGTTCATGGTTCATGAAAAGATTTATTGCTAAAACAGGACTGCAAACAAAGATTATGATTCTCTTACCGGGTTTGTTTGGAGAAACAAAGCCATGCAACAATGCCAAAAGCCTTATGTACAATGGCAAGAGTGAACATGTTAAAATTGTTTCACAGAGATCAGTTTCCAACTAAATGCCTGGTCATAACTGGTGACACAATCACTCTACATATCTAACCCCGGAAAATCATCCCCTCTTGTTTCAACTCCAGCTTCATCTTATCATTTTTTAACAAGATAATGCCGCCACTCATACTTATTCCTCCCTCCTCCAACATTAGTCGGGCAACATTATTCTTATATAAATACAAGGAGCGAACAACTACCACCTGCAGCCTAACAAGAGCACAAGGGGTTGGGGGTGGGGTGGCATAGGAAGCCAAATGACAATGTGTTGCTACATCCTTCCATTGAAAATGAGAATTAAGTCATGGCCACTTTCTTACTAGCAGTATTGTCCAAAATATTTGAACCAAATTGAACTACATATTTCACTTACGGCTACTGTATCAAAAGAACATAGCCAAATCAAACAAAATGTTAGCAAAAAATAATTTCTGGCTGCCAATTGATATCCTCTTCCAGCCTTCTTGAAGTAGATAGTGAACCGTTCTCTGTGTAAGTCGTTTGACAACCTCTAGGTATACTTTACTGTCTTGTAAGTGTGGCACTCAAATTTACATGGTGAAAAGGGCACACGTAAGAGAATTAGTTCTGTCTCTTAAGAGAAAAAATAAACTATGCATGGGGATAAATAAGGTGACGGACTTTACTCCTTAATTCTTGTGCGCAAAACTAAAGGCTTATCTACGCAAACTATACCATAATATACCGGTATATTATACTGTCCGATACAAAAAAGAATGACCATTTATCCATCAACAAACTATCATTATTTTATAACGATGTCCTACCTGTAAACTGAGGAGCAACAGTACCAAGTGTCAACTTTGAGAAATGGATGGAGGCCAAAATGAATGACTTGTACTGCTCGAATACAGGCTCCACAGAAGATTTTATCAGTTCCGATGCAGCCTACAATAACCACACTTGCCACCCTAAGTAAACTTCCAATATCCAGAACTAATTTATTCAAAGACGCAGTAGGAAAACTCAGTATCTGGTATCAGAACTTTAGTAGATACTTGAATGAAGCTGGAATAGCACCTCATTGACAAATGGCCAGATTTTCACCAATTCTTGATTCAGCCATTTAAGCTGTAGAAGTTAAATAAAATAAGGTATCAGTACAACATTAGATAAGGCCAAGGTCACTCGGTCATTTAAGCTATGAAAAACAGAAAACTAAGGTATCAGCACAACATTGGAAACACCAAGGTCAAAGCTTAATAGGAAGTTAAGAGAGAAAAAGGCTCAACTTCTGCTTTTGGGTGAAAGATACCCACGATGGATAGGACTCAGTAGGAATAAGTGCCTTCAGATCTTGAACAGACAATTTTGAGAAAGATGAAACTGTAGCAGTCTGCAGACAGGTAAAATTATGGTGAGAATTGATCAGTCCACAAACAAGTGTTGCTGTAGGAAGATATTCTTGTCATCAAATAATAGTTGCTAGGTTCTCAAGATAATTTTTTCACAGCTCACCAAAATTTAAAAGTGGGAGTGGTGGAACTAAGAGTTGCACAGGGTAGCCAGTAAACCAAAGCATTATTTAATTCAAAAGAATAGGTGTTTTCACTTTTTGGAATGCTCATTTCAATGCAAGGACGTATTCAAAGTGCACAATTCAATACACAGTAGCGAGCGTCTTTGTGGCTATATATATATATATATATATATATATATATATATATATATATATATATATATATATTCATTTCCATCAATGGAACTGATTGTGCTATTGACAATCCCTGAGTCAAAACCAATTCATATGCGTATTGCCTAATTGCTGCAATTGAACTATTAATTCATTACCAACCCCAATGTCTCAATGAGGATAGTCAGCCCATTCATATGCGTCGGAGGGCGCTGCTGCGGTCGCCGACAACGGCTACAACCTGTGTGTGGGCCATCGCGGAGCTTGTGCGGCTCACAGTGGTGAGCACAGAGGCTGACAGGGGCCAGGGAGCCGGGGCCGGGGCGGAGCTGTGCGTACGGCCAGCTGCGCGAACACATTCAGCGGCTTGGCCTTGGCATACACGCGAGCTCGCGCCTAGCCGTCAAGCGGAGCAGCCTTACGGTCGGAGGTGGGCAAGGACCAGAGCCACCTCGCCGGAGGGCTCCATGCCCGCGTCCTCGCCGTGCTGCTAGACGCGCGCCAACTGCTCGTCGAAATGCCCAGCTGAGTTAGACTGAATCACAGCTAACTAATGGCGGAGCACTTGATGACAGCCGTAAATACACCCAAACTGGAAACCACAAGCGTGATTAGGATCAAAGCCTAGTAGCAATTATGGCCCGTATAGATGAACCACCCATGGCTCCACAATTAATCCGCATCATATCGCCCAACATGGATACTAGCAATTGATTTCCAATCAGCAGCGTTCTAACCCAGCATTTCCTAATTTCGAACACCTGTAGAGGCACAGATTGACGGACCAACCCAGCGGCCAACCGAATCGCGTCGGAATCGGATCACCGTAATCGCGCGCGAGGGGAAGAGAAATTGGAAACGCGAGGAG
>NC_041391.1:135948017-135969937 GCF_002162155.2 Triticum dicoccoides
TCTCGAGGCGCGCGAACGCCATGACGACGCCGACGCCGAGCACCAGCCCCAGCAAGGCGCCGAAGAGGAACGCCATGGCTCGCCTCGCCGCCCTCCACAGCCTGCCTCCCGCGTGCCGAGGTGGGTGCGTGGTGGTGTTCGGGCTGGATTGATTGATGAGGAGAAGAGAAGGTGCGCGCAGGAGCGCTGCTCCGCTTTTCGCCTCGCCAAAAGGAATTTATGTTCTCCTTTTTACTGGGACAACTATTCGTTTCTGTTCTGAGATGTGCTTTGCGTAGGGCGTCGGTCACGGTGCGGGGCACGTGCCACGCAGATAGATTGGCGGGCTCGGCAGCGGGTAGTGTGTGGAGATTTGTGTTGCGTTTAATATTCTGGTCTGGTTGTGGCTCCTTGCTTGGAGATGGGGACGGAATGGACCAGATGCCTCTCCGTGTGCTTCCTATGGCTTCCACCGTTCCAGCTGAGGGCACGTGTTCCACCGGAGGGCCACGTGGTGAAGATCACGGGCAAGCTTTTTTTTTTCTGAAACCAAAGAGCTTTATTCATATATAAAGGGACGTGGAGTGAACAGTAAAATTGTAAAAAGTCGACAAAATTTCAAAAAAATTCAAAAATTTTTTGGGAGAAACATTCACAAAAGTTTTAAGTGCTTGCAAAAATTCGTTATGAAATCACATTTCTAGGAGGTGTGGGAAAAAAACAAAATCGGTACTCTGAAAATGCTACTTTCAAAAGCATTTTGGAGCCTGAATTTGTTTTTTTGCCGCCTTACAGGAATGTGATTTCATGATGAATTTTTGCAAGCACTTAGAACTTTTGTCAATGTTTTTCTCCAAAAAAATTTGAAATTTTTTGAATTTTCTTTGATTTTTTTTATTTTACTGTTCACCGAGCTCAAATGAGCTCGGGAGCATAAAGGCACTTTCGCATATAAAGGCATTTTTGAAACAGTCAGCTTGGCTGGTCAACAAAAGCCCGGAGTTTCATCAAGCCAGCTATCGGTCACATTCAAACTGCAAGCACGCTTTGCACACAGATGCGCCGGGACATTAGCTGACCTGGATACATGCTAAATATCAAATGAAGTAAAATTATTACATAGCTCTCTTATTCTAACAATAAAGGAGCCACAATTGACCGAGAATTGTTGCGAGTATTCCAGAGCATCACCATCTCCAAACAAGCGGTTTCCATGACCACATGCGAGAATCCTCAAAGTGAAGCGAATCGAGCTCCATTTCGTAGTGATAATCCCTCCATAATCAAGGGATCAGAAATACCCAAATATGGTTTGCACCATGCTCCTAGGAGCGCCGAAGAGGATCTAGCCACTCCTCCCGCACCTCCTCTGCCATCTCCTAGGTTTAAGGCATCGTCTATGGATATCTTGACGAGTCCCTCATCAGGTGGTCTCCAACCAAAACCAGGCAGGATCATCGCATCTCGACGTGGAAGATGAAGAAGGGCAATCGCCTCCTTGGTAGCCCTGATCGTCACCGTAGGATTCTTTCCCTCTTCGTCGTGCTTGATCCGGTTCCTGGAGTGCCAGATGGACCACATTATTGTTGTGATCTTGGCGCGGTCGTCATCAGTAAAACGAGGATCACATGTGATATCCCGCGCCCATGAGTCTGGATGAAGACGAGGCAATCTGAGGCCAAACCAAGCATATGCTTCTTCCCAAAAGCATTTTGCATGTGAGCAATGTATGAGTGCATGCTCCAAATTCTCGTCCATTGCCAAACAAACTTTGCATCGACGAATCTCTGCAATATGTCGATAGTTAAGAGTGGCTTCATCTGGGAGAATACCATGAAGAACCCTCCACTAGAACACTCTAACCTTCGGGATGACATTCAATTTCCATAGGGATTTCCACAACTGCGTATCTTCCTCTGAGGTTTCGGTAGCCGTCCCTTCCTCTAGAGCAACACGCTCTTTCTGAGTCACGAGAGCTCGGTACGCCGACTTCACAGTGTAGTTCCCCGATCTTTCAAATGCCCATGCAAGAAAATAATCTCCTCCGCCTTGCCGAATAGGTATATTCAATATTGCTTCAGCATCCGGAGCAATGAAAGTACGACGAACAAGTTCTTGTCTCCACAACCAGTTAGATGGATCAATAAGCTCTGACACACGCTCAACAGTTGAATGTTGTGGTCGAAGAATAGGAGACATGGATATTGTACCTGGAATCCACTTGTCATTCCAAACCGATATGGAGGAGCCATCGCCCACGCGGGAAATCAATCCAGATCGTAGGGCCTCCCTCCCGGCCATGATCGCCCTCCAAGTGGCCGACCCCGACTTAGGTATAGTAGCCTGCATGAAGTCAGTGTTGGGAAAATAGCGGCCTTTCAAAACTCTTGCACAAAGGGAATTGTCATTGGTGATGAACCGCCACCCGTGCTTGCCCAACATGGCAAGATTGAACATATGAGGATCTCGAAAACCCATACCACCCTTGCACTTAGGTGTAGCTAGCTCCTTCCAGGACACCCAATGCAATGATTTCTTGTCAAGAGAGCTACTCCAAAAGTACTTAGCCATTGGAGAAGTGAGACTCTTACAAACTTTCTTGGTCAGAAGAAAAGTGCTTATTGGATAAGTAGGTATAGATTGGACGACCGATTTGAGAAGAGTCTCCCGGCCTGCACATGCCAACAATTTCTCCGACCAACCTTGTATTTTCCCACAGGCTCTTTCGCTGATATGATCAAATGTTCCACTTGTGATCCGACCCACAGCAGTAGGTAGCCCTAGGTATTTCTCGATGAATGCTTGCACATGGATATTCAGTGTTGCTTGCATAACCTGTCTCAGCGAATCAGGAGTGTTAGTGCTGAAATATACGGAACTTTTGTCGCGATTAACACATTGGCCCGAGGCCTCTCCATAGATCCTAAGAATCTCATTAAGTCTGAGAGCACTTGGGTTGCATGCATTTATGAAGATCAAACTATCATCTGCAAACAATAAATGCGTGACCCATGGTGATCTATAACTCACCCTCAGACCTCTGTCTATAGTTATCCCATTGTAGTATTTTAACAATGAGGAAAAAAACCTTCTGCACAAAGCAGGAAAATGTATGGTGAAACTGGGTCTCCTTGTCGAAATCCTCTGGTTGGTGTGAAGTATGGTAACAGCTCACCATTGACACGCACCGAGAACCGAACCGAGGAGACACACTTCATTATCAATCTAACGAAGCTCATGCAGAAACCCAGCCGAACAAGTATAGCTTCCAGATAATGCCACTCAACGCGATCATATGCTTTCATCATGTCAAGCTTGACCGCGCATGAGTATTCTTGCCCTTCTTCCTCCTCCTCATCGTGTGTACGCTTTCATACGCCACTAGAACGTTGTCAGTAATGAGGCGACCGGGAACAAAAGCACTTTGCTCTTCACTGATTACCTCGTCCATAATGCATCTCAAATGCACTAAAAAATACACTTCCGTGATGATACGTGTTTGTCACAGTAGGTCGTGTTTTTTGTCTTGCATGTACATCCATGACGATTTTATGACAGAATCAAGATAGTCATACCTGTGCTGTCGTAGAAGTGTTCCATGACATTACCAAAATTATCATCACGGAAGTGTCCACTTCCATGACGATAAATCGCGCGTCACAGAAGTGCTTTCGTCAAGGGTAACCGACATGTGGCATCCACCTAACGGAACGCTGTTAAGCTATCGGGTCGGGTTTTGGATCCGATAACCCGTTAACACCCCCGACCAATGGGGATTTTCCACGTGTAAAATCATCATTGGCTGGAGGAAACACGTGTCGGCTCCCCGTTGGGACAGATGTCATCCGCTCATTGGACCGAAGGCGCCTATGATACGGTGACACGTGCACGGCCCAACGGAGGCCCATTCCTGTGAAAAGGCCGGCACGGGTGACTTGGTCAAAAGGTGGCGGACCGGCCCACGGAAAGCCTGTTAACGGCATGTTCGCATATAGCCCATTTACAACCCGCTAACCCAGGGCCCATTACGCCCTATCCGAATTAGGCCCAGTAGCGTCATCTGGGCCGTCCAATATGATTCCAGCCCGTTTTAACTTCTGGCCCATGTGTGGCCCATGAATTCTTTCGGCCCATATGAGGCCCTTTGTAACTCTTGGCCCATTAACGGCCCGTGGTGAAATTGTCCTATAATGAACAGTGTATCACTTTATACCCATTAACGGCTCGTTATTCTATCGGGCCGTTTCCAGCCCAAGTTATCTTTCGGCCTTCTCAGGGCCCATTGATTCTTGGGCTCATTTGTAGCATTCGGTTACATACGGCCCGTTATTGTCATTTTCTGCTTGTGGGCCAAATTCAGCTCGTCGTTACAGTCGGCCCGTTTGCGGACCATTAATACGTTGGGCCGTTTTCATGTCAAAAAAACCCGTTGGGCTGTTTTCATAGAGTTATCAAATACAGTCTATTAACGGCCCGTTATGGTCCATGAATTGTATGGCCCATGATTGGCGAAATGATGACACACCCCGTAGAAGGCACATGGATCTACGGCCCGTATGAGGCCCATGGATCTACGGCCCATAGAAGGCCCATGGACCCTACGGCCCGTAGAAGGCCCATGGACCCTACGGCCCATAGAAGGCCCATGGACCCTAAGGCCCGTATAGAAGGCCAATGGATCCTACGACGTGTATAGAAGGCCAATGGATCCTACGGCTGGAAGAAGGCCCATGGATCATACGGCCTGCAGGAGGCCCATGGTTACAACCGTCCGTGTGTTGCCATGATTATTTTGGCCTAGTTACCAAAAATAGGCTATTGTGGCCACTAGAAAAACACAGAAAAAGAACTACAGTGACTACAAGCAAACAACTAAACAAGACAATAAGGAAATAAATAAGCAAGCAATTAACGCTAGCCTATTACCGCTATTACACATATTACATCCACTGGGCATCAAAGTTCGCCACCAGTGCAAATATAGGGAACAAAGCAGCATATTATATACACTGGCCATAAAAATTGGCCACCAGTGCAAATAAACGCGGCAGCAAAACAAGAGCATAACTGAAACTGTTGGGTAACATAGTAATTTCAAAAAAAAATCCTACGCACACGCAAGATCATGGTGATGCATAGCAACGAGAGGGGAGAGTGTTGTCCACGTACCCTCGTAGACCGATAGCGGAAGCGTTATAACAACACGGTTGATGTAGTCGTACATCTTCATCGCCCGACCGATCAAGCACCGAAACTACGGCACCTCCGAGTTCTAGCACACGTTCAGCTCGATGACGATCCCCGGACTCCGATCCAGCAAAGTGTCGGGGAAGAGTTCTGTCAGCACGATGGCGTGGTGACGATCTTGATGTTCTACCGTCGCAGGGCTTCGCCTAAGCACCGCTACAGTATTATCGAGGTGGACTATGGTGGAGGGGGGCACCGCACATGGCTAAGAGATCCAAGGGATCAATTGTTGTGTCTATGGGGTGCCCCCCTCCTCCGTATATAAAGGAGTTTGGAGGAGGGGGCCGATCAAGGGGGTGGCACGCCCAAGGGGGGGAGTCCAACTCCCACCGGGAGTAGGACTCCCCCTTTTCCTATTAGGAGTAGGAGAGGGAAGGAAAGAGGAAGGAGGGAGGAAGGAAAGGGGGGTCGGCCCCCCTCCCAATTCAGATTGGGCTTGGGGGGGCGCGGCCCCTCCCTTGCTCCTTTCCCCTCCTTTCCACTAAGGCCCAATAAGGCCCATATACCTCCCGGGGGGTTCTGATAACCTCCCAGTGATCCGGTATTGTCCCAATCTCACCTGGAACCTTTTTGGTGTCCAAATATAGTCGTCCAATATATCGATCTTTATGTCTCGACCATTTCGAGACTCCTCGTCAAGTCCTTGATCATATCCGGGACTCCGAACAATCTTCGGTACATCAAAATATATAAACTCATAATGAAACTGTCATCGTAACGTTAAGCGTGCGGACCCTACGGGTTCGAGAACAATGTAGACATGGCCGAGACACGTCTCCGGTCAATAACCAATAGCGGAACCTGGATGCTCATATTTTCTCCCACATATTCTACGAAGATCTTTATCGGTCAGACTGCATAACAACATACGTTGTTCCCTTTGTCATCGGTATGTTACTTGCCCGAGATTCGATCGTCGGTATCTCAATACCTAGTTCAATCTCGTTACCGACAAGTCTCTTTACTCGTTCCGTAATACATCATCTCACAACTAACTCATTAGTTGCAATGCTTGCAAGGCTTAAGTGATGTGCATTACCAAGAGGGCCCAGAGATACCTCTCCGACAATCGGAGTGACAAATCCTAATCTCGAAATACGCCAACCCAACATGTACCTTTGGAGACACCTGTAGAGCTCCTTTATAATCACCCAGTTACATTGTGATGTTTGGTAGCACGCAAAGTGTTCCTCGATAAACGGTAGTTGCATAATCTCATAGTCATAGGAACATGTATAAGTCATGAAGAAAGCAATAGCAACATACTAAACGATCGTGTGCTAAGCTAACGGAATGGGTCATGTCAATCACATCATTCTCCTAATGATGTGATCCCGTTAATCAAATGACAACACATGTCTATGGTTAGGAAACATAACCATCTTTGATCAATAAGCTAGTCAAGTAGAGGCATACTAGTGACACTCTGTTTGTCTATGTATTCACACATGTATTATGTTTCCGGTTAATACAATTCTAGCATGAATAATAAACATTTATCATGATATAAGGAAATAAATAATAACTTTATTATTGCCTCTAGGGCATATTTCCTCCAGAAACAACTTAAGAAGAGCTCAAGAAACCTTATCCTGGGTATCCACCATGCTGGCAATAAGCTTAACAAGTTGATTAGCTTTGTCCCGTTTGGCGCTAAAATCCTCCAACGCTTGCTATTGCACCAGAAAGTATGCATCTAAATGCTCTAGGGACTTCCGTAGTCCTTCTGCTTCTTGTCGCAGCACAGCTGATCGATGTCTTTCAGCTTGTAGTTGAGACTCAAGAAATCGAACTGATCCAGACAGTGAGTTTGAATAGCTTGTGCAAGCAGTAGTGGCCAGTAACTCGAACACTAAACCAAGACAGGACTTTGGGGTTGTCTCGTTGTCTTCAAGATAGTCTTCCTTAGCTGTTTTATCAACTTTGTTGGAGACCAACAAGGATGTGTCACTATCCTGAACCTTATCTGCATTACTTCCTTTAGCATTGCTTAATAAGGCACTCTTCCCCAATATTCTGTCAGCATTCTAAAAGAAGAAACAAGCAGACACATAACAACTTTAGCATGTACTAGTATATGAAACTCATTTCGGTGAACCAGTTCATTAGTAAGGTGGACAGGATTAAACTACCAAGTCTTCTATTGCCAAGTACTAGTACATAATAAAAGCATCCAACAAACATATATCTATGTCCTATGGTCACTTCATTGTCTTGCCAAATCAAAATAGAGACACGGTTCAAATCGTATCAGTTCAAGACAAAGGAGCAGTGAAAGAATAAAAAGCATGGGAAACTACACGGCACAACAAGATTTCAGATGGGTACCACGGGTCTACATGTACAACAACACTATTGGCTCTGTTGTGATGCTAGTAATGTGCATGATATGAAAGTCAATTGTATACACAATTGAAATTGAAATCAAAAGAGCTATTGATAAGAGCAAACCTGTTAAAGAAACATGCATGAACATACCTGCTGTGCCATTGGAGTTTCGATTGGATCCTTCAATTTAAAAATAAGTTTGTATCAGTAAATACAGTGATACAAGAGTAAAGCAATCACAGTTAAAAAAAGGCGCGCCTAAGAGTGCGCTTAAGCGCGCCTAGGCTCTAGGTGTTGGCAAAATGCATTGCGCATAACTACACTTAATCTGTGCATAACTGTGCATAAGCATGTGCTTTGGTCAGTAAAGCGCAAGGCGGTGGCAAAACGCACAATTAACGCCTAGCACTTTTTTGAACTATGATAGAAATGGAATCTTAAATTAGAACAGTTGTTCTTCAGGTTTAGGAACTTGTTCTACATGAACAGAGTACAGTAAGACACAAGAATGTAATACTTAAAAATAGAAAATGAGCTCATAGACCTTACCACATTCTTGGTTCAGGGCCAATACAGAACAAGGTGTTCCCAGTCATCGTCCAGTAAATGTGTCTCAGGAGAACATAAGGGAATTTGATGAGTTTCTTTGCCGGTGAAGTACGTTTTCTTCAGGTAATTCCGATACTGCCACCAAGCATTCTTGAAGATAGCAGAGGTATTAACACAGGTTACCTCATCCTGAATTTCCAAATCGGTCCTTCTATATAGAGAAAAATGGGAAAATTTGTTGTATTATAACCATCATGGAGGTAGGATATATGGGACGAAGCAAAGTAATTGTCATGAATAATATTACTTACACATAACTCCTGGACAAACACCTGCAACTGGCATTTTCCTTCATCTTCAGTATAATATTTCCAAGATGGGAAGATACGCACATATGATTTAACAACATCAAATGCGATAGATGCTAAACTATGACTAGCTGGTTATGCTTCCTCCACAGGAATAGACGTACTAACTGGTGGAGTTGGGGTTCGCCGTGATAGTACTGGCCCTTTGGGCACTGAAGCTGCCTTACTAACTGCTCTTGTTTGGGAGCTCTGTGGTGGAGATGGTGTTATGTCAACAGGAACTGGGTTACTATCGGCTGGGGTTGGGGTTAGATTGGGTGAAACTGGTTCTCTGTCCATCGCAGTAGGGGTACAATCTGCGAGAGTTTGGGTTATGTGTGGTAGGGCTGGTTCTTGTGCATGTACAACCGGTGTGCTATCTCCACTAAGAGGTAGCACTGTTTTATTTGAAGACCGTGTTTTTATTCCGCTAGATACTGGCATCACCCGCTCCAATTCAAATGGCTGATAAACAGGAAACATAGTTGAATGTACAAACATTGTATGAGAGACAGATACAATAGATAGTGTGGAAAAAAGAGGGCATTAAATAGTTGACATGTATATTGTTTAACTAAAACGGATAGCATGACATAATTTCACATATATGATGTCTATCTAAACTAGATAGCATAGCATAACATAATTCAAAGATATGATGAATAACTAAACATGATCGCATGACATAATTCACCTACATGTTATCTAAGTAATCAGGATCACATCCTTTAATTCACATATGTGATTTATATGCTAAACACAGGGCATTCGATATGATGTCTGAACTAAGAACATGGTGTTGAATATCGTGTATATGATGTCTAAACTATACAATGCAAGACACCGTATGCATGATATGAGCAGTATAACCGTGCCAAGTTAGAGCATACACCTCAGTGGGGGAATAGGACTGGTCATCTGTCTCTGAATCCATCTCCGAGGAGCTATCGGGACCCAACAAGATATTTGCTTCAACATGTAGCACTGTCTGCTCTGAAGGCCTTGTTTTCACTCTAGATTTTTCCATCTCCCACCCAAATGGCTGATTCACAGGAAGAGTAGTTTAATGTACAAACATTGTCGACAAATGGAAATGTAATGAAGAAAAGGATGGGCAAGATATCATTCAAATATATGATGCCTGGTTAAACAGGATGGCATTGCACATTTCACATATATTATGGCTGGCTAAAAGACATGAGACTGCATAATTCCCATATATGATATAGAAACTAAACAGGTGGCATTATAGAACATGTCTAAACTAAGCAGATGACATATATGATGTCAAAAGTAGGCACTGCAAGGCAACATATGCATGATATGACTAACATCATCATGCCAAGGTAGAGCAAACACCTTGGGGAGTAAATAGGAGTGGTCAGCGGCGTCTGAATCCGCCTCAAAACAGATATCTTCCTCTGGATTACAATCTGGAGAGGGGTGGGGAGGGTTTGCCATTGAACCCACCATGGAGCGATGTCTGCATGACATCGTATTGCCGCGCAAAACTCTTCTCTTTTTCTCTACATGGTCAGCATGACTGTGTACAATATCTGACATGCATACGAAAAAATATGGTGAGATTATGTAAGGAGAGCATGCAGAAATTTAGAGTGATGGTAACAACCAGTGGATGGATCGAAAAATAATGATAGCAGGCTGATGATTGCTTTAAATTAATAAAAAGACAGATGATGATTGCTTTACTATTTGTTTCCCACCCAAGATGAACAACATAGGCATACCCTAGGTGAACCAGATATTAGACAGACATACTATTCATTGCTGCCTCGATATGTGCCCCACAACTAATTTAGAACTCAAGTTTAATCATTAATTTGGACCTCACTTGGGAGTCCAAGAGCTGAACAGGACGATAAAGTAGCAGGTAAGTTTAAGCAATGCATAACATAAGCAGACACAAAAGAGTGCGACCTCTCTTGTGGACCCATGTACTCCTCAGGTTCATCTGCTGAGTCGATGATGGTTGAGGGAGTCCTGGATTAGGGGGTGTCCGGATGGCTGGACTAAAACCTTTGGCCGGACTCCTGGACTATGAAGATACAAGATTGAAGACTCCGTCCCGTGTTCGGATGGGACTTTCCTTGGCGTGGAAGGCAAGCTTGGCGATACGATATGAAGATCTCCTCCCATTGTAACCGACTCTGAGTAACCCTAGCCCTCTCCGGTGTCTATATAAACCAGAGAGTTTTAGTCCGTAGGACGAACAACAATCATACCATAGGCTAGCTTCTAGGGTTTAGCCACTCCGATCTCGTGGTAGATCTGCTCTTGTACTACCCATATCATCAATATTAATCAAGCAGGAGTAGGGTTTTACCTCCATCGAGAGGGCCCGAACCTGGGTAAAAACATCGTGTCCCTTGTCTCCTGTTACCATCCGCCTAGACGCACAGTTCTAGACCCCCTACCCGAGATCCGCCGGTTTTGACACTGACATTGGTGCTTTCATTGAGAGTTCCACTGTGTCGTCACCATCAGGAAGGATGCCGCATCCCGTATTTAAAGACGGCGTCGTTGCTAAAGGAGCTTTGGCTGTCGGCCAAACTCTCTGGCTAGGCAGGTTTTTGATGACCGCCTGTCCGGCCGCTGCGCCGACGATGACCTCTCGGGCCATCGAAAGCAATCTTCACGTCCGCTCGGAGCTTGCCGAGTAGTTAGATCCAATGGAGCTCCTCTCCCTGAACGAGCTCTTGGATCGCATTGCGGCCCTGGGAGTCGCTACTGATTACGACCAGATTGGGCTTAAACCCGATCAGAGAGAGATTGACTCTCCCCAGATCACCCATCACGTCGAAGTGGTGGAAGAACAATGCGGCGAGTCTTTGCCCGCCCTAAGGACCAGATGTGTCCGGATTCCTGATCCCTCCAAGCCGGATACCCGCGGAGGGGAGGATGTCGCCCAAACCCTGAACCTTAAGTCAGGCAGCAGACCCGATTCATTGAATAATATCCAAGAAAGCAAGCTTCCGAATTCGGAAACCACTTGGCCCCTGAATCTTACATTGGGCAGGGTTTCGGATTTAATTCCACCCGCCCACCCAACTATACGGGATTTATCCCTAATACGGCAAGAGCCCGGAGAAACAGTACACCACTACTAGGCCAGATTCCTCCTGGTTATGAACAGGATAAAGGACTGCCGCGAGAAAGAAGCAATTTCACTCTTCTGTAACAACTGCACGGACATCGGAATCCTCAACGCCATAAGTCGCCGCGAAATTACACGATTCGCCGACTTGACATCCATAGTACGAAAGTACTGTGCGACTGAAAGTGTTCGGAAAACCGAAGATGAATTCTGGGACAATCCGGCCCCGAATACAACACCAGTCCGAAACAAAAGGGCGCATCACCGCCAGGCATCTGAGCCAAACATCAAAAAACGAAAACCCTCTACAGGGTACGGGACCGTACTGGAAGGATGGCTCAATGGACCCTGTAAAATTCATAATTCAGGGAAAGCCACACCAACGCACAGCCTTAGAGCATGTTGGATACTACGGCAGGTGGCCCAACGTGACAAGGAACTTTTAACTCCAACACCCGAAGAATACCTCCCCAGTACGGTGTCGACAGTCTTTGAGACCTTCACATCAAACAATGCAAGGAAACGAACGCTCCGCAACCTTGCCGAAGTCTACCAAGTAGCAACAATAAACCCATGGAGTGACATGGCTATCACATTTAATGCCAGTGACGAACCTCAATTCCGGACAGCCCGAGCACCAGCTGCATTGGTCCTCAGTCTGATAGTGGACCGCTTCCGACTTACAAAGGTACTCATGGACGGCGGCAGCGGACTCAACCTCATTTACGAGGAAACCCTGCAAAAAATGGAAATTGATTGGAGCCACATTGAGCGAAGCAACACAACTTTTAGAGGAATAATTCCAAGCCGGGAAGCGCGCTGTTCAGGAAAAATCACACTGGATGTGGTGTTCGGCACGCCGGATAATTACAGATCTGAGGAGGTCACATTTCAAGTGGCCCCGTTCAGCAGCGGATACCACGCTCTGCTAGGGCGAGAAGCATTTACAATTTTCCAAGCCATACCCCATTACGGGTACATGAAGCTCAAAATGCCCGGACCCAACGGAATCATCACTCTCGCAAGTTATCCGGACATAGCGCTCCACGCCAAAAACAAGACAGCCGCACTGGCCCTCGAGGCACTATCCAAGGCCCTAGCAGCCGAGGAACTAACTGCGTTGCGCTCTACGGTGGACAGGGACGATGTGATACTAGACAAGAGATCCAAGTCGACCTCTTTCAAACCAGCAGACGAAATAGTCAAATTCCAAGTTCATCCAACGGACCCTACAAAAACGGCCTCCATCGGGGCACAACTAAAACCCGATGTAGACGCTGCACTCAGAGACTTCCTGCAAGAAAATTGGGACATTTTCGCCTGGCACCCCTCAGATATGCCAGGAATCCCACGCAGGCTGGCTGAGCACAGCCTGAACATCCTAAAAGGGTTTAAACCCGTCAAGCAGACTCTACGGC
Organism: Triticum dicoccoides; assembly: GCF_002162155.2. Taxonomy (NCBI): domain Eukaryota; kingdom Viridiplantae; phylum Streptophyta; class Magnoliopsida; order Poales; family Poaceae; genus Triticum; species Triticum dicoccoides. The sequence goes on from NC_041391.1 coordinate 135,961,001, forward strand.
GTGTTTCCGAACCCAAGAGACAAGCCATGGGAGAGGAGCTAGCAAAACTGCTGGAAGCCGGATTCATCCGAGACATAAAACATCCGGACTGGCTAGCAAACCTGGTGATGGTACCAAATAAGGACAAATCTTGGCGTCTATGTGTCGATTTCAAAGACCTAAACAAGGCCTGTCCAAAGGACCCTTTCCCACTCCCCCGAATTGATCAAATCATCGACGCCACCATAGGACACGACTCATTGTGTTTCCTCGATGCATACTCTGGCTACCATCAAATCAAGATGGCAGAGTCAGACCAAGCCGCAACGGCATTTATCACCCCATACGGCCCATTCTGCTTCAACACGATGCCCTTCGGGCTCAAAAACGCCGGCGCAACATATCAGCGCATGATTCAAACATGTCTGGCCAACCAGATCGGCAAAACAGTTGAAGCATACGTAGATGACGTGGTCGTCAAAACAAAACATGTCGATACTCTAGTAGACGACTTGAGGCTCACGTTCAACAATCTCCGAACATATGACATCAAGCTCAACCCGGAAAAATGCGTTTTTGGCGTACCAGCCAGAAAGCTCTTGGGCTTCATCGTATCCGGTAGAGGAATTGAAGCAAACCTAGCCAAGATCCGAGCTCTGTCACAATTGGATACCCCAAAGGACCTCAAAAAAATACAAAAACTGGTAGGATGCCTGGCGGCTCTAAGTCGCTTTATCTCCCGCTTAGGAGAAAATGCATTACCCCTCTATCGCCTCCTGCGGCGCACCGACCACTTCGAGTGGACGGATGCCGCCACGGCCGGACTCAAAGAAATAAAAGCCATACTGGCAACAAATCCAGTCCTGGCCGCGCCCAACACGGGCGAACCAATGCTATTATACATCGCGGCAACCCATCAAGTTGTAAGCGCGGTGCTCGTCGTCGAACGAGAAGCGGACGGACACAAGTCCCCCCTCCAAAAACCAGTGTACTACGTGTCCACTATACTAACCCCATGCAAGTCACGGTACCCGCATTATCAAAAGATAGCGTACGCGGTGTTCATGGCATCCCGGAAGCTGCGACACTACTTTCAAGAGTGCTCCATAATAGTGGAATCTAAAGTACCCCTTAATGATATTATAAACAACCACGACGCAACGGGCCGGATTGCCAAATGGGCCATCGAGCTCCTCCCGTTCGACATAACCTACAAGCCAAGGCGAGCTATTAAGTCACAAGTTTTGGCCGACTTCATCGCCGAATGGACTGAAGCCGAACTCCCTAAAGAGTACGGTGCATACTCCAACTAGATCATGCACTTCGACGGCTCCAAAATGTTGGCTGGCCTGGGGGCTGGCGTCGTTCTGACGTCCTCAACCTGAGACACAGTCCAATACGTACTTTAGATAATGTACACGGATTCCAACAACGTAGCCGAATACGAGGCCCTTTTACATGGCCTCCGGATGGCAGTCTCCATGGGCATTCAACGCCTAGAGGTCCGCGGGGATTCAAACCTTGCAATATCCCAAATAAATGGAGACTTCGACGCCAAGGATCCGAAAATGGCAGCTTACCGCAACGCCATCTTAAAGATGTCAGCTCGGTTTGAGGGGCTTGAATTTCATCACATAGCCCGGGAAAATAACCAAGCAGCAGACATGTTGGCACGCATTGGCGCCAAGCGCGAGGCCATCCCTCCCAACATCTTCCTAGAAAGGCTGTTCAAGCCATCCGTATCATGGGAAGGAGAATCCGGAAACAATAGCCCGGACACAACTACACCGCCCCTCACCAAACATTCTGACACAGTTGGGGGCTCCGCCAACGAAACAACGCCGTCAGCCCATGAAATAATGGCAGTTATTGCCCCTTGGACAGAACCATTCCTAGCCTACCTAACTAGGCAGGAACTTCCCGAAGACCAAAACGAGGCCCGCTGCATAGTGCGGCGATCTAAAGCCTACAAAGTCCACGAGGGAGAGCTTTACAAGAAAAGCACAACCGGAGTCCTTCAAAGGTGTATCTCCGAAGAGGAAGGGCGAGACCTTTTGGCTGAAATTCATGCCGGACTCGGCGGGCACCACGCCGCAGCCCGGGCCCTTGTAAGCAAGGCCTTCCGTACCGGATTTTATTGGCCAACGGCCCGGGCAGACGCTCAGGACTTAGTGCAACGATGTGTTGGTTGCCAGTTATTCGCCAACCAAAGCCATATGCCGCCTACCGCCCTACAAACTATACCCATTACCTGGCCTTTCACGGTCTGGGGGCTTGACATGGTCGGACCCCTTAAAGGAGGAACCCACAAGCAAAAATATCTACTGGTCATGGTGGACAAATTCACCAAATGGATAGAAGCCAAGCCTGTAAAGACGGCCGAATCCGGACCAGTGATAGACTTCATATCCGGGGTCGTACACCGTTACGGCGTCCCCCACAACATCATAACCGACAACGGCACGAACTTCATGGCTGATGAAGTCAAACTTTGGTGCAAAAACATGGGCATCAATCTCGACTATGCTTCAGTCTATCACCCTCAAACTAACGGTCAAGTCAAACGGGCCAACGATCTCATTATGAGCGGCATCAAACCCAGACTAGTGCGACCCCTCAATGAATCTAACACGCACTGGGTAGAGGAGCTTGACTCCGTACTCTGGGGGCTGCGGACCACGCCGAATCGCACTACCAGATTCACACCATTTTTTATGGTATACGGCGCAGAGGCAGTACTGCCATGCGACATAATCCATGACTCACCTCGAGTGCACATGTACGAAGCAAGAGAAGCCGAGCTCGATCGGCAGGACAGCTTGGACGCATTGGAAGAGGAGCGCGACGTGGCAAAAGCTCGTTTCGCATTCTATCAACAGCAGGCTCGAAGATACCAAAGCAGAGAAGTACGGGCCAAAACCTATAACGTTCGCGAACTAGTTCTACGCCTGCCGGACAAGAAAAAGGATAAATTAAAGCCCAAATGGGAGGGCCCCTTCATAATCGACCAAGTACTGACCGGCGGAGCGTACCGTCTGTGAAACGCATCGGATAACCGACTCGAGCCAAACCCATGGAACGCAGCACGCCTACGAAGATCCTACGCCTAGCGCCGGACTCCGTGTTCGTTTCCTTCCTCTGTCCCTTTGTTTTATTTATTTTTTAATGGCAGTCCGGGATTTTCTTCCTTCTTCCTACCCCTTTTTTTTCTTCTCCCAAGCCCTTAGGGGCTTGCCTGTGCATTGTTCGCACATACCCGACGCGCTACCCGTGCTCATAATACCTGGGGGCTTCTTTACCAAGAAGTTTATATAAAATGGGCCTCATGCCCAAAACATGTGTGACTCTTCGCATGAACCTTTTATATACCATTATATGCATCGATATGACTTAAGTTTTGGCCAAGCTGGGTTGCCTGGCTCCTGTGCTTACCCCTACGTTCCCGTTCGTTCGGCTAGGTGGTAAAGGGAGCACCTTTGCGATTGTTACTGCCGGGTCAGCCGGATGTGTACCTCAGACTGGGTGAAGCCGAAAGCTAGCGTTCTTAAGGGAATATTTGGTCGGTGAACTAAAAGATGATCTTTCGTATTTATTCATTTGCCCCCAGATGCTTTTCTGCTCTTTTTGGCAGTTCGTACATGCACTTTAGGGCATGCCTCCCAGGGAAAGGAACCCCTAATGGAACTATTCTCCCTGGAAGATGTTTCTTACTAACCATGTAATATAACACAACTAGTTGGGCACTTGTCTGCTAAAGCACTTATGACCCCTATGCCTTGTTTCCATGCATGCCCCGGTTCTTACATAACCGAGAGGGTATTCAGACACACTCCGGACTATAGGGTCCAGAGGTCGAAGGGAAAAGGTCCGCAATGACAAACGATCTACAATCCGGCTAGAAGGCATTTTTTATGTCATTTTAAATTACAGAGTCAATCCGACTCGGCATATTCCTCTTCAATACCATCCAACAGGCGGTCTAATTTACAGTCCTGTTGGGAATACTTTGCAGCCAGCTCCACCTGGCCATATGCTAAGCTGACCGGGATCTCCTTTCCGTCCGGACCTATAGGGCCGACCTCGGCCATGTGGTTTGGGTCAGCCTTCGTGTACCGAGTCTTCACCATGGCCCAGGCCTCCCTGGCACCTTGACGGCAAGCCGATATCTTCCACAACCGGAAGCGCTGCCGCACTCCCTCCAGCTTCTTTGTAAGCTCCTCAAGGCCTTCGGGCATGGAGAGGGATGGCCACATAGCCTGGATGACGCTTTGCATTGCCTGCCGAACTCGTTCGTGTAGTTGCAACAGCTCGGGAAGAAGGTCTCCCGTTGAACCGGGCATTTCCTCCGCAGGACGACCCGTCAGCAGACCTACAGACATAGCTCTGTCAATCGACTTCCTCGCTGAATTCTTTTTTTGAAGATTCGTTCAAGCACTTACTAAAAATGCCGCATCGAAGTCGCCGATTCTCCTTCATGGTAGAAGACAGCTGAATACGAACATCTTTTAGTTCCTCGCCCAGCTGGGTATTGGCGTCTTGGAGCTTGTTCTTCTCTTGCCTCACCCTTGTCAGCACGCTCTCGCCAGCCTTTAGTTGGCGTAGGAGTTGTTGCTTGTCTGGATTTACTCCGGCCTCATTTGCATTATTATCGTCAGGGTTGCACGCCTGCCGCATTTCAAAATGGAAGTACCTTTCGAAGCATATATTACCTGCGGGCGTCCCTTGACATTTTCTAAAGTGGCCAATGCGGCCTCGAGCTGGGCCTTGCACTCTTCGAGCTCCTGGGACAATTGCATATTCTTCTTTGTAAGACACTACATAGCACATGATCCTTCAAACAATTATCTTCACTGTTTCAAGTCTCGGGGGCTACTGACATATATAACCTTCAATTCTACTCACCTGTATGTCTTTCACATACTGCTCCGTGGCTCTGGCTAGACCATTTTGAGCAGCACGGAGATACGCATCTCCTGTATTAAAGGTGTCCAATGCCTCCGGGGAAAAACACGCGTCACGAAGAAAAGTCCGGCGACACCTGTGGTTTAGGGCACTCTCCACCTCTGAATTGGTGGCAGATAGCCCGTCGGCGCCCTTTGTCGGAGGAGCGCCCGAGGCATGTCCCGTGTCCGCCTCCGCTTCCAGACCCGGCCTCGAACCTTGGCCGGCGGACATAGTCCGGCGGGCTCTCTTCTTTCTAAGAAAATCATGAGCATTAGTAAGACTCAAGGGCATAAACCCTAGGCGTTAAATTCGCACGCCATACCGTTGCGCCGGAATCTCGATCTGGTCCGCACTTCTTTTTGGCCTGCCTGGCTTCAGCGGCCCTTGTTGGCTGCCCACCATGGGCTCGGCCTTCTGCCTCAAGGATTTACCCTGTGAAACACTGTTAGTACACGGCATGCAAGATGAAGCATGAGAATACTGGGACTTCGGTCTTAGTTACCTTGGAGGCTGGAAGTAGTCCGGGATAGTCGGCCGTGATGGCCACTAAGGAGTTATCCTTGCTTAATTGATGAAATACTCCATCAATCAACTCCACGCATAAGTCCGGATCTTCTTGGGAGTTCGGATCGAGGGACCGTTCCGGGTCCTCAGGTTGTGGGGCAGGGCTGTTTATTTCCTTCACAGCCTGGCGCAGCTCCTGCGTTTAAACATTACTAGTCTAAGTACTCAACTACGGGAATTTCAAAAACGGATAGGCAAGTGAAAGTGTCCGCTCACCCAACTAGGAGGATTGTACATGGAGAATCCGCCTTCCGGGTTGATACGGAGGAATTCTTCCTCTTCCCCCTTGTACAAAGCGGATAAGATTCTCGTTAAAGTGGCGGCCGAATCTGGCCCCTTGCAACCGCACCGGGTAGCGTCATCCTCCCCGTTGAAATCCCACATGGGGTGGCCTCTATATTGAAGCGGCTGCACCCCTCGCGTAATGCATATGGCCATGACCTTAATCATGGTCAGTCCGGAATGAGCCAACAACCTTATCCGGCTCATCAGGTACAGGACGTCCCTGTCAGCTTCCCTCTGAGGGTTCCGTGGGCGCCAACTCAGGCGCTTCTTCAACGGGGCATTATTGAACTCAGGGAGGCCAATCCGTACAGGGTCCGGCAAGGGGACGTCATCTATATAAAACCACCCCGAGGGCCAGTCTTCGGACGCCCTCTTTGGGGTGCCGGATAGATATCCGGTCCCGGCGATGCGCCATAGTTCGGCTCCGCCCACCTGATAAATAGACCCCTCCTGAGAACGGGGCACAAGGCAAAACAACCTCTTCCACAGTGCGATATGGGCCTCAACACCCAAGAACAGCTTGCAGAGGGCCGCGAAGCCCGCGATGTGCAAAATGGAGGCGGGCGTGAGGTTATGTAGCTGAAGGCCGTAGAACTCCAGCAACCCTCAGAGAAACGGATGAATTGGAAATCCTAGTCCTCTCATCAAATAAGGGACTAAGCATACCCGTTGTCCTTGAGAGGGATTGGGAACGCCCTCCGCCTGCTCTCCGCCGCTATATGTAGCAATCCCGGATCGAACTGGGACCATATATGCTGGGGGGAGAAGCCCCTTGGACTGAAGCACTACTAACTTGCTATGCGGGACGGAACACCGCCCCCAATCTCCGGGCCAAGGGCTGGAGGGGCGAGAGGAGGAGCGGCACCGACTGGCCATGATGGAATGGATCTCTGTCAGAGGCGCTCTGATGAAGACTCGCGGAGGGAAGATGGTGCGAATTGGATCTAAATCCCCGTCTCTTTTATGGGCGGCTCATTAACGCAACCGGGGGGGATAAGTGAAAAGAAAACCCCCTGGCTTTTCGCATTCGTTTAACACGTGGAAGATGGTCATTATGGGGCACAGAAGCCAAGGAGGACGACACGCACTAGAAGTCGGACACTATTCGACGGATACAGAGAATTTGCAGGAGAACCCGCCTTGCAATGCCGAAGACAACTTGCGCGCCAGACTCGTCGTCATTGAAGCCTGGTTCGGGGCTACTGAGGGAGTCCTGGATTAGGGGGTGTCCGTATGGCCGGACTAAAACCTTTGGCCGGACTCCTGGACTATGAAGATACAAGATTGAAGACTCCGTCCCATGTCCGGATGGGACTTTCCTTGGCGTGGAAGGCAAGCTTGGAGATATGATATGAAGATCTCCTCCCATTGTAACCGACTATGTGTAACCCTAGCCCTCTCCGGTGTCTATATAAACCGAAGAGTTTTAGTCCATAGGACGAACAACAATCATACCATAGGCTAGCTTCTAGGGTTTAGCCACTCCGATCTCGTGGTAGATCTACTCTTGTACTACCCATATCATCAATATTAATCAAGTAGGAGTAGGGTTTTACCTCCACCGAGAGGGCCCGAACCTGGGTAAAAACATCATGTCCCTTGTCTCATGTTACCATCCGCCTAGCACAGTTCGGGACCCCCTACCCGAGATCCGCCGGTTTTGACACCGACAATGGTGATGCCGTTGCGGTGGGTGCTGGCGGCAGGGAAAGAGATCTGAGGCGGCGAAAGACGGTCAGGAGTCGTGATGTCTGGTTTGGTGGATGCTTCTGTCGATGGAGCAACTCAGGTGAGGTGGACGACGTCGCGACAGGAGCTGGACAAACCACACAAAGTTCCCTTTGACACGTACATGTAACTGAAGTAATTCTGTAAGAGCTCATTTGGCGTGCATGATTCTTAAAAGGCATGGATAGGAAAAACACCGGAATAGGATAGGAAAATGCACATGGTAAACAGAGCATTTGTAAACATAGGATTTCTGTCAACTTGGGTGTTTGGTTTACAGGAATTGGAAGAGCAGAGGAATGCAAAGAAACACGGCCAAAATAAAGTGAAACCATATGAAAGCGTGTATAGTTAGAATGTTATTCTGGCACTAATGCACTTGGTCTTGTTTTCATGCATAGGATTTTGAAAAGTAGGTCTAGGTGGATGTTTTGCTTCATTCCTTTCAACAAAATGCATGAATAATTGAATAGTAGAGTGCCATTGGAAAATTCCCTATTGCTATGTTTTTCCGTTGAACCAAAATAGCCCTAATGGATCGACGTGAATGTATAGTAATAAGTGATGCAACAAGTGTACAACCTCTTTGCCGTAGCCGTGTCGACCTCAGCATCATTGGGTTGGTCGCTGAAGCGGTTGAGGCAGAGGTGGCTGTCGGAGGTGTGGAGGAAGATCTAAGGAATCTGTAGACGACGTCCAGGGCACTGCTCTGTTGTGATGGATCGTTCTGTCATTGGAGCAGCTCCGCTGAGCCGTAAGACGTCAAGGATGAAGCAACAGAAGACAGACATCATCAATCTCAAGTGGGATTCTAATAGCATCTCCAATAGATGATGTAAAATGGATGTAAACTTAACATCACCAAAAACCACCTGACTACAATAGATGAGGTAAAAACTGTTGACTCTGAACTTAACTGTCAAGACTGAAATTTACTGTGAAATCTGAATGCTACTGTCGAAACTGAATGCAATGATAGCAGAGAGGCACTTGACATGTAGTTTAGGGAGGGCCTGCAGTTCATCTTCAACCTGCACCCCCCTGAGCCGCCAGCCACCACCGGCCAAACCGCCGGCCCCAGCGCCGCCTCGCCGCCCCGAAACAAGTCGCCACCGCCGCCCCGACCAGCCCTCTAGGCCTCCCGCCCCCCACCTTGAACCCTAAGATAGATAGTGGGGTACCTCTCCGGCGAGCCCCCGTCCCTGCTGCGGGTGGTTCTTCCTTAACTCCGGCGAGCCCTCCCAACCCCTGAAAATTGACTGACCCAAAAGTCGATTCAGTTGACTGAAGTGTGGCTTAATCGGAGCAGAGCAGCAACACGAGTGAGGGGGAGAGCAGCAGCAGCAGCTGGGCGAGCGAGCGATTGAGCGAGAGCCAGAGCAGCAGCAACATCGCGAGTGAGCGAGCGAGCGAGCGAGAGCCGGAGCAGCAGCAGAT
>NC_041391.1:135970337-136000860 GCF_002162155.2 Triticum dicoccoides
TGAGGAACCGGTAGAATCTCCGGTGGACCGCATCAGCGATCTCCCGAGCGTCATCCTTGAGGAGATCATCTCGCTTCTCCCCACCAAGGATTGCTACCGCACACAAGTCCTCTCAACTCGGTGGTGCCCTCTATGGCGCACCGCGCCCCTCAAGCTCGACTGTCATCAGATATTTGTCCTTCCTGAATTTGATCTCATCAGAGCCGTCGTCTCTTCTCACCAGCAAGGCCCCGTTCGATGCCTCTGCATCCCGACAAGCTACCTGCAGTCCATACCCAGCAAGGTGGACGCTTGGCTGACATCCCCTGAATTCGGAAAACTCCAGCAGTTTGAGTTCTACCATTACCACGAACATACCAAGAATTCGTGCCCAAACCACCGTTGTCCATCTCGCGGTTTTCCTCGTCTCTCCACACCGCCACCTTCGCCCGGTGCCATCTACCAGACGATCTGGTACAAATGCTTCGACTCCCACTGCTAAAAAAACTTTCGCTTGTGGTGGTTTATCTGTCGGAGGCCTCACTGCATAGCATCATCCACTCCAGTTGCCCTGCCCTGGAGCGCTTGCTGATTGTTTTGGGAATAGAAATCGGTATCAGTTGTATCCAAATAAAGTCGCCTCACCTTAAAAGCATTGGAATTTGTTTTAAAGGACAGCAACTTATCATCAAAGATGCCCCTTCACTTGAAAGGTTGCTCCTTCATAATTGTTATACACCTTCAGAAATAACTGTCGTCTCTGCGCCCAAACTGGAGACCTTGGGTGTAATTCATGACCCGTTTAATAAGCACAAGGAGTTGGTGTTTGGCTCCTCACTTTTTCAGGTACCGTATACACATTTGTAATCATATGCTGCATTTTTCATTTGTGCGCATAAGTTTTATATCATCTTGGAGTACACTTTGGGTACTAATATTATGTTATATGCTCAATGAAGAGTTCGTCCATTGATAGCCTATCAATGTTGCTGGATTCTGTCAAGATCATATATATCAGAATGTATAGTTTTGATCTAGACATAATTATTGGCTTGCTGCGATGCTTTCGATCTCTGGAGAATTTATACATAGAGGTGATGATTTCATGCACATTGAAAGCCTGTATATATTGTACTAGAATTAACTGTTCGGCTGTCGTTCTTTCGACATACTCTTTTTTCAGACCTTAACTGTTTTCAATCTTCATGTCTACTTAGGGAGAACCACATGGAGAAAAACATATAACCAATTGTTGGTGTAATAAGCACACGGATTTTCTCAGTTCTCATGACATTCGTTTGAGGACAATAACGATGGGACGATATGCATCCAACCAGGCAAACAGAAGCTTTGTCACATTCTTCCTGTTGAACGCGAGGTTACTATTGTCCATGAGGCTTAATTTTTACAGCAAGAGATTTCTCACGGACAAACATGTTGAACAACAAAAAAAGAAGTTTTAGGTGGACAAATGGACTTCTAAATGTGCTCGGCTTATATTTACAATAAGTTGTAGACATCCTGAAATAAATTTTTTCGCACAGGATGTTGATTTTATGGATCAGACCGATCCATTTGTTTGTGACTGCAAAATAGAGTGGTTGGGTTAGATGTTACTATCATGTTCAATCTGGGTTTTGTCTAAAAATTTGATGAACAAATAATCCTTGGGATTTTTGTACCATTTGTATGCTGGAATTGCATGTTGTTGCCCTCGTACTCCCCTCCACCTGCCACTACACTGCCGCATCTTCCATGGCTGATGTTCGTTCCTGTCGTCTGGCGTCATTCTTCGCCTTGGTTAGCTCGCTGTGCCCGCCGCCGTCTGGCGTTGTCAACATGGTCAACAACCAAGAGGAATCAGGAGATGACTGTACGTGGAGAGGCTGAGAGTAGGGACCCACCAGGGTCATTGCATTTCGCAAGCAGGTGCCTCATTATTACAAGCCAAAAAATACTTCCTCCTAATTGTTTGACAACTAGGTTCCACGCCATTGTCAATGTAGTCAATAAACAAGAAAATTACACAACAAGCAGATAACACCAGGGACACAGCAGCTCGCCCAGTTGTTTTTTAGTTTCAGAGACGGAGCTCAACTGCGCGCTGTGCGGGGGCTGTGGCCCGTCTAGCCCATGCTTACGCTTTTATTAAGCGCATGACGAGCCCAGTTGATATATTTTTTCTTTCTGAAATTGGCTAGCCTAGTTCTTTTTTTTGGAGAATACCAAAACCGAGGCCTACTTGCTTTTCTCAGCCCTGCTGGGTTGCAAATCTTTCAAGACGAGGAGGGATAAGAAATGGGCTTCCCCAGAAAACGGGCTATAAGTTGTAAGAAATGGGCTGTAAATTTTTAAACCAAGCCAACCAGCAATTGCATTAAAATATCATATTTTTAGGATTTCTCTACTCTCTACTCTTATAAAAACCAAAGCCAACTGGCAATTACATTAAAATATCATCTTTCTCCCACAAGATAAACTACTCATACAAATGCATCTTCATGTTCCGTGCAACGAACGGGCATCTTGCTAGTTAAGATTCTAAATTTCATTCATTTTTTTGCGGAGAATTGTTTTTTGAATTTTATTTTGATATATTTTTTTGAAAACTATTTTTAACGTGACTCGAAATTTCGTGATTAAAAGAGTTGAGACCCCACCGGAATATGCAAAATTTCGTTGAATTTTTTAGCAGTGCCCAGAATATATGGTCTATAATCCTAATAAAAAGAATATGGGCTTCAAATATCATTAAGAATTTGCATATGGGCTGTGAATTATTGAAAATAATGGCTAATGGGATGTATGCCGTTTTCCACCGATTTGGAGGCTGACTTCTGGGTCTACTAGGTTGACGATGACGCTGTCCTAAAATTTTTTTGACGCGTACGCAAGGCTTTGTCAACTTAGTCAACACACAACAGTGACTGTTGGATGTCCATCCAACGGCCGCTGTGCTTCTTCAATCTCTGATCTTCCTGCTCCAGCCGCCCAAACCAGCGCCGGTGGGACTGCCTGCTCCCTCCTCCCGTGGCTGGCTGTGCTGCCGCCAGACCATCCCTCTAACCACCCACACATCCTGTTATTTTCCGGCGACGTCAGCCTCACCCCGCAGCCGACCAGTCAGCGCTCATTCTCCCCTCAGCGTGGGCATCTGCTGCGGTGGCTTCCCCGGCTCCGGGTGGTTCTCTTCCCGGGCCTCGCCCTCGTCCACCGCGTTTGTGCTCTCGGCGCGGCGAGGTCAACATGGTCAACAAACAACAGTCATCGGAAGAGGCTGATAGTAGGGGCCTGAGGGAGTCCCGGATTAGGGGGTGTCCGGATAGCCGGACTACCATCATCGGCCGAACTATCATCGGCCGGACTATCATCATCGACCGGACTCCAAGACTATGAAGATACAAGATTGAAGACTTCGTCCCGTGTCCGGATGGGACTTTCCTTGGCGTGGAAGGCAAGCTTGGCGATACGGATATGTAGATCTCCTACCATTGTAACCGACTCTATGTAACCCTAGCCCTCTCCGGTGTCTATATAAACCGGATGGCTCTAGTCCGTAGGACACAACGGCAACAACAACCATTACAATCATACCATAGGCTAGCTTCTAGGGTTTAGCCTCCTTGATCTCGTGGTAGATCCACTCTTGTAAACATCCACAATATCAATATCAATCAAGCAAGACGTAGGGTTTTACCTCCATCAAGAGGGCCCGAACCTGGGTAAAACATCGTGTCCCTTGTCTCCTGTTACCATCCGCCTAGACGTACAGTTCGGGACCCCCTACCCGAGATCCGCCGGTTTTGACACCGACATTGGTGCTTTCATTGAGAGTTCCTCTGTGCCGTCACCGATAGGAAGGATGCCTCTTCCCGTCTTCAAGGACGGCATCTTCGCCGATGGAGCCTTGGCCGCCGGCCAAACTATCCGGCTAGGAGGTTTTCTTATGACCGCCTGTCCGGCCACCGCTTCAACGATGACCTCTCGTGTCATCAAGAGCAATCTTCATGTCAACTCGGAATTCGCCGAACAGTTAGATCCAGCAGAGCTCTCGTCTATAAACGAACTCTTGGATCGGATCGCCGCCCTGGGAGTCGCTACAGACTACAATCGGATCGGGCTTAAAACCGATCTGAGAGAGATTAACTCTCCCCAGGTTACCCACCACGTCACGGTGGTAGAGGAACATCGGGACGATCCTTCTCCCATATTGAAAACTAGTCGTGTCCGGGCTACCGAACCCTCCATGCCAGATTCCCGCGGAGGGGCGGATTCCGATCAAGCGCTGAACATAAAGTCAGGCATCGGACCGGACTCGTTGGACAATGTTCCACTTTCCAAGCTTCCAAATTGGGAAACTTCTCGGCCCTTGAGCCTCGAGATGGGCAGGGTCCCGGACTCAATTAGGCCCGCCCGTCCAGATATATGCGATCTATCTCTAATCCGGCAAGAGCCAGCCGAAACAGTACATCATTACTGGGCCAGATTCCTCCTGGTCATGGACCGGATAAAGGACTGCCGAGAGGAAAACGCAATCTCGATCTTTTGCAACAATTGCACGAACAGGGGAATCTTGAACGCCGTCAGCCATCGTGAAATCACACGTTTCGCCGACTTGGCATCCATAGTGCAAAAGTACTGTGCCATAGAAAGTTTCTGGAAAACCGAAGATAGGTTTTGGGATAATCCGGCCCCGAATATAGCCCTAGTCCGCAACAAAAGGGTGCATTACACTCAGGCACCAGGTACAAGAACCAAAAAATAGAAGCCCCTTAAAGGGAATGGAACCGTGCTGGAGGGATGGCTCAGCAAACCCTGTACAATTCACGGTACCAAGGGCGCCACCCCAACACATAGCCTTCGTGCATGTTGGATATTACGGCAGGTGGCCAAAAGTGGCGAGGAGCTTCTAGCCCCACGAAACCACACCAACAATACCGGTACGGTATCAATAGTATTCGAGACTTTCGCATCAAACAATATGCGGAAACAAACAATCCATAGCCTTGCCGAAGTCTACCAAGTAGCAACAAGAAATCCTTGGAGCGACGCGGCCATCACCTTCAACGCCAGCGACGAACCTAAATTCCGAACAGCCCGAGCACCAGCCGCATTGGTCCTCAGTCCAACAGTGGACGGCTTTCGACTTACCAAGGTACTCATGGATGGCGGCAGCGGATTGAACCTCATTTACGAGGAAACTCTTCAAAAAATGGAAATAGACTGGAGCCGCATTGAGCGAAGCAGCACAACCTTCAGAGGAATAATCCCTAGCCGGGAAGCACGCTGCACCGGAAAAATCACACTCGATGTGGTGTTCGGCTCACTGGACAATTACAGGTCCGAAGAAATCACGTTCCAAGTGGCCCCGCTCAGCAGCGGATACCACGCTATATTAGGACGAGAGGCGTTCACAATTTTCCAAGCCGTACCCCATTACGGGTACATGAAGCTCAAAATGCCCGGGCCCGGCGGGATAATCCGGACATAGCACTCCGCGCCGAAAACAAAACAGCCGCATTAGCCCTGGAGGCACTATCCGAAGCCCTAGCGGCAGAGGAACTCACCGCGCTGCGCGCTACGGTGCACAGAGACGACGTGATACTCGATAAGAGATCCAAGTCCACCTCCTTTAAACCAGCGGACAAAATTATAAAATTCCAGGTCCACCCAACGGACCCGACAAAGACGGCCTCCATCAGGGCATAGTTGAACCCTGATGTAGATGCCGCGCTGCGAGAATTCCTTCGGGAAAATTGGGACATTTTCGCCTGGCATCCTTCAGATATGCCAGGAATCCCTCGCAGGTTGGCAGAACATAGCCTAAACATCCTAAAAGGATTCAAGCCAGTCAAACAGGCTCTTCGACGATTTTCCGAACCCAAAAGACAGGCAATGGGAGAAGAACTAGCCAAACTATTGGAAGCCGGATTCATCAGAGACATCAAACATCCGGATTGGCTAGCAAACCTGGTAATGGTACCAAAGAAGGATAGATCCTGGCGCCTATGTGTCGATTTCAAAGACCTAAATAAAGCCTGCCCAAAGAATCCCTTCCCCCTCCCCCGCATCGACCAAATCATCGATGCCACTGCAGGGCACGATTCATTGTGCTTCCTGGACGCATACTCCGGCTATCATCAAATCAAGATGGCAGAAGCGGATCATGCCGCAATGGCGTTCATTACTCCATATGGACCATTCTGCTTCAACACGATGCCCTTCGGACTTAAAAACGCCGGCGCAACATATCAGCGGATGATTCAGACATGTTTGGCTACCCAGATCGGCAAAATAGTAGAGGCATACGTAGACGACGTAGTCGTCAAAACCAAACACGTCGAAACTCTAGTAGACGACTTGAGGGTCACATTCGACAACCTCTGAGCATATGACATCAAGCTGAATCCGGAAAAATGCGTTTTCGGCGTACCAGCCGGAAAGCTCTTGGGCTTCATTGTATCCGGTAGAGGAATTGAAGCAAATCCGGCCAAAATCAGAGCCCTATCACAGCTGGATATTCCAAAAAACCTCAAACAGATCCAGAAATTGACGAACAAATGGTCTAATAATGAGCGGCATCAAACCCAGACTAGTGTGGTCCCTTACGAAATCTAACACGCACTGGGTAGAGGAGCTCGACTCCGTACTCTGGGGGCTGCGGACAAGCCTAACCGTACTACCGGATTCACACCATTTTTTATGGTATACGGTGCAGAAGCAGTTTTGCCCTGCGACATCATTCATGACTCACCTCGAGTGCGCATGTACGAAGAAAGAGAAGCTGAGTTGGATCGGCAGGACAGCTTGGACGCATTGGAGGAAGAACGCGACGTCGCCAAGGCTCGTTCCGCATTCTATTAGCAGTAGGCTCGAAGATACCAAAGCAGAGAAGTACGGGCCAAGACTTACAACGTTGGCGAACTGGTTCTACGACTGCCGGACAAGAAAAAGGACAAGCTCAAGCCCAAATGGGAAGGCCCCTTCATCATCGATAAAGTCTTGACCGGCGGAGTGTACCGTCTACGAAATGCGTCGAATAACCGACTCGAGCCGAACCCATGGAACGCAGCCCGCCTCCGAAGATTCTATGCCTAGCGCCGGACTAAGAGTTCGTCCCTTTCCCCCCGTCCAATTTTTTTTATTCCAGCTGCCTTTTGTTTATCTTTTTCTTCTCAACCCTATTCATCAAAGCCTTAAAAGGCCTACTTGCGCATCGTTCACGCGCAATTGATGTGCTATCCGCACTCATTATACCTGGGGGCTTCTTTACCAGAAGCTTAATTATAAGGGCTTCATGCCCAGCACATGTGTCAAGCCTCCACATGTACCTTTTATTCACCATTATATGCATCGATATGACTTAAGTTTTGGCCAAGCTGGGTTGCCTGGCTCCTGTGCTTACCCCTACGTTCCCGATTGTTCGGCTAGGAGGTAAAGGGAGCACCTCTGCGATTGTTACTGCCGGGTCAGCCGGATGTGTACCTCAGACTGGGTGAAGCCGAAAGCTAGCGTTCTTAAGGGAATATTCGGTCGATGACTTAAAAGATGATTTTTATCTACTTATTTATCTACCCCCAGATGTTTTTCTGCTTTTTTCGCAGTCCGGACGTGCACTTTAGGGCATGCCACCCCCAGAGGAAAGGAACACTTAACGGAACTATTCTCCCTGGAAGATGTTTCTTACTACCCATGTAATATAACATAACTAGTTGGGCACTTGTCTGATAAAGCACTGATGACCCCTACGCCTGGTCTCCATGCATACCCCGGTTGTTTCATAACCGAGAAGGTATTCAGACACACTCCGGACTCTAGGGTCCCGAGGTCGAAGCGAAAAGGTCGGCAAAGACAAACGATCTACAATCCGGCTAGAAGGCATTTTACATGTCATTTTATAATACATTGTCAAATCGACTGATTGTATTCTTCCTCAATCCCGTCTAACAGGTTGTCTAATTTACAGTCCTGTTGGGAAAAATTTAGCGGCCAACTCTACTTGGCCGTATACTAAACTCACAGGGATCTCCTTCCCATCAGGCCCCACAGGTCCGACTTCGGCCATGTGGTTGGGATCCGCCTTCTTGTACCGCGTCTTTACCATGGCCCAGGCCTCCCTGGCACCTTGGCGGCAGGCCGAAATCTTCCATAAATGGAAGCGCTGCCGCACTCCCTGAAGCTTCTCCGCAAGCTTCCCAAGACCCTCGGGTAAGGAGAAGGCTGGCCATAAAGCCTGGATGACGCCGCTCATTGCCTGCCGAACTCGTTCGATCAGTTGCAACAATTCGGGAAGTTGATCACCCGTTGATTCGGGCATCTCCGACGCAGGGCGACCTGTGAGCATACCTGTAGACATATTTTGTCAAATTGACTTCCTCGCCGAACTCTTCTTTTCAAAGGAGTTCGCTCAAGCACTTACTATAGATGCCGCGACGAAGCCGCTGATTCTCCTTAACGGAGCCCGACAGCTCGGCCCGAACGCCTTTCAGCTCTTCTCCAAGCTGGGCATGGGCATCCTGGAGCTTGTTCCTTTCATGCTGCACCTTATGCAGCACCTTCTCGCTGGCCTTTAGTTGGCGCAGAAGTTCTTGCCTGTCCGGATCTTGTCCGGCAGCACCTCAACGTCATTTTTTAGACTTGCACAAAGGCCAAACGCTACTTATCTTTCTAAAATAATGCGTTACCAGGAGAGGTCCCTGTGTTTCCTCCTGCGCCAGAGAGTGCGGCCTCAAGTTGGGCCTTGCACTCTTGCAGCTCCTGAGACAGTTGGGTATTCTTCTCGGTAAGATCCTACGTTTCATATGATCCTTAAATCAGTTAATATAACTACTTTAAGTCTCGGGGGCTACTGGCATATATAACTATTAAATTCTCTTACCCGTATGTCTTTTACATACTGCTTCGTGGCTCTGGTAAAACCATCTTGAGCAGCACGAAGGTGCGCGTCCCCCGCGTTAAAGGCATTCAACGCCTTGGGGGAGAAGCACGCATCACGAAATACTGTCCGGCGGTGCCTGTGATTCATGGCACTCTCCACCTTAGACTTGGTGGCGGACAGTCTGTCGGCATCCTCCGTCGGAGGAACGTCCGGCTCGCGCCTTGCGCTCGCCTCCCCCTCCAGACCAGGTGCTGGAGCCTGGCCGGTAGAGGTTGGATTGGCAACCTCCACGCCCGCAGTCCGGCGGGCGCTTTTTTCCCTACAAAAGTCATGAGCACTCAAACGCTTCCTAGGAATGTTGCTCTAAATAATGAATTGTGAGCTACACCTTTGCGGCGACATTTCAGTCCGCGCCGCGCTCCTCTTCCGCCTACTGGTCCGGACTGGCCTTTGTTGGTCAGCCACCGCGGGCTCGGCTTCTCACCCTAGGGGCGCCTCCTGCACAGCGCCATCATATACGGTGGTCAGAAATAAGCAAGGAAGGAATGATGGTGTCAGGACTTCGGTCGCAATCACCTGGGAAGCCGGATATAGTCCGGGATAGTCGGCCATGATGGCGACTAAAGCATTGTCCATGCTGAGCTGGTGGAACACCCCGTCGGTTAGCTCCACCTTTATGTCCGGATCCTCTTCGGAGGCTGGATCCCAGGATCTCTCTGGATCCTCGGGTTGCGGAGCTGGACTTAGCATGTCCTCCACGATCCGGCGCAGCTCCTGCGTCGAAAGAAGAACACAATATAAGAAACTTAAGTTTCAAAAAGCATGGGTCGGGCACGCAGAGTGTTCGCTTACCCAAGGCCGTGGATTATTCATGGAGAACCCATTTAACGGGTTCGTCCAAAGGAAATCCTCCTTCTCCCCCTTATACAGGCCGGACAGGATCGTCACCAGATCTTCGACCGAATCGGGCCCTTTGCGGCCATGACGGGTGGCATCGTCCTCCCCATTGAAATCCCACATGGGGTGGCCCTTGTATTGTAGTGGCTGCACCCCCCGCATAATGCATGTTGCCATGACTCCAATCATGGTCAACCCGGCATGGGCCAGTAACCTTATTCGGCCCATCAAATAATGGACGCTCTTGTCTTCCTCCAGTTGGGGGCTCCGCGGATGCCAACTAAGGCGTTTCTTCAGAGGAGCATTGCTGAACTCCGGGAGGCCGATCCGAACAGGGTCCGGCAACGGAGCGTCTTCTATATAAAACCATTCCAAAGGCCAGTCTTCGGACGCCTTCTTAGGGGTTCCGGATGGATATCCGGTCCCGGCAATGCGCCATATTTCGGCGCCGCCCACTTGATATACGGACCCCTCATGAGAGCGGGGTACAAGGCAGAACAACCTCTTCCACAGCGTGAAATGTGGCTCGACGCCCAGGAATAGCTCGCAAAGAGCTACGTAACCCGCAATATGCAGGATTGAGGCGGGCGTGAGGTGATGAAGCTGGAGTCTGTAGAACTCCAGGAGCCCGCGGAGGAATGGATGTACAGGAAATCCGAGCCCCCTTATCAGATAGGGGACAAAGCATACCCGCTCCCCTTTGTTGGGACTTGGGGTAACCTCCGCTTGCTTCCCACCTTTGTAGGTGGCCAGCCCGGCTCGAACCGGAACCATGAAGGCCGGAGGGAGATATCCCCCCGCTTGGAGCTTCACCAGCTCGTTGTGCGGAACAGAGCATCTCCTCCAATCTCCTGGCAAAGGGCTGGGAGCGCGAGAAGAGGAGCCGCGTTGACGGTCCATGATGGAATGGATTCTTGGTCGAAAGCGCTCCGATGAGTATTTGCGGGGGGAAGATGGTGATTTGGATCTGGATTCTTGCCTCCCTTATAGGCAGATTATTCGCACAACTAGGGGGTAAAACATAAAAGACACCCTGGCTTTTCACATTCGCATGACGCGTGGAACAAGGCCATTATTGGGCGTGGAAGCCAAGACGCGCAACATTGATGAGGAAGCCGGACACTGTTCGGCAGGTACGTAGAACTTGAAGGAGAACCCGCCTTGCAACGCCGAAGACTACACACATGCTGGACTTTATCGTCATTGAAGCCTGGTTCGGGGGCTACTGAGGGAGTCCCGGATTAGGGGGTGTCCGGATAGCTGGACTACTATCATCGGCCGAACTATCATCGGCCGGACTATCATCATCGACCGGACTCCAAGACTATGAAGATACAAGATTGAAGACTTCGTCCCGTGTCCAGATGGGACTTTCCTTGGCGTGGAAGGCAAGCTTGGCGATACGGATATGTAGATCTCCTACCATTGTAACCGACTTTATGTAACCCTAGCCCTCTCCGGTGTCTATATAAACCGGATGGCTCTAGTCTGTAGGACACAACGACAACAACAACCATTACAATCATACCATAGGCTAGCTTCTAGGGTTTAGCCTCCTTGATCTCGTGGTAGATCCACTCTTGTAAACATCCACAATATCAATATCAATCAAGCAGGACGTAGGGTTTTACCTCCATCAAGAGGGCCCGAACCTGGGTAAAACATCATGTCCCTTGTCTCCTGTTACCATCCGCCTAGACGCATAGTTCGGGACCCCCTACCAGAGATCCGCCGGTTTTGACACCGACAGGGCCCACATAGGAAAATGCCTCCTTATTACGCACAAAATAATGATTCCTCCACCTAATAGTTGGGACCCACCGGAAGGGTCTCTGTATTTCACGAAAAAAACGTTCCCCCGCTGTTAGCTCGGACCCACCGGAAATGCCTCCTTATTACGCACAAAAAAATGAATACCCCCCTGCTAGCTGGGACTCACCTTGGTGGGAGGTTGACTTGTGGATCTACTAAGTTTACGGGGATGGAGGGCTTTGTCAACTTTTTCAATATGAACGACTCTAGCTCCAGTGACCGTACGATGTCCATCCAACGGCCGTAGTGCTTCTTCAACCTCTGGTCTTCGTGCTCCAGCCGCCCAAAGCAGCACCGGTCGTGCCGCGTGCTCCTGCCTCCCGTGGCCGGCTGTGATGCCGCGGAGTCCTCACTGCCCCTACTACTCCTACCGCTAGCCAGGCCATCCCTCTACTCACCCACACCCCCTGTTATTCTGCGGTGACGGCAGCCTCACCCTCATACTCCTCTTCACGTGGGGATCCACTGCTACGTCTTCTTCGGCTCTGCGTCGTCCCCTTCCTAGGCCTCGCCGTCGTCCACCGCCGTGGTGCTCTCGGCGCGGCGTGGTCAATGTGGTCAACGACCGACTTCCATCGGAAGAGTACTGTGCGTGGAGAGGCTGGCAGCTGGGTCCATGGAGGCCGCAAGGAAGTGTCTCCTTATTACGCGCAAAATAATTATTCCTCCACCTGACAGCAGGGACCCATCGGACGGGCCACCAGTATTTCGTGAAAAAAACATTTCCCCCCTAACTGCTGGGACCCACCAGCTACATCTTCGCACGCAAGGAAGTGCGTCTGGGCAAAAAAAACGATTCGCCCCCCTGACTGCTGGGACCCACCAGCTACATCTTCGTAGGCAAGGAAGTTCCTGACAGTCGGGACCCACCTGGTCGAAGCATACGTAGCGTTGTCATTCTGGTCACAAACGTGTACGTACATATATACTGGTCGATGTAGAGGCGCGCACGTGTCATAGTAGAGGCGCGTACGTGTCGTAGTAGAGGCGCGCACGTAGCATGTACACGTACGTACAGTGGCCATGGTGCAAGAAAGAAAATACGGCCACATACGTACATACGGGCGGGGTCTCGAACACCTACTCGCGCATACGTATGGCCAGGGCTCGTGTACATGGCTGGGTCGAAACGGAGAAACAACATCGTCGTCGTGTTCATGGGGAGGCAACGGAATGCGTCGTGTTCATGGGGAGGCAACGGAATGCGTCGTGTTCATCGGGAGGCAACAGAACGCGTTGGAGCCAACCGGCTGGGTCGGAACGGAATGCATGGTCGTGTTCATCGGGAGGGCTTGGACGGAACAGGCGATGGAAAATGAGGCCTGGCATACCGCAAAACGGAGGAAACAGACCTCCTACAGTCGAAACAGGGGTCATGTTGATCAGGAGGGGTGTGGCGTACCGCAAAACGAAGGAAACGGACCTCCTACGGTCGAAACGGGGGTCCTGTTGATCGGGAAGGGTGTGGTGTACCGCAAAACGGATGAAACGGACCTCCTACGGTCGAAATGGGGGTCCTGTTCATCGGGAGGGGTGTGGCGTACCACAAAACGGGACTCCACGGGATACTGTTCATCTCCACCGTCGACCTCCTCCAGCCTCCACGGGCTACCGTCGACCTCCTCCAGCCTCCATGTGCTCCTGTTCATCCAGCCTCCACCGCGCGCTACTCCACCAGCTACTGTTCAACCACCCCAGCACCGTATACTGTTCATCCAGCCCTCCACACCACAGGGTCCTGTTCAACCACCCCTCCACGGGCACCCCTCCATCGTCTACTATTCATCCAGCCCTCCACCACACCACGGGGTCTTGTTCATTCAGAGGCAACGCCACCGCTCACTATTCATCCAAACCCCCTGCAACACCCATTGTTCATCCTAGAGGCAGCATCGATCGGCTTCAGTTAGCAGCAGTAGCGAAGGAATCGCTCGATCGGGTTCAGTTAACAGCCATCGATCGATCACTCGGGTTCAGTAACACGTAGCCTGCAGTGCAATCGCTCGGGTTCAGTTAGAGCCCAACGCCTCGCTCGGGTTCAGTTAGAGGCAACGCCTCGCACACACGCACGTACGTGTACGTGTACGAGAGGAACTCCCCGAAATTTTCCTCCCCCACGCTTCTACCACGGGTTTTTCCGTCATGGACGGCCCAAAGAATGTCATGCAGCTGCGTCTCCGTCCCTCCCAGGACGAAAACCCCATTTTCTGTCATGATTTTTTGTCATAGAAGTAGGAGTCCACCACATCTATGATGATATGGGATTTTGTCACAATTATCGTCATAGAAGTGTCATATGTATGACAGAAAAAAAATTCGTTCGGCCCAAAATGTCACGGATGTGTCTTTTTTTGTAGTGACGATTGGTGATTGCCTTAGCTGCAATCTTGTACAGAACAGGGCACAAAGCAATAGGATGGTATTGAGTTATTGATTGAGGGTGTCTGACCTTGGGTATAAGAGTAATGGAAGTGTCGTTCAGACTCGATGGTAGCTCGCCCCCATTAAGAAAATCAAGCACTGCTTGGGTTACGTCATTACTAAGTAAATCCCAATGACGTTGATAAAAACCTACAGTAAACCCATCAACACCAGGCGCCTTCGACGGAGACATTTGAAACAACGCCACCTTGACTTCCTCCGGGGTATAGGGTTTGGAAAGTTCAGTGTTCATCGCCTGTGTCACCTTGATCGGCACATGTGATAACAGAAACTGAGGATTGGCAAAACCTCGTGATTCATATAGCTGTTGGTAAAAGGTCTGCACCTCTACTTTGTCCTCATCTCCACTAGCACACAGTGCCATCAGCTCGTCGCAACTCTGAGATTTTATTCATTCGTTCGTGGTGAGCCTGAAAGTAGGATGTATTGCGATCTCCTTCGCGGAGCCACGAAACTCTCGACCGCTGTCGAGTCCATACTTCCTCTTGGTGCAAGGCCTCTTTTAGTTTTTTAACAATGGTTTTCTCCTCATCCGACGGCCCGGTCCCAATGGCCTGACACCGAACACGGTTCAGACACTTTTGGAGTTGTCTGACAGTATGTATCAAACACCCAAACTCCTTCAAACTCCATGGCTCTAAGGTTGACTGCAATGTACCAAGTGCTGATGCAATGCCTTGGAGAACTGGAGCCCGAGGTATGCCTCGCCAAGTCTCAGCAACAAGGCGATCATAATCGGTATGGGTCTGCCATACATTTTCATACTGAAATTGTTTCTTTGCCCTAGGCCCATCTGCCAGAACCTCTTTTATTTCTGCAATCACCAAACAATGATCAGACTCAACTGAAGGTATATGTCTAACCCGTATGTGATGAAAAAGCTGCCGAAATTCCTCATTGGCGAAGGCTCTGTCTAACCGTGCCTTGACATTTGACTCTCGTGTTTGATGATTGTCCCATGTGTAGGCCGTGCCAGACCAGCCCAAGTCTTGGAAGGAGATCTCATCCACAACCTCCCTAAATGCCCTCATGTGAGTTTCAGACCCCGCCGCTCTGCTGAAATGCTCACAAGCAAACAAAGTTTCATTGAAATCTCCCACGCGCATCCATGCACTATGGGGTATGTTATACAAAGTACGCAAGAACCGCCAACTGTGATGTCTATCTTCCGCTCGTGGTGCTCCGTAAAAACCCGTGAAACGCCAAACATAAGCGTTCTGGTTATTATTCTGAACTATTGCATCAATATGGTTCTTACTGAAATTTTTCAAATCAACGGTCACATCTTTGGACCAAAAAAGACCTATGCCGCCACTAAGGACGACACTGTCAATAGCAAAACTGCCTGCAAAACCAAGCATATACTTCAAATCCTCAACTCTTTTTGCCTTAATTTTTGTTTCCATTACAAAGAGAAGGGAGGGTCCTTCAAGCTTCACGATACTGCGAAGCTCCCGAACTACCTCGGGGTTCCCAAGCCCCTGGCAGTTCTAGCTCAAAACACTCATTGTGATGGGCAGGACCGCACCATGGTCTCTGCCGAGTTATCTGGTGTAGGCTTCTTCTTCTTTGGTTCACGAGCAAAGTCATCTCCTTCTGTTTCATTACTAGTTGTGGTTGGGTCCTTAATGCTTGCACTTGTCTCCCCGATAGGATCGTCCGAACTCCCATCTGTGATGAACAAGGTTTTTGCCACTAGTTTATAAACTTGATGTGGGCCTTCTTTGCGCTTCGGCTGCTGCTTGTTCTTCAAAGGAGAAACCACTTCCTCCCCTGGTTCCTTATCAGTACTCGAATTTCTTGTGGTTTGCTTGCTGTGAGTCTTTGGTTCCCTGGTGGAGTTGTCGCTGGCTGGCTGCTTCTTTGCATCATCCGAAGCACGAAGCTTGGAGCCAAACGGAAGCTCACCCTTGGCATCGCGATAGCCCAGGGTAGCACAATAGAGCTCTAAGTGCCCTAGTCTGCCGCAGGAGAAGCAAAAGTAAGGCAGCTGTTCATATTGAATGGCGTCCACATCCATCTTCTTCCTCCTGGCAGAGTCAATCAAAGTCCACCTTCTCAAAGGCTTGTCTACCTCAATTGATATCCTTGCTCTCAGATAACCGCCGTTGTGATCAAACTTGACAAACTGGGCGTTCTTTTCCATCTGCTTAGCGATCGGCATCCACCACGCCTCATCCCTTAGGTTATAGGGTAGATCCATAACCCTAGCCCAAATTGAAGGAAATATGTCCTAGAGGCAATAATAAAGTTATTATTTATTTCCTTATTTCATGATAAATGTTTATTATTCATGCTAGAATTGTATTAACCGAAAACTTAGTACTCCCTCCATTTTTATTTGCTCTGCATATTAGAGTTGACTAAAGTCAAACTTTGTAAAGTTTGACCAAGTTTGTAGAAAACAATATAGACATTTATCATAATAAATCTATACGATGTGAAAGTACATTCAATAATAAATCTAATGTTGTTGATTTGGTATTGTATATCTTAATATTTTTGTTTATAAACTTGGTCAAAGTTTGTAAAGCTTGACTTTGACCAAAGCTAATATGCGAACTAAATAAAAACGGAGGGAGTGCATGTGTGAATACATAGACAAAACAGAGTGTCACTAGTATGCTTCTACTCGACTAGCTCGTCAATCAAATATGGTTAAGTTTCCTAGCCATAAACATGAGTTGTCATTTGATAAACAGGATCACATCATTAGATAATGATGTGATTGACTTGACCCATTCCGTTAGCTTAGCACTCGATCGTTTAGTATGTTGCTATTGCTTTCTTCATGACTTATACTTGTTCCTATGACTATGAGATTATGCAACTCCCGATTATCGGAAGAACACTTTGTGTGCTACCAAATGTCACAACGTAACTGGGTGATTATAAAGGTGCTCTACAGGTGTCTCTGATGGTACTTGTTGAGTTGGCATAGATCGAGATTAGGATTTGTCACTCCGATTGTCAGAGAGGTATCTCTAGGCCCTCTCGGTAATGCACATCACTATAAGCCTTGCAAGAAATGTGACTAATGAGTTAGTTGCGGGATGATGCATTATGTAACGAGTAAAGAGACTTGCCGGTAATGAGATTGAGCTAGGTATTAGATACCGACGATCGAATCTTGGGCAAGTAACATACTGATGACAAAGGGAACAACGTATGTTGTTATGCGGTTCGATCGATAAAGATCTTCGTAGAATATGTAGGAGCCAATATGGGCATCCAGGTTCCGCTATTGGTTATTGACCAGAGAGGTGTCTCGGTCATGTCTACATAGTTCTCGAACCCGTAGGGTGCGCATGCTTAATGTTTGTTGACGATATAGTATTATATGAGTTATGTATGTTGGTGACCGAATGTTGTTCGGAGTCCCGGATATGATCACAGACATGACGACGAACTCCGGAATGGTCCGGAGATAAAGATTGATATATGGGATAATAGTGTTTAGTCTCCGGAAGGGTTCTGGAATTCACCGTAAGGGGTTCCAGATGTTTCCCAAAATGTTTGGGTATAAGAACACTTATTTGGGCCAAAGCGGAAAGCCCACAAGGTTTTTGGAAAGCGCAAAAGGAAGATTTGCAGAGTCCAGGGGCCAGACGCTAGGGTCCCTGGCATCTGGGTCTAGACGCCGGGAACCCTGGCGTCTGGCCCTGGAGTCCGAGAAGGACTCTTTCCTTTCGGGTGAAACTGACTTTGTGGAGGCTTTTAATCCAAGTTTCGACCCCAAGGCTCAACATATAAATAGAGGGGCAGGGCTATAGCACCAAAGACACATCAAGAAACACCAAGCCATGTGCCAGCAACCCCGTCCCCTCTAGTTTATCCTCCGTCATAGTTTCCGTAGTGCTTAGGCGAAGCCCTGCGAAGATTGTTCCTCATCAACACCATCACCACGCCGTCGTGCTGTCGGAACTCATATACTACTTCGCCTCTCTTGTGCTACGTCTTGATCTTGCGTTGGTTTTCCTTGAAGAGGAAAGGGTGATGCAACAATAGTAGCATAAGTATTTCCCTCAGTTTTTGAGAACCAAGGTATCAATCCAGTAGGAGGCTCCTCAAAAGTCACATGCACCTACACAAACAAACAAAGAACTCGCAACCAACGCGATTAAGGGGTTGTCAATCCCTTCACGGCCACTTGCAAAAGTGAGATCTGATAGAGATAGTATGATAAGATAATATATTTTTGGTATTTTATGATATAGATTGGAAAAGTAAAGATGCAAATAAAAGTAGATTGAAAGCTTATATAATAAAAGATAGACCCGGGGGCCATAGGTTTCACTAGTGGCTTCTCTCAAGATAGCATAAGTATTACGGTGGGTGAACAAATTACTGTCAAGAAATTGATAGAAAAGAGAATACTTATGAGATTATCTAGGCATGATCATGTATATAGGCATCACGTCTTTGTGGAGGCTTTTAATCCAAGTTTCGATCCCAAGGCACAACATATAAATAGAGGAGCTGGGCTATAGAACCAAAGACACATCAAGAAACACCAAGCCATGTGTCGGCAACCCCCTCCCCTCTAGTTTATACTCCATCATAGTTTTCGTAGTGCTTAGGCGAAGCCCTGCGAAGATTGTTCTTCATCAACACCGTCACCATGCCGTTGTGCTACCGGAACTCATATACTATTTCGCTTGTCTTGTTGGATCAAGAAGGCGAGGACGTCATCAAGCTGAATGTGTGCTGAACGTGGAGGTGTCGTACGTTCGGTACTTGATCGGGGCGGATTGTGAAGGTGTACGACTACATCAACCGCGTTATTAAATGCTTTCGCTTAGCGATCTTCAAGGGTATGAAGATACACTCTCCCTCTCGTTGCTATGCATCACCATGGTCTTGCGTGTGCGTAGGAATTTTTTTGAAATTACCACGTTCCCCAACAGTGGTATTAGAGCCAAGTTTATGCGTAGATGTTATATGCACGAGTAGAACACAAGTGAGTTATGGGTGATACAAGTCATACTGCTTACCAGCATGTCATACTTTGGTTCGGCGGTATTGCTGGATGAAGCGGCCCGGACCGACATTACGCGTACGCTTATGCGAGACTGGTTCTACCGACGTACTTTGCACACAGGTGGCTGGCGGGTGTCAGTTTCTCCAACTTTAGTTGAACCAAGTGTGGCTACGCCTGGTCCTTACGAAGGTTAAAACAACAGTAACTTGACGAAATATCGTTGTGGTTTTGATGCATAGGTAAGAACGGTTCTTGCTCAGCCCGTAGGAGCCACGTAAAACTTGCAACAACAAAGTAGAGGACGTCTAACTTGTTTTTGCAGGGCATGTTGTGATGTGATATGGTCAAGACATGATGCTAAATTATATTGTATGAGATGATCATCTGTTGTAACAGAGTTATCGGCAACTGGCAGGAGCCATATGGTTGTCGTTTTATTGTATGCAATGCAATCGCCCTGTAATTGCTTTACTTTATCACTAAGCGGTAGCGATAGTCGTAGAAGCAATAGTTGGCGAGACGACAACGATGCTACGATGGAGATCAAGGTGTCGCGCCGGTGACGATGGTGATCATGACGGTGCTTTGGAGATGGAGTTCAAAGGCACAAGTTGATGATGGCCATATGATATCACTTATATTGATTGCCTGAGTATGCACCGTTGCCAAAGTTCGTCATGCCGAGACACCACGTGATGATCAGGTGTGATAAGCTCTACGTTCACATACAATGGGTGCAAGCCAGTTTTGCACACGCAGAAATACTCAGGTTAAACTTGACGAGCCTAGCATATGCAGATATGGCCTCGGAACACTGGAGACCGAAAGGTCGAGCGTGAATCATATAGTAGATATGATCAACATAGTGATGTTCACCATTGAAAACTACTCCATCTCACGTGATGATCGGACATGGTTTAGTTGATTTGGATCACATGATCACTTAGATGATTACAGGGATGTCTATCTAAGTGGGAGTTCTTAAGTAATATGATTAATTGAACTTTAATTTATCATGAACTTAGTCCTGATAGTATTTTGCAAATTATGTTGTAGATCAATAGCTCGCGTTGTTGCTTCCCTATGTTTATTTTGATATGTTCCTAGAAAGAAACTATGTTGATAGATGTTAGTAGCAATGATGCGGATTGGATCCGTGATCTGAGGATTATCCTCATTGCTGCATAGAAGAATTATGTCCTTGATGCACCGCTAGGTGACATACCTATTGCAGGAGCAGATGCAGACGTTATGAACGTTTGGCTAGCTCAATATGATGACTACTTGATAGTTTAGTGCACCATGCTTAACGGCTTAGAAACGGGACTTCAAAGACGTTTTGAACGTCATGGACCATATGAGATGCTCTAGGAGTTGAAGTTAATGTTTCAAGCAAATAC
This sequence comes from Triticum dicoccoides, assembly GCF_002162155.2. Classification (NCBI taxonomy): domain Eukaryota; kingdom Viridiplantae; phylum Streptophyta; class Magnoliopsida; order Poales; family Poaceae; genus Triticum; species Triticum dicoccoides. The sequence continues at coordinate 135,990,727 of NC_041391.1, forward strand.
CCGAGTTGAGAGATATGAAGTCTCCAACAAGTTTTATAGCTAAAAGATGGAGGAGAATTGCTCAACTAGTGAGCATGTACTCAGAATGTCTGGATACTACAATCGCTTGAATCAAGTGGGAGTTAATCTTCCAGATAAGATAGTGAGTTACAGAGTTCTCTAGTCACCATCACCAAGTTACTGGAACTCCGTGATGAACTACAGTATGCAAGGGATGACGAAAACGATTCCCGAGCTCTTCGTGATGCTGAAATAGACAAAGGTAGAAATCAAAGAAAGAGCATCAAGTGTTGATGATTGACAACACCACTGGTTTCAAGAAAAGGCTAAAGGGAAAGAAAGGGAATGATACGTCCATTTTGCATCATGCTTTTATATCAATATTTATTGCATTATGGGATGTTATTACACATTATGTCACAATACTTATGGCTATTCTCTCTAATTTTACAAGGTTCATCATGAAGAGGGAGAATGCCGACAGCTGGGATTCTGGCTGGAAAAGGAGCAAATATTGGAAACCTATTCTGCACAGCTCCAAAAGTCCTGAAACTGCATGAAAGTAACTTTGGAATTAATAAGAATTTTGGGCAAAGAAAGTACCAGAGGGGGCCCACACCCTGGCCAGGAGGGTGGGGGCGCCCCCCCCCCCCCGTACTGGGCGCGCCCCATTGTCTCCTGGGCCCCCTATTGGCCCTCTGGTGCCCATCTCCTGCTATATGAAGGCTTTCACCCTGGAAAAAAAAATCAGAGGCAAGCTTACGGGATGAAACTCCGCCGCCACGAGGCGGAATCAATCTAGGGCTCCGGCGGAGCTGTTCTGCCAGGAAACTTCCCTCCGGGAGGGGGAAATCATCACCATCACCATCACCAATGATCCTCTCATCGGGAGGGGGTGAATCTCCATCAACATCTTCACCAGCACCAGCTCCTCTCGAAACCCTAGTTCATCTCTTGTATCCAATCTTGTATCAAAACCACAAATTGGTACCTGTGGGTTGCTAGTAGTGTTGATTTCTCCTTGTAGTTGATGCTAATTGGTTTACTTGGTGGAAGATCACATGTTCAGATCCTTAATGCATATTAATACTCCTCTGATCATGAACATGAATATGCTTTGTGATTAGTTACGCTTGTTCCTGAGGACATGGGTGAAGTCTTGCTATTAGTAGTCATGTGAATTTGGTATTCATTCGATATTTTGATGAGATGTATGTTGTCTCTCCTCTAGTGGTGTTATGTGAATGTTGAATACATGACACTTCACCATTATTTTTATGCGTTGCTTCGTAAGGGGCTGATTTGGATCCATATGTTTCATGATATGGTTAGGTTTACCTTAATACTTCTTTTGTAGTTACGGATGCTTGCAATAGGGGTTAATCATAAGTGGGATGCTTGTCCAAGTAAGGGTAGTACCCAAGCACTGGTCCACCGACATATCAAAATATCAAAGTACCGAACGCGAATCATATGAGCGTGATGAAAACTAGCTTGACGATAATTCCCATGTGTCCTCGGGAGCGCTTTTCTCATTATAAGAAATTGCCCAGGCTTGTCGTTTGCTACAAAATGGATTGGGCCACCTTGCTGCACTTTATTTACTTTCATTACTTGTTACTCGTTACAAATTATCTTATCACAAAACTATTTGTTACCTACAATTTCAGTGCTTGCAGAGATTACCTTACTGAAAACCGCTTGTCATTTCCTTCTGCTCCTCGTTGGGTTTGCCACTCTTACTTATCGAAAGGACTACGATAGATCCCCTACACTTGTGGGTCATCAAGACTCTTTTCTGGCACCGTTGCCGGGGAGTGAAGCGCCTTTGGTGAGTGGAACTTGGTAAGGAAACATTTATATAGTGTGCTAAAATTTTCTGTCACTTGTTACTATAGAAACTAATCCTTTGAGGGGCTTGTTCGGGGTATCTTCACCCCGACCAGTAGAGCAAAGAGTTGCTCCTCAACCTACTGAACCTACTGAAAATATTTACTTTGAGATTCCTTCGGGTATGATAGAGAAACTGCTAGCTAATCCCTTTGCAGGAGATGGAACATTGCATCCCGATTTACACCTTATCTTTGTGGATGAACTTTGTGGATTATTTAAGCTTGCAGGTATTCCCTATGATGTTGTCAAAAGGAAGGTCTTCCCTTTATCTTTGAAGGGAGATGCTTTGACATGGTATAGGCTATGTGATGATACGGGATCTTGGAACTATAAACGATTGAAGTTGGAATTTCACCAGAAGTTCTATCCTATGCATCTTGTTCATCGTGATCGTAATTACATATATAATTTTTGGTCTCGCGAAGGAGAAAGCGTCGCTCAAGATTGGGGGAGGCTTAACTCAATGTTATATTCATGCCCCAATCATGAGCTCTCAAGAGATATGATTATTCAAAAAATTTATGCTCGGCTTTCTCTCAATGATCGCACCATGCTCGATACTTCCTGTGCTGGTTCTTATATGCTAAAGACTACTGAATTCAAGTGGGACTTATTGGAAAGAATTAAACGCAACTTTGAAGATTGGGGTTCCGACGATGGTAAGGAGTCAAGTATAACACCTAAGTTTGATTGTGTTAAATCTTTTATGGATACCGATGTTTTTCGTGGATTTAGCGCTAAGTATGGACTTGACTCTGAGATAGTAGCTCCTTTTGGTGAATCTTTTGCTATTCACATTGATCTCCCTAAGGAGAAGTGGTTTAAATATAATCCTCCCATTGAAGTAAAATTAGTTGCACCTATTACAATTGAAGAAAAGACTATCACTTATAATGATCTGATTGTTCCTACTACTTATGTTGAGAAACCACCTTTTCCTGTTAGGATGAAGGATCATGCTAAAACTTCAACTATTGTTCGTAAGAGTAATACTAGAACTTATACACCTCCTGAGCAATTCAAAGTTGAACCTAGTATTGCTATGGTTAAAGATCTGTTGGAAGATGATTTAGATGGGCATGTTATTTATTTCTATGATGAAACTGCTAATATTGCTAGACCAGATGCTAAGATACATAGACCTGTTGTAGTCATGCCTGTTATTTCTGTTAAAATAGGAGATCATTTTTATCATGGCTTATGTGATATGGGTGCTAGTGCTAGTGCAATACCTGTTGACTTATACAAAGAAATTATGCATGATATTGCACCCACTGAAATAGAAGGTATTGATGTTACTATTAAGCTTGCCAATAGGGATACTATTTCACCAATTGGGATTGTTAGAGATGTTGAAGTCTTGTGTGGGAAAGTCAAATATCCTGCTGATTTCCTTGTTATTGGTTCCCCACAAGATGACTTTTGTCCCATTATATTTGGTAGACCCTTCTTGAATACTGTTAATGCTAGGATTGATTGTGAAAAAGATATTGTTACAATTGGCTTAGGGGATATGTCTCATGAGTTTAATTTTGCTAAGTTTTGTAGACAACCCCGTGATAAAGAATTACCTAGTAAAGATGAAATAATTGGTATTGCTTCTATTACCATACCTCCTACTGATCCGTTAGAACAATATTTGCTAGACCATGAAAATGGTATGTTTATGGATGAAAGAAGGGAAATAGATAAAGTATTCCTTCAATAGGGTCCTATTCTGAAACACAACTTACCTGTTGAAATCCTAGGTGATCCCCCTCCACCCAAGGGTGATCCCGTGTTTGAGCTCAAACCATTACCTGATAATCTTACGTATGCTTATCTAGATGAAAAGAAAATATATCCTGTTATTATTAGTGCTAACCTTTCAGAGCAAGAAGAAGAAAGATTATTGAAAACTCTGAAAAAGCACCGTGCTGCTATTGGATATACTCTGGGTGATCTTAAGGGCATTAGTCCCACTCTATGCCAACACAAAATTAAAGTGGAGAAAGATGCCAAACCAGTTAGAGATCCTCAACGACGCTTAAATCCTAAGATGAAAGAAGTGGTAAGAAAGGAGATACTAAAACTCCTTGAGGCAGGTATAATTTATCCCGTTGCTGATAGTGAATGGGTAAGTCATGTCCATTGTTTTCCTAAAAAGGGAGGTATTACTATCATTCCTAATGATAAAGATGAATTGATCCCGCAAAGAATTATTACAGGTTATAGGATGGTAATTGATTTCCGTAAATTAAATAAAGCTACTAAGAAAGATCATTACCCTTTACCCTTTATTGATCAAATGCTAGAAAGACTATCCAAACACACACATTTCTGCTTTCTAGATGGTTATTCTGGTTTCTCTCAAATACTGGTATCATCGGAGGATCAATCAAAAACTACTTTTACTTGCCCTTTCGGTACTTTTGCTTATAGACGTATGCCTTTTGGTTTATGTAATGCACCTGCTACCTTTCAAAGATGCATGATGGCTATATTCTCTGACTTTTGTGAAAAGATTTGTGAGGTATTCATGGATGATTTCTCCATTTATGGATCCTCTTTTGATGACTGCTTAAGAAACCTTGATCGAGTTTTGCAGAGATGTGAAGACACTAGTCTCGTCTTGAATTGGGAAAAGTGCCACTTTATGGTTAATGAAGGCATTGCCTTATGGCATAAGATTTCTGAGAGATGTATCGAAGTTGATAAAGCTAAAGTTGATGCTATTGAAAAGATGCCATGTCCCAAGGACATAAAAGGTATAAGAAGTTTCCTTGGTCATGCCGGTTTTTACAGGAGGTTCATTAAGGACTTTTCTAAAATCTCTAGGCCTCTGACTAATTTATTGCAAAAAGATATTCCTTTTGTCTTTGATGATGATTGTGTAGAAGCATTTGAAATACTTAATAAAGCTTTGATCACTGCACCTATTGTTCAACCACCTGATTGGAATTTACCCTTTGAAATTATGTGTGATGCTAGTGATTATGCTGTAGGTGTTGTTCTAGGGCAGAGAGTTGATAAGAAATTGAATGTTATCCAGTATGCTAGTAAAACTCTTGACACTGCCCAAAGAAATTATGCTACTACTGAAAAAGAATTCTTAGCAGTTGTATTTGCTTGTGATAAGTTCAGACCTTATATTGTTGATTCCAAAGTTACTATTCACATTGATCATGCTGCTATTAAATATCTTATGGAAAAGAAAGATGCTAAGCCTAGACTTATTAGATGGGTTCTCTTGCTCCAAGAATTTGATTTGCATATTATTGATAAAAAGGGAGCTGAGAACCCCGTTGCAGACAACTTGTCTAGGTTAGAGAATGTTCTTGATGTCCCACTACCTATTGATGATAGCTTTCCTGATGAACAATTAGCGGTCATTAATGCTTCTCGTACTGCTCCTTGGTATGCTAATTATGCTAATTACATTGTTGCTAAATTTGTACCACCTAGTTTCACATACCAGCAAAAGAAAAAGTTCTTTTATGATTTAAGACATTACTTCTGGGATGACCCACACCTTTATAAAAAAGGGGTAGATGGTGTTATTAGACGTTGTGTACCTGAGCATGAACAGGAACAGATCCTATGCAAGTTTCACTCTGAACCATATGGAGGACACCATGCTGGAGACAGAACTGCACATAAGGTATTGCAATCCGGTTTTTATTGGCCTACTCTCTTCAAAGATGCTCGTAAGTTTGTCTTGTCTTGTGATGAATGCCAAAGAATTGGTAATATTAGTAGACGTCAAGAAATGCCTATGAACTATTCTCTTGTTATTGAACCACTTGATGTTTGGGGCTTTGATTATATGGGACCTTTTCCTACCTCTAATGGTTACACACATTTTTTAGTTGCTGTTGATTACGTTACTAAGTGGGTAGAAGTTATTCCAACTAGTAGTGTTGATCATAACACCTCTATTAAGATGCTTAAAGAAGTTATTTTTCCGAGATTTGGAGTCCCTAGATATCTTATGACTGATGGTGGTTCACATTTTATTCATGGTGCTTTCTATAAGATGCTTGCTAAGTATGATGTTAATCATAGAATTGCATCTCCTTATCACCCGCAGTCTAGTGGTCAAGTAGAGTTGAGCAATAGAGAGCTCAAATTAATTTTGCAAAAGACTGTCAATAGATCTAGAAAGAATTGGTCCAAGAAACTTGATGATGCATTATGGGCCTATAGAACTGCATATAAAAATCCTATGGGTATGTCTTCGTATAAGATGGTTTATGGAAAAGCGTGTCACTTACCTCTTGAACTTGAACATAAGGCATATTGGGCTATTAAAGAGCTTAACTATGACTTCAAACTTGCCGGTGAGAAGAGGTTATTTGATATTAGCTGACTTGATGAATGGAGAACCCAAGCCTATGAAAATGCCAAGCTATTTAAAGAAAAAGTTAAAAGATGGCATGACAAAAGGATACAAAAGCGAGAATTTAATGTAGGTGATTATGTGTTGCTATTGAACTCTCGTTTAAGATTTTTTGCAGGAAAATTTCTCTCTAAATGGGAAGGTCCTTACGTTGTCGAGGAGGTCTATCGTTCTGGTGCCATAAAAATCAACAACTTCGAAGGCACAAGTCTGAGGGTGGTGAATGGTCAAAGAATCAAGAATTATATCTCAGGTAATCCTATCAATGTTGAAACTAATATTATTGAGACCGTAACCCTGGAGGAATACATAAGGGACACTTTCTAGAACGTTTCAGACTCCGAAAAGGAGTAGGTATGTGGTACGGTAAGTAAACCGACTCCAAAACAATTCGAAATGCATTTTTTCTCCGTTTTGGAATATTTATGAATTTTGGAAAGAAAGAAGTAATCCAGGAGGGACACGAGGCTTCCACGAGGGTGGAGGGCGCGCCCACCCTTACTGGGCGCGCCCCTGTCTCGTGGGCACCTCGTGTACCTCCCAGACTCCGTTTTCCTGCACGTTACGTGTTTTGGTCGGTAAAAATTCATTATACAATCTCCCGAAGGTTTTGACCACCGTATCATGCAAAACTCCTCTCTTTTCGCTTCGAGCTATTTTTCTGACAGATCTAGAGCACTATGATGTCTCCAAGCGCTCCCACGGACAAGTTTTTCGAGAGGGTTATCAACCCCTATCTCGCAGAGCTGCTGCAACACCCTCAAACCATTGAGATGCATGAGGGGGTGCTGCACATCCGCGATATGGAGGGACCAAAGCATACCGGAAGCATGGAGACAAAGCTCGAAGCCATGGAGCAACAAGTTTTCAAGTGCCAAGGGATGGTGGAGCATGGGCTCAACACCAACCAGATGATGATCACGGAGTTCACCAACAACCATAATGTAACGCCCCGGATACAACTTTCCATAATTGTAACTCCAACTCTTGCCATTTTTGGCTATGTGATATGTTATTTCCTTCGTGGTTGGGTTCTTGCCTTTTGTTTTGCATTTTGTTCGTGTCATGCATCTCATCTCATAGCATCGTGCGCATTGCGTCTGCATGTTTTAATAAAGTTTGCATCCGTTCATAGTTGCCGCATTCCCCCCTTGTCTTCGTCGAACTCTCTCAGACCCCTTGCGCGCGTCCGAAACTTCCCCGAACCCGAACCAGACTATCATTACCGTTGCGTCCGGATCATCCTCAAACATCTATAAAACATCTTCGTTTTCTTAATTGGACTCTCTAACCTATTTTTCTCAACCGTCCGATTTCTATCGGAGAGACTAGGTAGCCCCTAAGCTAATCCTTCCTATAAATAGACCCCTAACCCTAAATTTTAGGAGCAATGTCCCATCCATCCCCACGCCGCCGCCACTCCACCGAATCCCCCTCGGGATCTCCCCTGCACGATTCACCCAACCAGCACTATCCCTCCTCCTCATTCCAGATGCCCGAGCCCCCAATCCAAAATTCCTCTCGGCCTCCACCCTTTAGCCTCCGACCACCTCCCGCAATTTTCGTGCAGGCCAACCCAATCCCTCCACCTCCCTCACCGACTCTGGACGCGCCCGCGGATCCGGCCGTCTCTCACTATGCCCGCGCCATCCCCATCCCCGGCGTCGCTCACGCCCGAAGCCTCGCTCCCAGCCTCCCGCAAGCAGAGGCCCCGCGAACCTCTCGCTCCCTGTGCTCGCCGCTCCTCCCGTTCCAACGCGCCCTCCGACGACCACGTCCAAGCCAAGCCTCGCCGTCCCTTGTCCCCCCTCACCATCCCTCTCTCTCCCGTTGCTAAACTCTCTCCCTTTCCATGTGTTCTTCACGCAGGAGCAGCAGTAGACCATGGCGCCCTCCTTCTCCTCGTCGGAGCACCGCGTCGCCCGCTTGTTCCCCTGCTTCAACAGAGCGCGGTGCCATGCCTGCCTCCTCTGCCTCTCGATCGTTCGCCGCCGCCAAGTCCCTGCTGCCTCTAGCGCCGCCGCCTTGTTCAGATGCTCGATCCTCTGCTTCGCTTTGAGACCCCATCAGCCGATCCCTTGTGCGCCGCCTTCCTCGAGCAGGAGGTCGACCTGCTGCCGTGACCACTACCGGTGACCAGGACCAGGCCGTCCCTCTCTCCCCATCTTCCTCCCTTTGTTGATCTCTCTCCATCTGACGATCTCCCTCTCTCTTTCTCTGTTTCTCTTACAGGACGCCGTTGCCATGGCCTCAAGACGAGCCGCCCTCGAGCTCCCCCGTCCAGATCCGTTTCGGTCGCACCGCACGCCCGCGCCGTGCGTTGACCTCACCAGCGCCAGCGCGTGAGCCGCGCCAGGCCCGGCGCCCCCCTTCCGGCCGGCCTCACCTCACCTCCGATCTGGGTCATGGCCCATGGTGAGAAACCCCCAGCCCCTCTTGTGCACTGTTGGGCCACCCTCTGTTTCGGGCCGTTCATATTTTTTTTCCTGCCTGCGAATTTAGCTATTATCCAGAGTTTGCAGTCTTACAGAAAAACCCTCAAGCATCATGCATATAATAACTCATTAACCGTGCATCGGATTAAAATGTTGTAAACGTGTAAAATGCTTAGAATTTTGTCTAGTTTCACAATCTCCAACTTTCATCCATGTTTAAAATGCTTAACTTGTTGTTTGTTTAAATTTGCTCAAATGACATGCTAAAATGATTTATTTCATAACTATTTAACTGTAGATCCGAACCTAATAAACTTTATATGTAAATGGGGTGGAAAAATGCCTAGTTTAACATGGTGCACTTTATTTTGCTGTTTAACAACATTAAAATATGTTTTAGGGCAGAACAGTACCAAATCTAAAATATGCACATGGGGATTTTTCTGGAATTGTTGTTTGTTGTTCCGGCCTCATTTAAACTTGCCTAGATAGGTAGTTTAATTATGCTTCACCTCTTGCCATGTTTAACAACATTTAATATTGTTTGGTAGCTTAAACGAGATTAAACTTAATATGTCAATGTGGTGTTTTGTCAATATGCAACTCGTTGCATATTGAGCTCCACTTAACTTGTAGTATTGTTTGTTGCACTTTGCCATGCCATGCCTCATTAAACCGGACATGCATCATACTTGATTGTGCATCATGCCATGATTATGCTTGTGTGTTTACCAAGTTGTTTGCTTCTTTCCGGTTTGCTTCTCTCGTTAGCTTCGGTTTCATTCCGGAGTTGTGAGGATTCGTTCGACTCCGTATGTTTGTCTTCTTCATGGACTCGTTCTTCTTCCTTGCGGGATTTCAGGCAAGATGACCGTTACCTTGGATCTCACTACTATCATTGATATGCTAGTTGCTTTGTTCTATCGCTATGCTGCGCTACCTATCACTTGTTCTTCAAGCCTCCCAAATTGCCATGTCAGCCTCTAACTTTTTCATCCTTCCTAGCAAACCGTTGTTTGGCTATGTTACCGCTTTGCTCAACCCCTCTTATAGCGTTGTTAGTTGCAGGTGAAGTTGAAGATTGCTCCATTGTGGATAGGATTATGGTTGGGATATCACAATATCTCTTATTTAATTAATGCATCTATATACTTGGTAAAGGGTGGAAGGCTCGGCCTTATGCCTGGCGTTTTGTTCCACTCTTGCCGCCCTAGTTTCCATCATACCGGTGTTATGTTCCTTGATTTTGCGTTCCTTACGCGGTTGGGTGATTTATGGGACCCCCTTGACAGTTCGCTTTGAATAAAACTCCTTCAGCAAGGCCCAACCTTGGTTTTACCATTTGCCTCACCACCCCCTATACCTTTCCCTTGGGTCGGCCAACCCGAGGGTCATCTTTATTTTAGACCCCCCCCCCCCGGCCAGTGC